>NC_062567.1:103550942-103870942 GCF_022837055.1 Prionailurus viverrinus | reverse complement strand
TTCTTATTCAGAACAGAATAGTGTTTATTACAAATAAATTGAGGCATGACAAAACAAAAGGATTCTCATCATATTTAAGCTTTCCAAATCAGTGTAATAAAATTTCTTTCCATATCCATACCAAAACAACAACAGCAACAACAACAAGTGGTGATGTAAAAAAACAAAAAACAAAAAAAACAGAGTAATGTAATTTTTTTTTTGGGTTCATAAGAACAAGGCCATCAATCTGATACTCTGGTTAATGGGGTCTGTTAGAAGGCACCATTTTCATTTGTGTTTTATAATATAATGATGAAGGAGTTTTGGAAACTACCCCCTCAAAATATCCTAAACATTCTTTTTAAAAGAAATTGAGTAGTGTTTAGTGACCAACCTGGCACTCTTTCTTGATTTCAGACGAAACAAAGTAGGCTGTTTTCCAATTCATTAAAAATTTCTGATGCTAGCCAACTTTTTCCAGTATTAAATGTGTTATAGTCCTCAATTGCACGTCAAACCTACATTATATAAATATTACAGTAATCAACTGTGAAGGTCCCACATGCATTGTAGAAGAGAAAGGGAAGCCTTTTATCAAAAGCCAGTTCCTGCTTCCTGAACAATGATACAGTTTCTTCAGTTTCTCTCTAGAGAATTGAATTTAGTTAGTATTCATGGAATGGGAAAATGAAATTTTATTATACACATGCATGCATGTGCACACACAAACACACACACATACAGTATGCACTCAAACTTTTAGTGACCATAATAAGTCTTTTTTTTCTTTTGTAGATTTCATTGCTTTATTGAGGCATATGTGCTTCTATTGTATGTTTTAAGACAATTTTTAATGATATTCTAGGAAGGAGTGCTATTGCTTTGTTTTTCCTTTGAAAAAGGATTTTACCTTCTGCTGCTCATCTAAAGTATAGCATAAAGTTAGTATAATGACCAGATGTTATGCTAATTTAACTAGGCCATCTTTAGTTCACTATTCAAATCACTACACATTTTTTTCTCAAACAACAAGAAAATTTACAGTGTTCATGTTGTCTTATTAACTTTAGTTGTTTAAATGGAAGCTTAGGGCAGTATCTTGAAAAAATTAGATCTGCTATTACCATGCTAACAAGAAAACTCACACCATCCCTTAAACATTATAATCTTTTATAGAAGTCAGAAATGTACTTTACTACCTTAAATATATTTGTTTGGTTTCAGGCCTTGGTACAAAACATACTTGTTTTCTAAGCGTTCACTTGGCAAATATTTAATGCTTTTTGACAGTGTGTTAGGAATATAAGTATATCAAAAACATAGTCCCTGCCCTGGAAAATCTCACTTTATTTGTTTGTCTGTACAATAACACAGGGATAGAAAGTTTTTTCCCCTTGGCTATCTTTTGCATCAGAACAACCTTTTTGTATTTCTCTGTGTGTATATACGTTTGAGGGGCTGGGAAGAGCATTTTGATTTTCTTTTCAGGTTTGCTCTGTGGATATTTGGTCCAAGCCTAAAGTGATGAAGTTTTCCTATTAGTCTTCCCACCTTAGAGAGGCCCTGAGGCTTAACTCCTTTCCCTGTTATACCATCAAAGCCAAAAGTTCATATTTGGCTCGATATGTAAATTCCTATGTTTTTAGTCAGGTTCCCCAGGAAATGGACTCAGAGATGGATTTTTTCTTTGTAGATTTATAGGGGAGTACTCTTGGGAATGCTATAGGTAAAGAAATCAGGACAGCAAGACATTACCTGATGCCTGTAGAACTCTGAAGCTGCAATGGCAAAATGTTGACAAGTGAACCAGGGTCTGTGATCTGCCCCTTTGATCAATCGCTAAATAAAAATTGTACCCAAGGAAGGTAGAATAGTGAGCAAGGCAGCTGCTGGCAATAAGGTAGCCTAGACCATGTAGATGTATTTTTTTATTTGTATATGATTCATGTATGATTATGTATATGCAGATGTATATGTATGTTGGATATTTGTGTTTTTTTCATACCATAAGTAACCCAGGTTTTTTTGTGATAAATTCTTCATTAAAACAGTCACACATACAAAAATGCCAATAGAAATAAACATAAGAAAGCATATGTAGGGCCTTTTTGAAGAACTCTTCCAAATAAAACAGGACTTAAATAAATATAAAGAAGATAGTTTACCATAAATCTATAAACTCATATACAATGCTTATTAAAATTATAAAATAGCTTTCAAGACTTTTAGAAGAATGGCTAAGAAATTTATCTAAAAAAAATCAGGGAGTCTAAATATAGAGTTTTTATAAAATTTAAAGAATAATTTTAGTACTGTGCTATAGGGAGAAATATTCACCCAAAGAAAATAAATGAATTCTTTTTAAAAATCAATAAATAATTGTCTGAGGAAATAATTTATACATCAATATTAATTACATAATCTCATTAAATTATATAATCTCAATAAGTGCAATTTCTATTAGAAGAGGAATATACAAAGAAATCAATAAAAAAAGTGTACATCAATCAAAAGGCGTTAATGTATTACAAAAATGGCAACACAAATTACTGGTAAAGAAAAATTTTGGTGAAGAAGGGTTATTTAATACAAAAGAAATTATCTTTTTTTATTTTTTTTAACATTTATTTATTTTTGAGACAGAGAGAGAGAGAGAGCATGAACAGGGGAGGGTCAGAGAAAGAGGGAGACACAGAATCTGAAACAGGCTCCAGGCTCTGAGCTGTCAGCACAGAGCCCGACGCGGAGCTCGAACCCACAGACCCGAGACATCATGACCTGAGCCGAAGTTGGACGCTTAACCGACTGAGCCACCCAGGCGTCCCAAAAAGAAATTTTCAATGGCAACTTTAACATGTGCTACAGAAACTTACTACAATTAACTTAAGCAAAAAAATTATTTAACAAATATGAGTTAACAGAAAAAAAAATAAAGTGAAGAATCGGGTCTAAGGAAAGATAAGTCCAGGAGGATTCTACAATTGAGATAACAGAAAATAATGACAGTAACTTCATGGTGCTACTGACAGTTTGAGTGGCTCCTACGTTTTTTAATGTTTGTATTTTCTATTCAAAATTCAAAATCTGTTATAAATATTTTAAATATGTTAAATGAGGTAGAGGTAAAAATAGGCATGATAAAGAGAAAAAAAGAAGATATGAAAAATACCCAAATGAAACTTGTAAAGAATAATATATATACACATATATGTATATGTATATATTTAATGTACTAGAGGGATTTACAGCAGATTAGACAATATTAAAGGAGAATATCAATACATTTGAACATAGAGCAAAATGAATACTGTAAGATACATATAAGATACTGGAGTAGCCAATAAAATTTAAAAAAGAGTTATAGCTAATAAGCCAAAAGTAAAAATAAAACAGAATATTAGAAATACCTAATACCAAATTTTAAAAAATGGAGAAATGAATTTAAAAAAAGAGAAGGTAGGGGCACCTAGGTGGCTCAGTCATTTAAGTGTCTGGCTCTTGATTTCATCTCAGGCCATGATGTCATGATTTGTGAGATCAAGCCCTGTGTAGGCTCTGGACTGACAGCATAGAGCCTGCTTGGGATTCCCCCCCCCCAAACCCCCTCTCTCTTTGTCCCTCCCCTGCTTGCATGCTCTCTCTCTCGCTCTCTCTCTCTCTCTCTCTCTCTCTCAAAATAAATAAACTTTAATAAGAAAAATAAGAGAAGGTACATAGAAAACAAGTACAATGGAAGATTTAAACCAATGGTACTAACAACAACATTAAATGTATAAGTCTAGACATTTGAATTAAATGATAGATCAGATTAAAAGTCAATAGCCAACCATATGCTACCTGAAAGATACCACTTAACAAATAGATTTTAATAATCAAAAATAAGAGGATGGCAAAGACATACCACGCAAACCCTAATGAAAGGAAAGCTGGTGTGATTATAATAATGCCTGACATCTTATGGTGACAATTACAGCTGGAAATGTTGACATTTCATTTCCTGTAAATAGCAAAAGTAGACAGTAAATCAGTTAAGATATGGAAGACTGGAACAACATCATCAACTAACTTGACCATATTAACATTTATAGGACACTCCACCCAATGACAAAGAATACACACTCTTATCAAGAGCACCCAGAGCACTAAGTAAAATGCACTTTATTATGAGCCATATAAAACACCTCTCAATACATTTAAGGGGACTGATATTATATAAGGTATGTTCTTTGACAATAAGAGAATTAAACTAAAAACTTAATAACAGGAATATATCTTTAAAACTCTCCAAATATTTGGAAATTGACTCATGGATCAAAGAGGAAATCACAAAACATATTAGAAAAATTTTGACCCGAATGAAAATAAACATACAAGATGTCAAACTTTGTGGAAGGGAGCCAAAGCAGTGCTTAGAGAGAAGTTTATAGCATTGAATGTTTGCATTAGAAAAGAAGAAAGATCTGAAATCATTATCTCAGCTTCCACCTTAGGAAACTATAAAAAGAAGTGAAAATTAAACACAGGGTAAGCAGAATGAAAAATAAACAAATGAATAAAAGCTACCTTTATTGAACACTTAAAAAATAAAACAAAAAAAAAACAAATTTCAAAATGAAGAGCAAAAGACTGTAGTTCTAAACTGGGTCGTGTGCCTTCCTTGGGAGAGAATAAGTCACCTTGCTTAATAGTGAAGATAAGTGAAGACAATTGCAGTGTATCTAGTTCTGTAAAAGGAACTACAGCACTGTTACTACAAGAAGAGAATATGAAAGCATCATTAGCCAAAATAACAAATGTTCTCCATTTTCTTATGAAATGAATATTCTCCCCCCTAGTGAGAATACTCAAAGCCATGCTTGTAAATAGGTCATAGAAATTAAATTGTAACAATTATTCTGAGAAAATATTTTAGCAGTTTCTAAGAGACATAAAAATATCCACATCTAGTAACTTAATAGGGCATCTGTCATAAACAACTAATCTGCAATAAGGATAGACTCTGCTCAACTTTTATTTCAGATCTTAATTTCAATTTGTCACAATTTTAATATCAGATCCACCACTTGCAAAATCTTAATCTACACAATGGGTATAAATGCAGTCATGCCATGGGATGACTGAGGAGAATGAGCTCTTAGTAAGTAGGAGCCATTTATATGGAACCTATTCACTACATCCTTATTTATATCAATGAAAATTATAAAACAAATTTGGTTAAACAAACTATAATGTATCCATCAGATAGGATAAAATACAACCCCACACCTAAAAAACAAACAAAAAGAATATTTTAAGTAGATAGCAATTTCATGGGAACATGTATATATGTTTTTTACACAAATAAAACACAAACAAAAACAAAAAAGAAAAAAACATAAAATTATATATGCAGCATATTCTCAATTATGTAAAATATGGTACATTTCACCTTATTAAGTGAAAAAAAATACTGGCTTCTTTCATTTGACAAAAGTTATTGTGAAAAAAGGAAAAATAGACTTAAAGATGTCACCACTATACAACTAGAAATGAGTAATAGAATGAACAAATGAAGGAGTATACCAGTTTGCCTTTATTACAATATAAAATTGTTATATCTATTTACAATATTATTTTATTAAATAGAAAGCTATGAAAATCATCTTGTTAAAAATAGTATATAATCCCTCCTAAAATTGTTACATTTAAAAACTACAAGAAATGAATTTGGATTTACCAATCTTGAAAATTTTGTTCTACTTAAATTGTGAATGACTGATATAATTAATCAGTATTATCTATAAGTTATTATATTATTATAGACTTTTTTTAATTAAAAGCTTCTTATTTTGGGGGCGCCTGGGTGGCTCAGTCAGTTAAGTGTCCAACTTCAGCTCAGGTCATGATATCCTGGTCCGTGAGTTCAAGCCCTGCTTTGGGCTCTCTGCACAGCTCAGAGCCTGGAGCCTGCTTCAGTTTCTGTGTATCCCTCTCTCTTTGCCCCTCCCCTACTCACATTCTGTCTCTGTCTCTCAAAAATGAATAAATGTTAAAAAATTTTTTTGAAACTTATTTTGTAAAAAGCTTTTCAAATCTATCACTGTTTTAAATTTCACTCTCAAGACTTATTACATATTCTGAACAAAATATTTACCCCATAACTAAACCTGTTAATGAAATTTTATCATGGTGGTAAAATAAAGTCACAAATCTTAAGTCATAGGTATGAATGAAGATGATGTTCGATGTACTATATATAGAAATAAGGTTTTAAAAGTATTTAACCATATACTTGACAAATGGAAGAAAAATATTATAAATGAATAATTACAACAAGTAAATCATCAAAACGTTTTGAAGATACCAATCAATATTTTTCTCAGCTCATTTCAATAATGAGTAGATTTGGATGGAGATACATTTTAAAGGACTTCACATCAGTATGAGAAAAGGAAAGTATTTTAATGATAAGCTATACAGATGAAGTACAAGGGATTTTTTTCATGTTGTGCAACAATTACTGCTAATCTATCCCACATTTTATCAAATATTTATCCAAACTTAGATTACAGTGAGTAGCAGTTGAAAACAGAGCATCTTGACAGTCATTTTTTCAGTGAAACCCATGAAAATTTAAACACACATAATTCAAGTTGTAATAATCCTTGGAATTTCCTTATGTACAGTAATTGTTCATGAATGGTTCCAAGGCTTAGTAGATAAGAACTTGAGAATTTTAATCCCAATTCTACTTATCCAATATATCAATTTTTGGCTGTTATAGTATCCCTTGAGATTGAGAATCTAATGAAAGACCTATTCTTAGAAAATGAAAAAGCATGTAAAATATTTAAAACATATATCATATTACTCAAATTTCCAAGAGGTCTTGAACCCATTTGGAACTAGTTATTATTCTAATACAATTAAATGTAAGTATGAAAATAAAATATACACTGGAATTGTCTAAATGCTTTTTAAAAAACACATTTAATAAAAGTGCTTAAGTTAGTACTTAGAATGTCAACATCTTTAAGTTATTGTGTACAATATGTCAGTTCAAGGAGGTTTATCATTGCATTATTTATTACGTATTTTAAAGTTAGTTTTCTAGCAGGGAGAGACATCAAGTTAAACCTGAAGGATTATATAAGCTCTTACTTCTAATCCTTCTCATAGCTTCATTAAAGCAGTGATGAAGGAATTCTTACAAGAAATAATCCACATTAACAAACAAATGGTTGAAAAGGTAATAGCAGAGAAAGGATGTCAACAAAATTTATCAAGATAAATGGATATGAAGTACTGACTGTTTACTTAGCATAAGAATCTGGAACCTAAGTGCCTATGTTAGGGCGAACTTAGCAAGAAGGTACATTTATGACCCCAAACTCCAGCAAGAATGAATAATTGACTCAACAAGTACCTTTGGAGGATGGAGAGGAAATGGAACTAAAATCCAAAAAAAGATTGAAAGTTTGTGTAAGAGCAGTTAAGGATCTCAGATCTCTTCCATTAGCCCTTGCAACAAGGAAAACTGTCCTTCTTGTCTACCTACATTCCACAGACAAAAGGAAGATTCTTCTTTGGAGAGGCATATCAGATGGATATAGGCTCATTCTACAAAAGAACATTACCAGAATAGCAATTCACCTCTTTAATTCACTGCATGGCAACTCCACAACACTCAATTCATAGAAAATCAATTAATTGTGCCAGCTGGCTAATATGCTAAGTACCCAATTTGTGGAATGATTAAATAGCTAATTAATTTGTTTCTTTTAACTATTTCCTTTAAACACATTTCATATAAATACACAATTATATATTTATAATGTAAATTATTTTTATTGATACATATATTTGAGAATGCATGCATGAATATATTGTTCATAATCTATTTCTAAGAATATTGTATGTACAAAAATATAGATTCAAAAAAATTTTTTTAATATGTTCCAGGAGTATGTATATTTAGACTTCTATTTCCAACAATGCTGTGAAGCAGATGTTCGGAGAAAATGTTAAACACAGCTATAAACACTGGATGAAGTATGTTTTTAAATATAGCTATATTTTAAAATTTAATTTTCAAATGTAGGGGTTTTTTGTTTTACAATAGCCTTTAGTTTTAAAATAGTTTTTTTTTAATTTTTTTAATGTTTATTTATTTTTAAGAGAGAGAGACAGAGCGTGAGCAGGGGAGGGGCAGAAAGAGAGACGGAGACACAGAATCTGAAGTAGGCTCCAGGTTCTGAACTGTCAGCACAGAGCCAGACACGGGGCTTGAACTCACAAACCATAATATCACGACCTGAGCTGAAGTTGGACTCTTAACCAACTGAGCCACCCCGGCACCCCAGTTTTAAACTATAGTTTTAAACATAGTTTCTCATCTCTAGTTTTGTGAAGGTAATGAGGAATATTTACTGAGGTCAAAAATGACAAGAAAGTACAAATCCATAGGAGTAAAACTTTGGAGACATAATCAGTCTGGGTTTATCTCCCCATCTGTGGAATACTAAAATATGCCTTAGATTAATCAAATGAACCTAGTATAGGGCCTCATCCTGACAAAGGACGTGTGAAGAGGGTGAGGGGGCCAGCAGAACAATATAATCATTCACAAAAGTCAAGATCTTGGGTGCCTGGGTGGCTCCGTGTGTTAAGCATCTGGCTGTTGATTTGGACTCAGGTCATGATCTCACGGTTCATGGATTGAACCTCGTGTCCAGCTCTATGCTTACAGTGTGAAGCCTGCTTGGAATTTCTCTCTCTCTCTCTCTCTCTCTCTCTCTCTCTCTGTCTCTCTCTCTCTCTGTCTCTCTCTCTCTGTCTCTGTTTCTCTCTCAAAATAAATAAACATTAAAAAAAAAAGTCAAGATCTGTAGAGAGGAATAACTTTGGTGTGTACATCAAAAGGAGCCCACCCAAGAGAGGGGAGCCATACCTATCTAAACCTTGGCTCTGGGCAATTTCTAAAAGTACGAGATACAAAAGAGAATGGTTGTCAAATAAAATGGTTAGTCTTTGGGTAACTGAATAAGCACATCTAACTGTGTTTAAAAAGTCAATAATTAGAATTGAAGTAACCCTGGATGACCATGCTGTGCTCACAAAATTCATGGTAAAAGGATAATCAAGTGGATAATTATGAAATAAATGGAAAGGGTTCATAGTAACATTTATAAAATGTTTTAAAAGGCAAAAAATCTATATTTTCTTTCATAGACTAGTATGTTCAGCTTTTCTTGTACTATTGATAAATGATTAACGTTTCTGAGGTTTTAGAAGTAATTTCTGAAAATTATTTTAAGAGCAAACCCAAACCTCTAAGTGAAACTAATGGATGGCAAAATGAATTCACTAAAATGTCCCAAAAACAAAAACAAAAAAGGTTCAGCTCAATCTCTGTGAACCGAAGCCTGTAAGTTTTGCTTATGTCAGTTCAGACAGGGTTCAGGTAAAATGTGAGCTCATGGTCTCTAGCCAAACCAAATGAGAGGCCAAAATCCTGGAATTGTCAGAATACTCTTAATAATTTGAACATTTATTGTTCCATACTCGTCTGTCTACAAATATGGGTGAATAATAATCATTTTTTTACCAGAAGTATATTGCCTTTGTAACTATACCTATGCTTGCTGTTAATAAACTATACTATAATTAATAGTTGTAAACTTTTTGGATGAAGTGATTTATAGAATCAAAATTGATATCTCTATTTTCACAGTCTTCTGGAGGAACCAACCTCAGTAATGACTGCTAGGTTCAAATATTAAGGAAAAGCATATAAATTCTAAAATAAATCTTAGTTGAGTTTAGTTGCTTTGTTTTTGCTAGTCTATAAGGAAACCAACTGGAAACAGATGTATTCTCACATTACAATAGTTAGAAGAGGGTTTATGGATAAGGGATTAATTACACTAGTGTAATGTATGGAGGAAGTAAAACGGATAGTGCAGAAACACAGCTAGAGCAATGGGCTGTCATCACTGCTAGGCCCAAGGGACAAGGGGAGAGCTGTTACTGGAAACTGGAAGGAAGGAAATGCATGTACAGTCAACCTCACTGAGAATAACAGTGATCTTCCCTTTCAGGAAAGTGAGTCCTGGTGATTTCAAGGAACCAGAAAATAAATATATGACTTCTCTTTCCTCCTTCCCAAGTGTCCTGATTAGCGTCCCATTGGCACAACTTAAACTGAAGGCAGAGTCCAGGTTGCAGTGATGTAATTTATGAATATCAACATCCTGGTTAGAGATCAAGATAGGCAAAGGTGAGAGATCTGGAGGGACAATTGAAGAAATACAGCATACTGTAATATTCCAAGCTCAGGAAGATACATTATAGGAGAAAAACAAAAATAAATTATTGATTACATTACTAAAATTCTGATTGGAAAAATAACAATAACAAAAAAATCCCAGATTTTTCAAAAGGTAATGTGAAATGCCAATGAAAAACTAGAGTACAATAAATAAGTTAGTTATAACACTTCCTTTTGTGTATACATATATACTTGAGTATTTTATTTTTCTTTTGAAGTAAAGTTAATTAAATAATATTTTAAAAGCTTTAAATATTTAATATCTACATGAAAATGTATTACAACTCTAATACTATAAGCATTCTTCTGTGATAATAAAAATTCCATTGTAATGAATATTTCCATAACAAAATGAAATATGCCATTTTTCCAGAAAAATTAAATTCACATAATAGTCCTCAAAGGTATTTTTTAATCTCATAATATTCTAAGTAATAAAAAGTTCAGATAATAAACAGTTAATATTAAAACCTGGATATGAATTTTAAAGTTTCATTCCACTTTATCTTCATGATTCCAAAGACATTTACAAGACTGTAAAACTTTATTTCCTCCTTACAGAGCAAATCAGGACAACTTTTAAAATGACGTATATTTTCTTATAATTTTACTTAAATATTTCATTCCTTTTGGTAAATGAGAAGCAGATTCAAAATGAGGGAGTTTGATTTCCTGGTGAAATACAGATATTTGGTGCCATTTTTTATTTGTTTTTATTATTTTGGTACAGCTAAGAATACTACCTCTGTAACCACAGAAACCTGGGTTAAATTCTGACCTGGGCAATTTTTTGCTACAAATAGGCAAGGTACTTAGTGTCCATAAGTACAACTTCTTTATCACTAAAGTGGAGATAATAGGAATATAATTAGCAATAGCAATCATAGCAATCATCATAATAAATAATAATAACTACCTATCTAATGTTTTTAAAGATGTGAAATAAGACAAGGCATCTCATTAGTAGACATTACTCTTCTATCCCACAACACCAACAGTTAAAGCAGATCTCAACAGCTACTACCTCCTAGTAGGAAGATTTAAGCAGGTTTCTGCTAGGAAGAAAACTCCCCTAAAGTCTCTGAGATACTTAGCAAGTTCTTTGATTGGAATATGGTGCCAGAGCTATATGGTAAGAGGGAATTACTTGTTTGTACAATACTTTAAAAAAGTAAGACAGATTTTAATAGAGCACAACAAGAGCCCACTGTCTCTCACCTCATCTAATGAATTATTTTTTCATTAAACATAGGGTTCATCTGCATTAGGGTCTTTCAGAGGGACAATATATAATAGGAAATTATATATATATGTATATATAATTATATATTATATATAAAGTCATATATATTTAACTACATTCACATATATTCACATATACATTCACATATATATTATATTATGTATATAATTTTATATAATTTCATAATATTATAATATAGTATATATATAATAACCAAATAACGGAATATATATATATAACTTTTTAAGGTAAACTTAGGACATACATTTAATTAATAAACATTGTCTTATAAAATTACAATTGTTTATGTTTGCTGAAGCTAAAGTTATTATAGTACAGGTTTTATTTTATTGCAATGTGAATCATTTGCAAAACCTACTTATTTACTAAAACAAGGAAATTTTATCTTACTTGAATTTGTAAGTATCTGTCTTGAGAGTTACTTAAAAAATATGTAATTTAACTGAAGAAATATCTTATTTTTAGTCTAGAAACTGTATATTAGCTTATATTAAGTAAGAAAATATTTTTGTTGCCTAAAATTGAGGCTTTGTTACAGATTAGTTGGAAATTTTACTGCAAGATATCAAGTCTTTATTGTATAACTCAAAACAAAGATACAAATATAATAAACTATATATTATATAGAATCAATCCATTTGTTTCAGTCTACAAAACTCTATCTAATATTCTGGCAAATAGTCTTTATCCATACATTTGTGTATCTGATATTTGGTTTGGAAAATGTTGCCACCATATAGTGCCAAAATATTTGGGGTACTGGGAAATATTTAGAAATATTAGTGTATCATCATGTGTCAACTAGCTTTTTCCTTACGTTCCACTCTCTCTCTTTTTACCCTTATTCCTTCTTGGGTAGATTATCCTTTGTTAATTTCAAAATGGATGTGTATTTTCCAAGTGTACATATTCTGACTATATTCCCTTCAATTAAAAGCACTTAGTCTATAAAATCTATTACAGTTAAATCTAGGCATTGAATCTAATTCTTACTAAAGTTAAAAACCATAAGGCAGAAAAAGAGATTCGATGAATAACAGGTGATGTATGCATCAGCTTTCAGCATTCTTTATATTGCACAGTATAGATTTGTGAATATTCTAAATTAAGTGCCGCAATCTTTCTTTAATATTATTTCCTCTAGGTATTTAATAGAACCTGAAAATAATAACAAAGTGCTAATGTTTACCACTAAGAAACTTGGAAAGTAGTGAAATTCTAGATAATTTTAGATCTTTTTCTCCAGTGAGTATCACAAAAATGCTAGCTATTTGCCACAATCTGTTTACTTCTCCGTTTCTTCATGGGCACTTAATTAGTTAGCCTGTATGATCTAACAATCCACCCCAGAATTAATGGTTCAAATAAACAATCATATTTTTTCTTTGGGTTCTTAATTCTGTGAGTCAGTAATATGGACTGGGATCAGCTGAGACGTTTTTATGGTCTGGGTTGGTCTTATTAAGGCACCTGCAGTCAGCTGATAGACCTACTGGTGCTGGATGGTCTTAGGATGGCCTCATTCACATGTCTGAGGTTTTAAAGGCTGTTTGCCAGTTTCTTCTCTATGTGGTCCTTCTATCCGGTTTACACTGATTTCCAATCTTGGCAGTATTGCAAGAGAGAGAAGAAGCTGCAAGACTCTTAAGTCCTAGGCTCAAACGTGCACAAGTCACATCATATTCTTTTAGTTGACACAGGTCATTTGGGCAACACCAGATTCAAGGAGTGGGAAAAAAGACCTCACCCCATCATGGGAGAGACTGTAGAAATATGTAAACAGTTTTTTCTAGCTCTGGGAGAAATACTTCTGGTATTTTGATAAGGATTGTATTAAATGTTTGCATTGCTTTGAGTAGTATAGACATTTAACAATATTTGTCCTTCCAATCCATAAGCATGGGATGTCTTTTCATTTCTTTGTGTCATCTTCAGTTTCTTTCATCAGTGTTTTATAGTTTTCACAGTAAAGGTCTTTCACCTCTGTGGCTACTTTTATTCCTAGGTACTTATTATTTTGGGTGCAACTGTAAATGGGATTTTTGTCTTTTCTTTCTACTGCTTCATTATTAGTGTATAGAAATGCAACAGATTTCTGTATATTTATGTTGTGTTCTGCAACTTTACTGAATTCATTTATCAATTCTAGTAGTTTTTGGTGGAATCTTTAGGGTTTTCTACATACAGTATCATGTAATCTGCAAATAGTGAAAGCTTTATTTCTTTTTACCAATTTTGGATGACTTTGTTGTTGTTGTTGCTATCTGAAAATATACATTACTTTTATTTTTATTTTATTTTTTTATTTCTTTAAGGTTTATTTATTTATTTTGAAAGAGAGAAACAGCACATGAGCTGCACAGAGGCAGAGAGAGAGAGAGGGAGAGAGAGAATCCCAAGCAGGCTCTACACTGACATGCAGAGACCAACATGGGGCTTGAACCCATGAACCATGAGATCATCACTGAGCCAAAACCAAGAGTCAGACACTCAACAGACTGAGCCACACAGGCACCCTTAGATTACTTATAATAAATGTATTTAAAGTGTTTTTTTCTTTTTAAAGTAATGCATGGATATATCAAAATCTACTTAGTACAGAGAATAAAATGATAATTAAGTACCTCTTTGTCTGTCTCCATGACCTCAACTCCCTCCATTCCTAAAAAAAAAAAATTAGCTACTCTCCACAAGAGAATTCAAAAAAATAAAAATTATTAGTTTTCTTCTCACAGTTTCTGTAACTGGGACTTTCATTTAATAATATAGTTTAGAGATATTTCTATTTAAAAATGTACAGAAGTCTTCCTTTTATGACTTCAATTTTAAACAGGTTTTAATTGATTCTTCTATGAAATATAAGGACTTTAACACACTTACACAGTCTGTCATTTCTCTTCCACCATCTTTTTCCAAATAGCCTCATGTTTTATTTTTATGTTATCAAGATTTAAGACATTGACGTTCTGCTCTATATGTTAAATTCCCAGAAATATTTGGTTATAGTTTTCTGTTTAAATGCTTTTCATTCTTACTGTCATTCCTTTATCAAAGTTTCTTTAAAACTGAGATAGGTATTATTATTTTGATACATCTCTAGTTGGCTAAATTTCAACCCACAAGGTTATTAATTTGCATTTGAAATTGCTAGTAACTTGTCTGGGAACAAAATTACTCAGTCAGATCTTAGGTCTTAAACTTTTGTAGACCCGCCAAATGTTATCTTCTAGTATTGACTAATAAATGCTATACAACAAGCCATTAAATCAAATTGATTTTTTATTTGTTTGTTTTTCATTAATAAGTGATTGGATTTTTGTATTTGGAGACTGTGAAGTTTTGTCTTTAAAATGAAAAACAAAAACAATAGGGGCATCTGGGTGTCTCAGTTGGTTAAGTGTCTAACTGGACTCCAGCTTAGGTCATGATCTTGCATTTTGTGTGATCGAGCCCTGTGCTCTGTGCTGACAGTGAGGAGCCTGCTTGGGATTCTCTCTCTCTCTCTCTCTCTCTCTCTCTGCCCCTCCCCTGCTCTCTTCCTCTCTCTCAAAATAAATAAATAACTTTAAAAAATGAAAAAAAAAACAATAAAACAGTATATCACGTTGTTGACCATCATGTGCCAAGGCTTCTTGGAGCTTGATGTGTCCTTTCAATGGAAAGATACAAGTCGTAGTAAATGCTGTGTTCTGGCTCTATCATTTCAATTACCTTTATCATCCTCATGGGCACCAGCTCCCAGTGTGCGCTTACTCAAAACAATGAGCACCTGAGTCTCTCTCTTAGCCGCTGTCCTCAGGTTACTGGATTCATTTGGCCTGCTCTTGACACGCTGGAGTTCCTGAGGATTTATATCCCCACCTGGACTGGGAGTAGCTGTTAAGCAATGACTGATGAACTCAGGATATAAATGCTATGGTTCCCTTGCCTCTGGGTGGAACAACTCTCAGATAGGAGCTGTACTGTCTCCAGAGCTGCCCAGTGGGATTGTATTCATGTTTCTCTCTTCTGGTATTTTACTAGGTATCATACCACTGTTTGGCTTCCTTCCATTTCTGTTTCTGTTTCTCCACTCCCGTATTGGTTTTATCTTGGAAAAACTCATTATCCTTTTCATACATTCTTCATCTCAAAATCTGCTTCTGCTGTATTGCTTTATTTTAGAAAAGTTTTCTCCTTTTATATCAGAATAATTTTTAGTGTATTTGCTACTTCTAGTTTTAAAGAATTTGCAGTTATGCTTATGAATTTCCTTTTTTCTCCTTACCTATCATCATTTCTTTAATCAGATTCTTTGCTACTGTCTTTTTGTTTGTTTCATATCATTTCTTTAAGCTGATAATATACATATTTGACTTTAGCTTTCATTGCCTAGTTTATTTTACTGTATAAAATTTGTATTTATATTTTATTTTTATTTCTAGTACAGTTTTCATGTCTAAAAACATTTTTATTATTATGTTCCATTTATTTCCAAATTTCTGCCAGTTTACTTTTCATACACCTTTTCAGTCTTACTTCTTCTGTGCTCTCTCACTCTCTCAAAAATAAATAAAACATTAAAAATAAAAAAAGAAGGGTGAGGGACGGTGGATGAGAGGAGATAAGGTGAGTAATTCTTTCCAAATGGAGATGTTCCTACAGTGGATCTCTCAATTTACACATTGTTCACATTCAGTCCCTTTTGTTATCATGTCTTACTTTGTCAAGCAGTGGTCTAATAAACCAGGAAAATGTGAAATATTCACTTAGTCTTCTTACATTGTCTCTTGTTTTTGAAATGTACTTCCTCCATTCTAAACATTCTTTCTTTTAGGAATTATTTTAATTTTAATTTTTTAATTTTTTTAATGTTTATTTTTGAAGGAGAGAGAGACAGAGAGACATGGCATGAGTGGGGGAGGGGCAGAGAGAGAGGGAGACACAGAATCGAAAGCAGGCTCCAGGCTCTGAGCTGTCAGCACAGAGCCGGACGTGGGGCTGGAACCCACGACCTGGGAGATCATGATCTGATCAGACACTTAACAGATTGAGCCACCCAGGCACACCGAGGCATTATTTTAATTAAAAAATTTGGTGTGTTTTTTGAGAATTCAGACATCCCTATGATCATACTTTCCAATTATAAAAAACAGAATAAAAAAGTTCCACATGGTGTTCTGAAATCCATGGAAATGGTAAGGATACCAACTGAGTTTGTTTAAGGACCAATCTTAATTCGCTTCAAACGCCAGGTCGGGCTCTGCGCTGACAGCGTGAAGCCTGGAGCCAGCTTCAGATTCTGTGCCTTCCTGTCTGTCTGCCCCTCCCCCTTCACACTCTGTCTCTCTCTCTCTCAAAAATAAACATAAAAAAAAAAAAAAAGAGCAAATTGTAATTCTAAACTTACTTTGGGGCAAATAGTAATAGCTTTACTTCTTTATTATTGAACTTCCCTGTGTTGCCCTAAATTGGATTTATTCCAAAGCTTATATTTTAAATTATCACCTATAATTTATTTCAGAGAGTTGTGATGCCCCACATCTTAATTCACTGTACTTTCTTTCAATACACATTTGTAGTCAGAAAAACATTGGTTTGAACTTTATTTAATGCCTTAATCTCTCAGACCCTGGACAAGGAATGTAATCTCTTTAGAGTTGGTCAATGACTAACTTAGAAGTTTTGGATGAAAATCAAATATGCTAAGGCATGTTAAGAACACTCTTAGCATATTGTAAATAAATGGTAGCTGGCATTCTTGTTTATATTTGTCTTATTCTTGAGTCACTACTTTTTGTCTTGGACTATATTTAAATTATCAGCTTTATAAATCACAGAAAGTAGTCTATGGTTTGGGATCTCAGTGATCTAAAAGGACTCACCCTTGATGATAAATAATAAAAACAATGAAATATATTACATTTTTTAAAAACTTAGGAACAGCATTGTAATAATTAACTGGGTGATAGTGATAAGGGAAGGAGTTGAACATGACAGACAAAAGGGGCAGGCTCAAATGTGTTGCAATACCTGATGAGATATAAGATTATTGATAATAAATGCCAAAAATTCAACTACATAGAATAATGTCCATGACACATTGTTAAATTTGAAAAAAAAATAAAAAGGAAACAGAACAATATATATAGTGTGAATATATATATTTTTTATTTTAATGTTTATTTCTGAGAGAAAGACAGAGTGTGACCCGGGGAGGGGAAGAGAGAGGGAGACACAGAATCAGAAGCAAGCTCCAGGCTCTGAGCTATCAGAACAAAGCCAGACACGGGGCTCAAACTAATGAACCATGAAATCATGACCTGAGCGGAAGTCAGACGCTTAACCAACTGAGCCACCCAGGTGCCCCTAGTATGAATGTTTTTGTACAAATGAATAGACATGGGACGTTGGTTAAGCATCCAACTCTTGATCTCAGCTCAGGTCTTGACCTAAGGGTTGTGAGTTCAAGCCCCACATTGGCTGCATGCTGAGTGTGGAACCTTCTTAATGAAACACACACACACACACACACACACACACACACACACACACCAGAAGAACATATACACAAATGTACATTGCATTAGACCTTTCTCATTTGATTCTAAATGTCAGAAGACTGATTTGAACTTTCTTAAATAAAATAAGGGAATTTATTGAAAGCATATTTGATTTTATCATGTAATAAAAAACCAAAGACAAGTCATGAGTCTAGGTGTTATGGACTTGTAGAACAAGATATTCATCATTCTCTCCCTCTCTCTGTCTTCTTTCTCTATTTCTCTACCCCTTTTTTCTAATTTTTATCTGCATATCAGTTTCACTCTTTCACATCATAGAGATGTCTGAATTCTCTTTAGATTATCTGCTACTATTAGTTCATGTCATGGCTTCCAACAATTCTGTCTCCCATGGAAGATACACCAGAGAGAGGCCAGTCTTCTTTTTCTAAATCCTGCACTTTTCTAAAAGGTACTGGTGAAGAATTCTGAAAATCTCAGCTAAATGAAGTTTTTACCCACTGATCATTAGTTGCATACAAGGAGGTATTGTCAAGCCATACAGTCATGGGCGTTGAGACCCCGTTATTTAGTTTCAGGGTGATTCCAGAAGAACATGCATCATGACTCTAGCAGCTACTTCAAAGAATTTTATATCTTTATACATTAATTTATACATTATATAATTTATATAACTTCTACATTATATCTATATGTAAATCTATATCTGTGTTTGTATATGTATAAATATATGAAATAAAATGGAAGGAAAGAAGGGGAATGGTGGGAAAAAAGCATGAAAGATGGGAAAATTTGCTTTTACTTAATATCCTTATGACTATTTGGATATTAAGGATATTTTTTGATGTGGCCACATAGCTCCTGATAAATTATTTGGTGGCTGCCAAAAAAAAAAAAAGTTAATGTGTGCGTGCTTAGAGTGTTTCTGGTTGCTTTAATAGACATAAGTCTCCAACATAATGGGGAAAAGATCCATTTGAATTCAATTAGGCCACATTTGAAATGTGTGTGGTGGGTGTAGTCAAATTCTAGCATATCTGTTCAAGAGCAATCAGCAAGGGGAAGGAAAACTATAATGGGAAAAAGGAGTTTACTATCAGGGGAAGTCAAAGCAATAGCCAATTAGCAAGTTTATGGTAGATGATATTCATGTATCAGAAGGACAGCTGTTAAATCAATATTTTTTCAGAGCTGAACTGAAAAGTTTCAATATCACTTATGTTTTTATCTGTTCACATTTGATGTAAGATAGTATTTTATCAAATTTCCTTTCCAAATTTCCTTTTAAAGTTTGAAAATGACAACATTAGGTGACTGAGTTCTTACTCCTCTAAGATTTGGTACTGTTCCCACATGACTTACAGCAACCATGCCTGTAACTGAAAGGGCGGGCCTACGCTGGCCAACTCCATCTTGTTCTGTGTCCTTTACCTTGACCACGCCTCCTCCCCTTGAGTAACCTCCCAATTACCCATTCAAACTTCCCGATCAAAACACGCCCTGTGACCTGTGTAACAGGACTCTGACCCTTCCCCAGCCAATTGGCTGAGGCCACAGCCATTACCTCACCAACTGCCCCTAGACCCCAAAAAAACCTTTGTGCTTTTGAAACTCACTCTGTCTCCCCGGTATCTCACTGCTGCGTCGGTGCAGGTAGGGGATTGAGCTCGAGCTAGCTCGAATAAAGGCTCTTTTCTTTTGCATCGGACTCGGCTCCCTGGTGGTCTTTGGGGATCACGAATACTGGGCATAATATTTGGGGGCTCGCCCGGGATCCCCAAGACACCCGAGGGACCCCGACCCGGAGAGCCTGACTGGCCACGGTTAGTGTCTGTTCGTTCCCACATGACTTACAGCAACCATGCCTGTAAACAATACATCTCAGTGCTGATTAAAACTGACATGAATAAAGTGACAATTTCATTTCCCTTTCTCATAGTTTTATATATTGTATTTGATTCAGTTCCTTTTTAAAGTTGTTACCTTTACTTTAAAATATACCATGATGCTGTGGAGTTATGTTATGTAAAGTGTATTTGTGAGGTATGCACAAAGAAACATTTGATTATATAATTTACTTCCTTTTATTATAGTGGTCTCTTGAACTTAATAGCAAGTTAACAGCACCTGATAAGTGTAGCTTTCAACAAATAAAATAATATAATATGAAAATTACTGATTTTTTCATTTTCCATTTAGAAAAAAACAAACTACAAATAGGATGTAAAATACGTGAAATACAGAAATTTTCTTAAAGCAAACTACATCTATAAATGGGAAATTACAGAGATATATTCAAACTTTGTAGCACACTATTGATGGGGTTTTGGGGTAATGGTGATGTGGTCTGGAGCTGATGGCCAAGAAAGAATTCTTGAAGAAGTCTTTGGTGCAAAAAGGTGATTTTATTAAAGCACAGGGACAGGACCCAGGGGCAGGAAGAGCTGCCCTGGGGTCGTAATGAGTAACTGATTATAGATCCTCAGGTTGGGAAGGGGTTAGGGATAGAGTAAGTCTCTAAGGAACTTTGGAAGCAAGGTTTCCAGGACCTTGAGAGTTTAGGTGTTGTTAGGAAAACGCCATTTACTACTGTTTAGTAAAACCTGTCATGAGACTTTTTCAGATGTGTATCAGGGGGCCATAAGCTTGGAGTATGATTGCCAGCATATCTTGGAGCAGCTGAGATAAAGGAAATTTACAAAGAAATTTTTATATGTTAATGTAGACTTACAGGATCCTCAAGGTTGGAATTAAGCTAAGATTCCCTTTTGCCCCTAGCAAAGTGTCATCCTCGAGGCAGCTGAGCTCCTAGAGGGAGGTCATTCTGCTGGTTTCTAGGACTTGTAGGCAGTAAGGGAATTTAATTTTTTATTTGCCTTAGTTTCCTACATTGCCATGGCAAGTACTTAAATCTCTTTCCTTAACTCCTACTCTTGGGTTAGCCAAGGAGTGTCTCTCTTAGCCAGGAGTGTCCAAGGAATATCACATATATCCCACCTGGTGGGGGAGGGGAGGGGAGGTTGCTGTTAGCCTGTACTTTGCCCTCAACTTTCCCCACTGTCCCTTATCATTATGGCATATTAAGCACAAAGGTAAAATAAAATTTTGTCTATTTCTGAATAGTACATATTATTTTATTGGGGACTATTTTGCAATTTACACGGAGATAGTATTGTTTTATCCTGAAGAAAAATAAGAAAGCATAATTAGAACTATTGGTTGAGTCACAAACATAAAACAAACAAACAAACAAAAACCCAATAGAATAAGACTATAAACTAGACTGAATTAAATCTTAAGAAGATAATTTGTAGGTTTAAATAAAAGAACAAAAAGAATAGTTAAAAAAATTATGCGGTTTTGGAGTGATGGTAGAGTTCTGAGCCAACATCCAAGAAAGAATTCTTGAAGACGTCTTTGGTGCAAAAAGGTGATTTTATTAAAGTGCAGGGACAGGACCCCTGGGCAGAAAGCGCTACACTGGGGTTGTGAAGTGTGACTGCTCATATACTGTGGAGTTGGGGGAGGCAAAGTCAAGAGGAAGTTTCTTAAAGGGATTTCCACCTGCGAAGGAAGAATCACAAATTACTGAGGTTTAGCTATTGTCAAGCTAAGGTTGTTTTCCCCTCTAGCAAAGCATTATCCTTAAGACAGTAGGAAGTTCCTGGAGATTAGGCTATTAATAAGATAGCCCTTTTCTTACAAAATTACTAAGATATTTGTAAACTGACAGAAACTCTATCAGTTTAACCATTTGTTTTCCATCCTTTCCTTTTTCTTGGGCAGACATAAGAGCCTGAGGAATGTCACACATGTCCCACCTGGGACAGGGACAAGTGGTGGGGTGTGGTGGGGATGGAGGATATGCTAGCTTGTGTTTTGCCCTCAGCTTGGTTTATGGTCCCTCATCAAAAAACACTAAAAAAAAAAAAGAGGAAAAAAAGAACATGTCTTCAAGAAATTATTTATTTTTTCTTTTTGGATAATTCGATGTGAAAAGATGTGAAAAATCAAAACAAATTCAATATGGTCACCATATAGTTCATTCATCAACAAATATTTTTAGCATATACTACCTATTCCTGGGATAAGAGTCCTAGAGTTGGAGGTATTATAAGGTTGCATAAAAAGTCGAGGTTAGATAGTACCCTGTATGAGAATACAATGTGAATGCACAAATAGGATGAGTTGATTTGACATATGCAAATTTATTTATTTATTTTTTTAAAAAATTTTTTTTTCAACGTTTTTATTTATTTTTTTGGGACAGAGAGAGACAGAGCATGAATGGGGGAGGGGCAGAGAGAGAGGGAGACACAGAATCAGAAACAGGCTCCAGGCTCTGAGCCATCAGCCCAGAGCCCGACGCGGGGCTCGAACTCACGGACCGCGAGATCGTGACCTGGCTGAAGTTGGACGCTTAACCGACTGCGCCACCCAGGCGCCCCGACATATGCAAATTTAATATAAGAAAGTGAGTATGATTATATAGTACTCTGCAGCTGTATCCAACTGGCCCAGAACAAGGAGGTACAAAACAGATATTTAAATTGAACTGGCTTTGCAAGTAAGAGGTAAAGGAGTTGAAGGTGACTGCAGGAATTTGATGCATAAAATAAATGCATATGATTTATTCTGGAAAGGAGGGAAATGTTCTTGAAAAAAGTAAAAAGCATGCTAGGATTAATGGATTTTAAGTCTTGATGGAATTGAAGGATTGTTCACATTGTAGAGAGAGTGAGCTGGAAAGATGGACAGTGTGGGTTGGAGATTTTGATGCTTAAACCAAAAAAAAAAAAAAAAAAGAAAGAAAGAAAGAAAAAAAATCTCCAACCAAGATTAAATTCTTTTTATATAATGTGAGTTTTTTTTAAAGCACCAGTGTAGATAACAACGCGGCTCACCATATTTGTA
Source organism: Prionailurus viverrinus (assembly GCF_022837055.1). NCBI lineage: Eukaryota > Metazoa > Chordata > Mammalia > Carnivora > Felidae > Prionailurus > Prionailurus viverrinus. The sequence continues at coordinate 103,847,970 of NC_062567.1, read as the reverse complement.
GAAACGCATGTCAAAGCATATGTTCTAGCCATGGAGGGCCAAGAGTATGAAGAATAACATGCTTATGTCATTGTCAAAGGTGCTGAGAAGCTTTACATGCTCATCCAGGAGAATCTTCAGCAGCAGAGATGTTGCTGATAATGACAAATATCTTAAATATATTCTGTTTGTTATGGAACTCTTAACAGCCACGATAGTGATAATCTTTTGTGTAGAATAAAATACAACGCAGTTCAAAGTTATATTTTCCATTCAGAAAGCCTTTTACTTTTGGTGAAGGGTTTACATTTTATAGTAAATACATATTCTTAAATTTAAAATTCAGGCAGGGTGAACAAAAAATAAAAAGATTCCTCTGACTCCATTATACATCCTGATGTAAATCTTCTTAAGAGTGTCCTGTGTATACTGATGGAATATTCAGAAAATCATTTAAGTTAGCAAAAATTAAATTCCTAAACAAATTTTTAAAACAAAGAACAATTACAGTTAAAACAATAAAAATGAGCCGATCTGTTTTAGAAATGTTATACTATGACACTCACTGATTATAAAAAATAAGGTGTGATAGTAAATAAATGCATCTTGAAAAATGTTTTGTGGTATAGAGATTAATCCTTTTAATAAATTTCACTACCATACTGTTTCTGTGCCTGAAGAAAAGGTGGAGTGGGGGCAGTTTTGATTTCTGAGAGAATTTCCTTCATTATTAAATATTTTCAAACACTAATAATCTTATTTTGAGAAATTCTATCTAAAGACAATAGCTTTTGTTTCTTCTACAAATGGAGTTTTATTGAACGACAAAGTGAGATGCTTTGTCTGTACAAGATGTTTCCCTAAACACCTTGAATATACCATCAAACTTTCAAGTACACCAAATTTTAACCTGTAAATTATTTAAGAAGCTTTTTTATATGCACACTCTAATCTAGGAAAATGCATACATCAAGGGGAGACCATATCCTCCAACAAATACATCCTTGTGTTTCATATAAATTATAATTTTCTTTCCTATGCAAGCAACTTTGAATTTCTATTTTCAGCCTGCTTGCTAAGTAAGTCTCCTGCTATATATAAATTTGAGGTATCATTACATTAAAGGAGTTACCAGGAAGAACTATTGAGAGAAAGAAAAAACAGACAACTCACCTTCAGCATACACAAGCTATGTAATTAAATAAACATCCACATGGACAGAGATACAAACTATTCCATTGAAAAGAAAATTATGATTCCTCAATGATAAAACAAACAAACCTAAAGAAATACTCAGAGAGAAGGGACCTTTTACAACTTCTATCCCACTACCACACCAGTTCCATTACTGCTTCAGTAACTTCCTACTACCATGTTATGGAGGGAAGATTCAAGGCAAAGGGCCCTACAACTTTTATCTCTACACTTTTTCTGCTAGAACACATATGACCACATTTGCTTCATGTTGACATAATTGGATGGAGACCTGAATAATTTTCTTTTATTTGAGTCTCTTAGAGATTCTGGGGTGTAAAGATACATACCCATCTAGATGAGAGGTAATAGTAGTTAGAAACTTGGTCTCAGCAATTATGTCGGAGAAAACTTTCTTCTTCTACATATTACATTTCTGGCCTTGGGTAACCCATTAATTCCCTTGGTCCCCTTGTATTCCTCTGAAAAATGGGCATAACATTTGTCTATGTCATTAGGATTATTTCAAATATTTCTTAAAAATAACTCACAGAACTTTGCACAATGCTGAATAATGAGCACCCACCGGAAGTCATCTTTTATTATTATTCAGGATTTTATATTCTTATAGATCCTCTTCACAGGTACATTCTTCCTAATCTTTAGCCAAAATCTATGGTTCCCTTTATCAGTGAAATAGCAATCACGTTTGATATTGACCCAAAGAATTCCCCAAGTTCCAAAGGCTCTGTGATAAGAACTTGTCTCAAAGTGATCCATGAAGAGTGTTATGTTTTAAAAATTGTGGTTATTTTCTTACCATAGGATTTACTTTGACTTCCACCCCATTGTGCACAATTTATTATTTATTCTTCTCATTTATACTTCTCATTTCTAATGCACTAATTATATTTTTTTCTACTTCTTGATTATTACTTGTCAAACTTTCTAGAATAAGAATTCCACGAGGTCAGAAGTCTGCCTTTTTGTTCTTTTATTCACTGATTTACCTTTTGTATTCACTGGTGTATCTCAACAGGTACTTAATAAATATTTTGTTTGAAATAACTAATGAGTCCAAGGGAAGTTTGATTACTGAAGACCAGGATGGAATAGGAGTGCAATTCAAACATTATAGTTACTGAATTATTCACTCTTTAGTTCAGTCTTAATTTTCCCCTGAATATAATTTATACATAATTTTGAATTTATTTTTTTCTTTAAATTCAAGTTAACACACGGTGTAATCTTGGCTTCAGGAGTAGAACCCAGTGATTCATCTCCTATGTATGACACCCAGTGTTCATCCCAACAAGTGCCCTCCTTAATGCCCATAACCCATTTAACCCATCCCCCTACCTACCTTGCCTGCAGTAACCCTCAGTTTGTTCTCTGTATTTAAATTTTTTTTTCAACGTTTATTTATTTTTAAGACAGAGAGAGACAGCATGAACGGGGGAGGGGCAGAGAGAGAGGGAGACACAGAATCGGAAGCAGGCTCCAGGCTCTGAGCCATCAGCCCAGAGCCTGACGCGGGGCTCGAACTCACGGACCTCGAGATCGTGACCTGGCTGAAGTCGGACGCTTAACCGACTGCTCCACCCAGGCGCCCCTGTTCTCTGTATTTAAGAGTCTCTTATGGTTTGCCTCCCTCTCTGTTTTTATCTTATGATTTGTCTTTGTAGTTCATTCTATTCCTCAAATAAGCTATTTTCTATGAATATAATAAGATATAGAAGTGAGTAAATAATAGATAAGACCAAGACAGGACCTTCTCCTGGTATTATACCAAGAATGCTCTACGAGATCTTATCAGCCACAGACTGTGTCAATAAAAGTAATGGCAAGTTATAATCAAAAGTCCATGACAGAGATGATTAAAATGCAATTATTTAGGAATTCACTCCTATAATCTGCAAAAACACTTGTATCTGCCAGTCTTCACAATCAGACTATGTACCTCTCATAGTACCAAGTATACATCACACTTTTAAATTTTATGGTGCGTTTTTGGTAGTCAAGGAATTGATAGAACATGTTTTAAAGAACTAATTTTCATTATTAATCAGAAGTTCTAGCTAGCTCTGTTAGTTACTTACTGTGTGACTTCTTTGAAATTAGGATGACAAAAATGCTAAGCCTTGTTTTAGTGAAATGCAGGAGAAAATTGAGGTAATTAAGAACTAGAACAGTGAAATCAAACAAAACTAAAACTGCATCTCAGTTATGTAACTCACTGCGGGAGTCATGTTTAGACAGTTTTACTCATCCATTGATGGGCTTAATTTCTTCCAAAATAGATGAAGAGGGTGCCTACTTCATGGGATTCCTACAAAGACTAAATGAAATAGTGGATATAGAGCATATGACCCAGTGTCAAGGTCTTAATGTGCAAACACACACACACACACACACACACACACACACACACACACATGCACACACACTCCCTCTCCCTCTCTCTCTCTCTCTCTCTCTCTCTCTCTCTCTCTCTCTCTTTAGGAATTTTTAAGTTACAAATTTAATGTGTTTGTAAGGCTAAGTTAAATAAGATAGCATGTGTCAGTTTCCAGTGTACAGGAAGTCTTTAGCAAATGACAATATGAAATTCATATGAAATAGTCTACATTAAATAATACATACAACAATAAAGAGTAGATGGGAAGGGGAAAGAAGGAGAAGAGGAGGAAAGGGGTTAGTGGACAGGGAAGAAAGTGAAGAGATGGAGGAAAAGAAGAGAAGAGAGAAAAAGGGTTCATTAGAACATATCAAAGATATGAAAAATGTCAATTTAACATCAAACCTTATCTTAATTTTATTTTGCTGACTTTTATATTTTTCCCTCTTTATCACCTTTTGAATATTTGCAGGCCAGTGTATTCAATTAATGGTATTCCTCTGCCATTGTGTCCTCTGAGGAACCCGCACTTTGATAAAAATAGGGTAAGAAATCATAAAATCAAAGTCAAAACATAAATCCTAATAAAATGCATAAGTAAAACTTGTTATATTTTGGTACCTCACTTATCAAAACAGGACTAGAAACCCTTGGATCATGCAGCTATAGCACAGATATTTAAATATGCAAAGTCAAATGCACAAGGAATGGTGGCAACATGCATAATGTCCTACAAGTCATCTAACTTTTAGGCCTGTATATATGTATGTGTATAGTTATAGATAGATATATAGATTATAGAGATAGAGATAGAGATAGAGATAGAGATAGAGATAGAGATAGATAGATACAGATTATAGATACAGATATAGATATATACAGATATATAGATATATATAGAAATAGATGCAGATTATAGATATAGATAGATATAGATATAGAGATATAGATAGATGATATAGATATAGATGATACAGATATAGATCCAGATTATAGATAGATAATAGATACAGATATACAGATAGATAGATACAGATATAGATATAGGTAGATGATATAGATATAGATAGATGATATAGATAGATATAGATATCTGACAGGAATATGGAAAAATATATCTACTCCATTTTCCTTGAAGTGGAAATATGTACTTGTTTTATTATAGAGAAGGATTGCCGATTTTCTCATATTGCGGTAACTGAAAGTCCCTCTTTTTACTTTTTTCTCTTAAACTTTTTTTATTCTACTTTTGTATTTTCTATCACTAGTTTAATAATCATTTTCAGTGATATAAAATAATTTAGGTTAAAAAAATAAAATGTGACTATATTCAAAGCATTCTAATTATCTATTGGCGTGTAACAAACCATCCCAAAATTTTGTGTCATAAGATGATAATTTTATTATCATCGTGGGTTATCTGTGTCAGAAATTTGGACAGGATACAGCAGAGATGGCTTTTCTCTGATTCTAATGTCTGTGGTCTCAGCTGGTAAGTCTCCGATAGCAGAGGGGGAATTTTAATGGCTGTTGTCCAGAATCATCTGTAGATTTCTCACTCACATGTCTGATCCCTGGACTGGGGATACTTGAAGGCTTTACTTAGCTGAAACTATTAACTGGAAAGAAAAACATGTGGTCCTTTCTTGTGGCTTATGCTTTTTCACAATATGGAAGCCTCCGAGATTTTATTTGTTCTAATTAATTTTTCTATTGAGATATAATAGATATAATATTGTATTAGTTTTAGTTATACAATATGATTTGATATATGTATATATTGTGAAACGATTGCCACCATAGGTGTAGTTAACATCCATCACCACACATAACTAAATTTTTTTCTTATAATGAGAACTTTAAAGATCTACTTTCTTAGCAACCTTCAAGTGTACAATAGAGTATTTTTAATTATAGTCACCATGTTGTATATTAAATCCTCATGATTTATTTTATAACTGTAGGTTAAGAAGGTCATTAAGTTTCAATGAGATAATAAGGGTGGGCTCTAATCTGATAAGATTACTTTTCTTTTAAGAAGAGCAAAGGGCACCAAAGATCTCACAAGCACACGCTGAAGAAAGTCCATGAGGACACAATGAAAAGGTGACCTTCCACAAGCCAGGAAGAAAGGTGTCACCAGAAACCAACACTGCCAGAACTTTGATCTTGGATTTCCAGTCTCCAGAACTATGAGAAAATAAATTTATATTTTTTAGGCCACCCAATCTGTGGTATTGTTTGAGCAGCCTCAAATACAGTAGAAAGGTATTGGGACATTTTAAGCAGAGAAGTGACAGATTTACATTTTAAAGTGATCACTGTGTCATATGGAAAATTGGAGAATGGAAGCAGAGAAAAATGTAAGGGTGTTGAAAATGATAAGAATATAAATTGGGTCAGTCATTTTGGAAGGCAGCTTGGCAGTGTATATAAAATGTTTATAAGTGCATAACATTTGATGAATAAATTCCATTTTAATCTCATTACAGATGGAGTAACACAATTACCACAGATATTTATGCCAAGATGTTCATTGCAGCATTATTTATAATACTGCAAAATTGGGTCTAAGTACAATTATGTAAAACCTACGGTATAGGTTTTACAATTATGTAAAACCTATGGTATCCTATGGTATAACTATAGGATACAACAAAACACAGAAATTGAAAATAATTATATGTATATATATATGTATGTGATTTTTATATTATTCAGTATACATATGTGCATTTATATATATATATATATGAATATATGTTTTTTCTAAGCAAGTGTGTATATATTTGTATACACCCAAATGTAAACACACACACACACACACACACACACACACACACACACACACTGAATTTTCTTGTGAATAGAAATCTTCTCAAAGTATACATAAAATAGGGTTAGCAGTTGTAACCTATGGGAGGTGGAAATGGTGAGGTGGGTAAGTACGGTGAGTCCAGAAAGTGATTATTGCTTTTCCCTTAATACACTTCTGTACTGTTTAATTTCTTATGAGCATCTATTTCCATTAAATAAATTATCTATTTTAAACCAATAAAATATTACAATTATATATCAACCTTTTCTGCAAAGTTAGTGTCCTTAAAAATCTGGTTTTATGTGCATTGACTACATAATGAGTTGATTTCAATTTTGCTTTGTACAAAAATAATAACATTATATTTTAGAGACATTTGTTAGCTAGAGAACTGTTACATAGAAATGCTTGAATACATATTGAATATGCTTTTAAATTGACAATGCAATTGGCAAAGCAGATGGAATGCATCACATTATTTTCAGTAGATTAAAAAAAGACTATATAGTTACTTTTCATCATAGGACTTTAAGTAGGATGCCTGTGTGCCTAACTGCATCATTAATATTACCTGTGATCTTCATTAGGGACTTTTTGTACTGCTTTATCATCTTAAATAGAACGTATTTCTTCATTTCTCAAGACAAGTAATTAAAAGAGACAACTGTGTTTAAGACAATAAAATTTCTATCACATATTTGGAGCAATATATCCAGTGTTATTGAAATAGATCTGTTTCATCCTTAAACTACTCTTAAACTGTTACCATGTTGTGCCACTTTATCAATTTAATAATCAGAATTGATTAATTGCTCATAAATCTTCATTTGTTGTCATCTATAATATGGCATCAGTATTCTCATCTTTAAGTCATGTGGTGTGAGTTGCCATTAATTTAAAATAAAATATTTTCAAATCATTATACTGTTCTCCTGATTCACATCTACTCTCATCTGCTTTATGATGGCATGTTTTTGTACACTTTTTTTGTTCATTCTTTTGTTTAATCTCCTCTTTTGTATTGCCACAATTTATATATCCTAACTTATGTGAATATAGTAAATCTCCAACCAACTTCAGTAAGTTTCTATGAGCCATCTGTGCAGTAAAGTACATTTGCCATATGGTATTATGCTGTGTTCATATTTTATCTGATTTTTTTTTCTGGCTACCGAACATTTGTTAACATTTGATTGTAAATTATATAGACCAGACATTGTTTTGTTTTGTTTTATATCTTTATCATCCTGGTAGGAGATAGTGTAATTGGATGTTTAAGAGCTCCTTAGGGATGGGAACACATATCCCCTTATTCTGCCTTTCTTCCTAAGATACTGTATTACCTCAAAATCATAGTATTCTTCATAGTTATTTTGACATAGATTGGCAAGTTGTTAAACCATCTTCTTTTTTTGGCACTCATGCATTGAAGTATATTAAGAAACATAATTATTGTCAGGGCACCTAGCTGACTCAGTAGGTTAAATAGCGACTCTTGATTTCAGCTTGTGTCATGATCTCACAGTTGGTGAGTTTGAGCCCCACATTGGCCTTTGTGCTCACAGCGTGGAGCCTGCTTCAGATCCTCTATCTCCCTGTCTCTGCCCCTCCCCCACTTGTGTGCATGTGCATACACACATGCTCCCTCCCTCTCTCTCTCTCTCTCTCTGTCTCTCTTTCTGTCTCTCTCAAATAATAAATGTTAAACATTTTAAAAAAAGAAACATAATTATTGTCTATATCCAATCAAACTCCATCTATATACACATTGACAGTAGACTTTAATATACATAAAATGCACCCATCCAATTTGTCCAGTTGTCCACTCTCTGCCCATGTGGTTAGCCATTTAATATAAGGATTGGTAAACTAAGTTTTCTAAAATCAAGACTGAAAGAAGACCTCTGTTGTTTATTACACTGTTCCAAGGAACCTTGGGAGAATCCCTTAAGGAAACATAAAACTAGAGGATATAATGCACCCACTTAATTAAAATGATGATTATAGGCATCTTTCCTGCCCACAGTGGTATGAAACTAGAAAAATCAATTATAAGAAAAAAAATCTAGAAAGAATACAAATATATGGACACTAAACAACATGCTACTAAACAAAGAATCAGTCAATCAAGAAATCAAAGAGGAAATTCAGAAGTACATGGAGACAAATGAAATGAGAATACAATGGTCCAAAATCATTGAGATGCAGCAAAAGAAGTTCTAAGAAAGAAGTTTATAGCAATATGGGCCTACATGAAGAAACAAGAAAACAATCTTAAATAAACAACCTAACTGTACACATTTAAGGAACTAGAAAAAGAGGAGCAAACAAAGCCCAAAAGTAGTAGAAGGGAAGTAATAAAGATTAAAACAGAAATAAATAATATAGAGACTAAAAAATAAAAAAAAACATCAAAAAGATTAATGAAACCAGGAGCTGATTCCTTGAAAAGATAATCAAAATTGATAAACCTTTAGCTAGAAACATCAACATAAAAAGAGATAGGATTCAAAATCAGAAAGGAAGGAGGAAAAATAATACCCAACACCAAGGAAATACAGAGAATCATAAGAGAGTATTATGAAAAATTATATGCCAACAAATTGGACAATCTAGAAAAAATGGATAATTCCTAGAAACATATAACCTATCCAAACTAAAGCAGGAGGAAATAGAAAATTAAATTGGAGCAGATCACTTACCAGCAGTGAACTTGAATCAATAATCGAAAAACTGCCAGCAAACAAAAGCCCAGGACCAGACGGCTTCATAAGCGAATTCTGCCAAACATTTAAAGAAGAGTTAATACCTATTCTTCCCAAACTATTACAAAAAGTAGAAAAGGAAGGAACACCTCCAAATTCATTCTAAGAGGCCAGCATTACCTTGATACCAAAAACAGATAAAGGTTCCACTAAAAAGAGAAATATAGACCAGTATCTCTGATAAACAGATACAAAAATCCTCAACAGAATATTAGTAAACTGAATTCAACATTACATTAAAAGAAATGATTTACCATAATCAAGTATGATTTATTCTAGGGGTGCAGGAGTGGTTAAAAATTCACAAATTAATCAACGTGATATGTCATATCAGCAAAAGAAAGGATAAAAACCACATGATCATCTCAATAGATGCAGAAAAAGCATTTAACAAAGTACAAATCCATTCATGATAAAAACTCTCAACAAGGTGGGTTTAGAGGGAATATATCTCAACATAATAAAGGCCATATATGAAAAACCCTCAACTAACATGCAATTTAGTGGCAAAAAACTGAGAGCTCTTCCTCTAAGATCAGGAACAAGATAAGGATGCCCATTCTCATAACTTATATTCAACATAGCACTCAAAGTCCTAGCTACTGCAGTCAGAAAAAAAAGAAAGAAATAGAAAAGGTGTCCAAATCATTAGTGAAGTAAAACTTTCACTTTGCAGATGACACGATACTATATATGGAAAACCCTTAAGGCTCTACCAAATAGCTATTAGAACTGATAATTCAGTAAGGTTGCATGATGCAAAATTAATATACAGAAATCTGTTGTATGTTTGTATGCTAGTAATGAAATAGAAGAAAGAGAATTTAAGAAAACAATCCCATTTACAACTGCAACAAAAAGAATAAAATACCTAGGAATACACTTAACCAAGGAGTTGAAAGACTTATACTGAAAACTATAAAACATTCATGAAAGAAATTGAAGGAGACACAAAAAAATGAAAAGATATTCCATACTCATGAGTTGGAAGAATTAATATTGTTAAAATATCCATTCTACCCGAAGTGATCTACAGAATCAGTTCAATCCCTATCAAAGCACCAACAGTATTTTTCACAGAACCAGGGCAAATAATCCTAAAATTTGTGTGGAACCACAAAACCCTCAATAGCTAAAGCAACCTGGGGAAAAAAGACCAAAGCTGGAGGTTTTGTTTTCAAGATAACAGATTTCAAGATAACACTAGTAAACTGTAGTAATCAATATATCATGGTACTGGCAGAAAAATATACATATAGATCAATAAAACAGAATAGACAGCCCATAAATAAACTCATGCTCATATGGTCAGCTATGACTAAGGAGGCAAGAATATGCAATGAGAAAAAGACAGCCTCTTCAACAAATGGCATTGAAAAGTCTGGACATACATGTAAAAGAATGAAAATGGACCACTTTCTAACGCCATGCACCAAAAATAAACACAAAATGGATTAAAGATCTACATGGATTAAAGATCTAAATGAAACCATAAAAGTCAGCCATACTAATATTTTCTAGATATGTCTTCTGAGGTAAGGAAAACAAAACCAAAGATAAGGTATCAGGACTGTACTTAAATAAAGGCCTTTGCATAGTGAAGGAAATAATCAACAAATGACAAGGCAACCTACTGAATGGGAGAAGATACTTGCAAGTGATATATCCTACTAGTAATTAATATCCAACTAATACAACTAATAAACCAAACTAATACAACTCAACACCATAAACCAAAATATCCAGTTAAAAAATGGACAGAGTACCTGAATAGACATTTTTCCAAATAAGATATACAGATGGCCAACAAACACATGAAAAGAGACGCAGTTTCACTAGTCATCAAGAAATGCACATTAATACCTCAATGAGATATAACTTTACATCTGTCAGAATGGCCAGAATCAAAAAGACAAGAAATAACAAGTGTTGACAAGTGTGGTAGGAATATAAATTATACTACTGAGGAAATATAAATTGGTGCAGTCATGTGCAAAATAGTATGGAGGTTCCTCAAAAATTAAACATAGAAATGCCATATGATCCCATAATTCCACTACTATTTACCCCCCCCCGTGGAAAAAATATATAATATATATAATGGAATATTACTCTGCCATAGAAAAGAATGTGATCTTGCCAGTTGTAATGACATTGATGGAACTAAAGAGTATTATACTAAGTGAAATTAGAGAAAGGCAATTACCATATGCTTTCACTTTTATGTGAAATCTAAAAGAAAACAAATAAAAAATAAACAGATCATAAATACAGAATATAAACTGGTGATTGCCAGAGAGGAGGTTGGTGGGCAATGATGGATGATATAGATAAAGTGGATTAACAGGTACACACTTCCACTTATAAAATAAACTCACAGAGATGAAAGTACAGCATAGGGAATATAGTCAGAATTATTATAATAACATCTGAAGACAGATGGTGATTACACTTATCATGGTGAGTGCTGAATAATGTACAGAATTATTTAATTATTATGTTGTACACTAGAAAATAATATAACACTCTATGTTAATTATACTTCAAACTGTGTGTGTATATATATGTATATGTAATGTTATGAAATATTAAAAAATCATTGTAGGTATTGCCTATGCCAAATATATGCTAATTTTAGGTTGTGATCATTTTCTCTTACTAATTGATATTCCAAATATTTTAAGCTCCCATTCGTTATAATGATTTATCAGGTATTATAATAACAATCTTTGCATACCAAGTCTGTATTAAATGAAATAAATCCGGGTGAAGCTGGGACGCCCCTAAGGTTTGTCTTGGGACTCACATATCTTCCTGTGATTAACCATTTGGCATTATTGGATATAGATTCTGATATGTTTATCTACCTCAATTTCCTTGGTATTTCTGTCCTTTATGCCTTTATCTATAACTTTGCCCAGTGACTATTTTATTCCTAGGTCACAGAACTCTTTCCATAGCAAATAATTAGATACAATCATTCGCATCTTAGAAACCTAGGCAACATACACCTTCCGAGGTGAGGTCTTCTGAGTGAGGTCTTTCTAGGTGACGATGGAAAGCACAGAGAAAAAAAAATCATCCATTTTGTTTTATTTCCTACCATAAACTAAGCATTTATTTTACTTTTTCTAAATAAAATTAACAATTTATGGTGAAAATATGAAAATTTGTACAGTTATTCAATTTAAAACTTTTAGAAAATGAGATACAATTTTTAAAAAGTATATAAAACATTCTTAAACTTATCGAGGAAGCCCCTGATGATCTTCTTTTTTGTCTTTTCTTATATACTGCTGCCTAAAAATAAAATTTTCCTAATCAAAATTACATCAGAATAATATACGTTTACCATGTACTTCCATGATTTTAGGTAAAACAATTTAAAAAACTTACATTGAATGATGAAAATTGTTCTAATGATTTATTTCAATATGTTTATCGTAAAAACTTGGAAACAACAGAAAATAGAATAAAGTAGGGAAATTGAGCTAAATCCTGTTAAAGTCAATCACTGTTGTTTTCTCATTTTCCCTTGATTTGCTATCTTTTCAATATACTGGAGTACCGATTTATATACAATAATATATTTTTCCACTTATTAAAAAGTCAGCTTTATCCCATTTCTTAAACTTAACTATGAATTCTGGTAGCTATATAGTAATCTGTTTAAGAAATATATGTAATTTACTTAAGTAACTCATGGATAAGCTCATTTTTTTCACTATTTTCGCATTACATTTAAAAATATAATGAAAAATAGTTTCCATGTATTTTTGCTTATAGTTCATATTCTGGTATTAGAAATTATAAATGGAAGTAGAATTATTGGGACAATATGATATAAATGGTTATGATTTCTTGATATATGTTACCATAATGCTTCAAAGAAGACTTTTATAAAATCCATATAAAATCCAAATTATTGATAATTTTCTTTGTGATTTTCCCTAGACATTAATTTAGAGAATATTTCCCAATCACATAGATTTTCCTTCACCTCAGATATAGTCTAATATTTCGTGGGCATCTATTTGTGTTTGTGAATGGGAACAATTCAAAATAATGCTTCTTTGATGTAAAAAAAATATCAATTACTCAGGGAATATTTATATAAGCTAACTTTCCTTTTGACTAAGTATTTTATTTTTTTAATATTAAAGTTCTTTTTTGAAAACAGCTTTATTGTAATATAACTCACAAACCATACAATGGCTTTGAGTATATTTATACTGTTGTACAACCAACACCACAATCAATAAAACATTTTCACTACCCAACAAGAAACCACATACTGTTCAGCAGTCGCTTTTTATTTCCCCCTCAACTAGCTCTTGGTAACCACTAACCTATTCCTGTCACTGTAGATTGACCTATTCTGTATATTTCATATAAAAGGATTCAGACATTATGTTGTCTTTTTGACTGACTTCTTTAACTTAGCAGAATATTTTGAAGGGCCGTCTATGTTGTAGCATGTATCAGTATGTCATTAGTTTTTATTGTCTTACTTCATTGTATGAATATACCACATTTTATCTGTTCATCAGTTGATGACCATTCAGCTGTTTTTACTTTTTGGTTACTAGTGTAATGCTTCTATGGACATTCCTGTACAACTTTTTGGGAGAAAATATGCTTTTATTTTTCTTGAGACATACCTATGAGTAGAACTTCGAAGGGTCATATGGTAGGTAACTCTATTTTTAACATTTTAGAGAGGCATTAGACAATTTTTCAGAGTGGTTGCACCATTCTACCTTTCCACAAATACCGTATGAAGTTTCTAATTTCTCTGCATTTATGCCAATACCTGTTGTTGTTATTATTATTATTATTATTATTATTATTATTATTATCACCATCATCCTAGTGGTTGTGAAGTTGTTTGGCTTTGATTTGCATTTTCTTACTGGTAAATAAATTTATTTTAAAAGTTTATGTTCTATTTCTAGGATATTGATTCTGCTACATTTAAATGAATATATTTTTGATTATTGTTCTATAATATGTTTTAACATTATTTCCAGTTTTCAGTACAGCCTTTATTTTTCAAAGCTTTTTTGTGTATATGTTCTTGTTTCTTAATTATTCCAGATTAAGATTAAAACTATTTTTTATGGTTCAAAAACACAAGTGCCAATTCTACTTTGGAGTATTTATCCAAAAGAAATGAAAGCAAAACTCAAACAGATAATTGTACATTCATGTTTGTAGCAACATTATTCACAATAGCCACTAGATGGAAACAACCCATGTGTCCATCAACAGATGAATATATTAAAAAATGGAATATATTTTTAAAAATGAAATAGTGTTCAGCTGTAAAAAGGAAGGAAATTCTGACACATAGAATGACTTTGAAGCATTATGATAAGTTGAATAAGCTAATCACAAAAGGACACATGTTGAATGATTTCACTTATATGAAGTTCCCAGAGTAGTCAAAATCAGAGACAGAAAATACAATGGTAGTCTCTAGGGACTCGGAGGAAGGGAGAATGGGCAAATACTATTTAATGAGAGTTTCAGTTGGAGAATTTGTAAAGGTTCTGGAGGTGAATGGTGGTGATAGTAACAGAACAATGTGAATGGACTTAATACCATAAGAATTTACACTTAAAAATGGTTAAAGCAGTACATTTTTTGCTATGTATATTTTACCACAATAATTTGTAAAAAAAAAAAAAAACTAATAAAAGCACAGTTGGAAATTTCAATAGAATTTCATGAAAAAATTAATTTGAGAAAAAGTGTTGCTATTTTGTAAAATTTAGTTTTCATACTATGGAAAATTTTATCTCCCTTGACATTAAATTTTACTTTAGCTTTGTTAGTGAATTTTTAAGTAGTTTTCCCAATATGTCTCTTATTCAGCTTATTCTGATCTCCTTTACATTTATATTACTAATCTAAATAATAGTTTAAAATATGACTTCTCATGGTCTCTTGGCAGTGTAAGATGCTTCTTGTCTGACTACTCATTAATCCCTATAACTTAAATTTATATACCTTGAGTTTTCCTGAAGCTTGTTTATTCAAAACATTTCTTAATGGTATATAGTCATCCATTGTTTGTTAAAACAAAAAATCTTGGAAATAATGTGCCTATATTTAAATGTTAATTAAAACATAGCCAGGCATTTACTCACCACTACTTTGAAGTAAAGCAAAGGCTATCTTTCTGAGCATGGATCTGCCTATTTGAATTCTGCATAGTTTCTTACCTAAATTGTAATCCATCACATATTTTTTGATTGTGGTTGTTGAAAACCATCCAGCCATGGTGAAAAGAATCATTCTAAATTTAGGCTCATTAACCTCAAGTCAGTCCTTCATGCTGCACATGAGTCCTATAACATTGCCTGGTATTCACTCTGTCACTCTCCCAAATAACTGCATCTCTCTGTCTTCCAACATCCAATATTTCTTTCCCATCCATGCTCCCAAGTGGTGACTGTACTTTCTCTTTCATGGAAACATAAACAAAAGAGAAATCTTTTGTGTTGCTACTACCACATCTACCAATCTTTTTCCTTAAAGCTCATACCTTCATCTTCCCTTCTGTTCCTATAGAATGGGTGATCTCTCTTTTCCCCAGAGATGGAGCTTTTCACATATGCACCAGAACTCTCTTGCTTAATTGAGAACATCTTTTCAGCAATTTTCCCTAATCTCACTCTAAGCATCTACTTCCTTTCCATTGGATTATTGCTATAAGCATATGAACTATTTGTTATTTCTCTTATTTCACAAATAGCTGTCTTTGACCTCACATTCTTCTGCAATTAGCAGCACTTTTTTTTAATTGGTTCCTGTTTAGAGAACACAAGCAGACAAAACAAAACAAAACTTTGAATGAGTTTTACAATCCAGTTTTCAATCCAGAGCCACCTATTACCCTGCTTTATATGTGTGGTAAATTCCTTTTAATTACCATCTTTTTTGTCTTTTTAAAATTTATTAATGGAAAGATATGATCATGTAACTGATACCTAAAAACAAGTCTTTTTCATTTTTTCATTATTTTGTCCATAGCAGGTAATTTCTACTTAAAATTTAAAAAATATTTTGTTTAATGTAGGTCTTAAATTCTTCTTGAGGGTCAGCGTCTTAACTTTTTCATTCTCACATTTTGTAGCTTTCTCTGGAAAAATAGGACTTTTTTTTAAGGTTGGGGGGCAATTTCAGGGGGTAGGAGATAATGATAGTAAAGTGTTGAAAACTTTTCGAGGCATATGTTAACAGATCAAAAAAAAATCTCAGTTCAGCTATCTGGATATTTACTCTATATGGTGGGATTTTCAATTGATGTGATAAAATAAAGATCTCTCTCTCTCTCTCTCTCTCTCTCTCTCTCTCTCTCTCCCCCCACCCTGTCTCTCTCCTGTTTCTGTCTCTCTCCCTCTGTCTTTTTCATCCTGTAATAAATAGTCCAGGATAATTCTCTTGCTAATCCCATGGTTTTGACCTACTAACTAGGCAGTATACTGGAAAAAAGGAATAATAATATGTAGACCTGTGAGAACTGAAGCCCAAAAGACACATCTGGTCATCAGAAGGGAATGTAATGTGCCAACAGCAAATAGTAACACTTACATGATACCATCTGCTATAGTGGAAATAATGGAGGACAGAAAAGAGCTAATTTGAAATAAGTGACATATAAGTGGGTTGCTCACCCAAATAGAGTAGGGTAGGGATGTCATTCTCCCGTTTGATTCAGTTTAATATGTGGGCAGTACATTGATGATCTGAATGATGTCTGCCACTCTTCAAGTTCCAGAGCATTTCAAATGATAAGCATCTCAAGATAAATCAAATCTTTGGAAGAAGCAACTATGTTAATTAGTATGAGCCAAGAAACTCAGGGTTTTACAATAATAAATTTATCTAGACTTCGAATATATCGATCATTTGATTAAGTAATGTTTAATAAATATGGAGTAAACAATTAATAATCTTTTCTAAGATGTTCACCATCATCAAAAGTGCTATCCATTTTCTCTGGATGTCAATTGTTGGCAGAATTTTTCTGACTTACACAAAATTTGTGACAGTAGGGAATTTTTTTTTCCTGAAAATTGTCTGAGTGTTGGCTTATGCCCATTTTGACTCAGTCTGGTGGTTTCAATTTTTTTTTTAAAGTGAGATAAAACATGTGGAAGTTGAGGTTGGTTAACAGACACTCCTAAGTGACTTAACAGGAAAACGGATCATTGAGTACCTTGGAAGGAGAATAAAGTTTGAAGCATTGCCTTCTTGAACATTCTATTGACAGTTCCTCCAGTGAAAAATTTTATTTTGAGCTTAAGATCAGCGAAAACTATCTGGTTCTGCAACAGTATTAGTGAGGCTTCAATATTTTTGAACTATAAGAGTCAATAAAGGTGTCAGAGGATTGCACAGATTTTTGAGTCCAGCAACAGAAATTATAGGAGACCCTTTGGCATTGTAACAGTAGTGACTGACATTGATTTAGCACTGGCTGCAGCTTCTTACATGTACATAATTGTATATGTTAACAACTCATAACACTTTTCTAGAGCCCTAATAGTAGGGCTCTCACAATAAGAATATGGGAACTAAATAGATTATTTTTCTCTCCTATTTGCAGTAACTACTCCTTCCTGTCTTCTTGCTTTGTATGATAAAATTGCCTTGATATCATTCCATTATTTGATATGATATGTTAATGAGTCAATTAGAGTCAAGTTAAGTGCATGTATTATGCCATGATTCATGCAAGTTAGCAAAAAACAAGCACCCTAACTATTTCATCCCTAAGACAGTTTAGCGTCAATTTATTTTTAGGGAAGATACTTATATGTAAGGAGCACTTGGACATTGTCTAAAATTATACATGATAATTTCTTCTTCTTCTTCTTCTTCTTCTTCTTCTTCTTCTTCTTCTTCTTCTCCTCCTCCTCCTCCTCCTCCTCCTCCTCCTCCTCCTCCTCCTCCTTCTCCTTCTTCTTCTTTTTTGCATTTCTCTGTAGTGCAATGTGTAGCCCAGAGTTGAAGCATTTTGAATATGTTTAGACTAATCTTCTCTGCTTTTTATTTGATATAAATTCATTTAAATGTGTTATTCATTTGGCCTTTCTTATGCTAGTGTGTTGGGGATTATTTTCTCAATACCTATTTTAATAAGGCTTATATTGTTATTCACAGATGTGGGAACATCATGTCTTTGAGACAATGTATTGCTCAAGGGATCTAAAATGCTATAAAGGCAGTTATGTCTTTCTGATATATTAAGGTTTAAATTTGGTGAACATATGTAAAGGCACATGAAACTACTGTAATAACATACAGGCAGATGCTAGAAAATGCTCACACATACATCAGAGGCTGGAGAAAATTGATTTGTAACATTTTTGAACTGAGAATAATTTTAGAGGTAGGTCCCAATTTTGAGCTTGCATATATGTGACCATCAATGGCAACTTTTCAAAGTAGTGATTTTGTCCTTTTTTTTTCTTCTGTTGGTGTGTCTGGCAACAATCTTTCTGTAGCTTTTTATAGTTTCTAAAAATATATCTTGAGATTCTCAAAATACATGAAAGCAAATTCCCAGCCAGTTCTTCACTTGAGCATATTTGCAATGGTGGTATGATTCTAAAAATAATATTTATGTTTAATGTATCCTGCTTTGAGATTTGTATAAGAGGTTTTATAGCTTTGTGAGTTGTTAGCATATATGATTATATAAATTTGAAAAGCTGAATCCAATGCTAAATAAATGTCAGTGTGGTTGTAAGGGAAAATGTAATCATTTACATCAGCTACCAAATCTAAACATTGTATAAATATGGTAAAATCGCTAAGAATACTCCTGATAAAGAAGAGTGAATTTTGCAGCTATAGATTTGGCAGAGGGTGAAATAAAGGACCAAACTAACTTTCACAGACTTGTGAAGCTTTGACAATCTCAAGATGTCACCTTGTGAGTGTAGAGAAAATTAAACCCAAATGAAACTTGAAAAATAATGCAATACTTTCACACACTTTTCAAAGAATAAAGTGCATCACAGTTTATTCTGATGCCACATGCTTCCATGTGTAACACTGGCCTGGTCATTTTTCATTTCCTCATTTCTATTGATTCCTTTGCATGGTGAAATTTTTCCTCTTCAATCTTAAAGTTGATATTAAAGAAGTAGAACTCATTGCTATCCCTGAAAAAAATAAGGCAACATAAATTGTTGTTTAACCTAAAAATTGGCCTGTTCATTCTATTCTCCATGCCAAAAAAATAAATTCTTTTGTTACAGTTGTTGATGATGTTTTGTTTCATTTTTACTTGTTTATTCTGCAGCAGTATTTCATAAGCTTGGAACTATTTACATGTGGAGCCAAATAATTATTGTAGCAGGCAGTCTCATGCATCGTAGGATGTTCTGCGGCATCCCTGGTCTTTACTCAATAAATGACAGTCCCACACAGTGTGACAATAAAAAAAAATGTCTCCAGACATTGCCAAATATCACCCTGTAGGTTTGAGAACCAATGATGTACAGGCTAGTTTGAGAATTTGGTGACTCTAATATTAGAAACATAAAGGGAATACACAATATTTTATTTTATAATAAAAGATATAGTTTTGAAAATAAGGAAATCAGCATGATACATAATGTCCATGTGTTCCAAACAAATAATTGGCAATTAACTTACTAAGCAGAGAGGTAGTTATCGGGACAATGAGATACTTGAAATACAGATTTTCCTGGCACGGCAAATATGTTAGGCTTTGTTTCTTTCCATCTCAAGGGAAAATGGTGGGGTGATTTACCTTACCTCATAATTCTTTGGTCCATTTATGGTTTGTTGCTGCCTCACCTTAGCTGCTTAATATTCTTCAATTTTCATAATATATGTATTCAGTATAGTATGTTATTATAGTAGGCTATTGATGGATACATGCATATCAGAAAATTAAGTCATCTTTGTATCTAAGACTTAATTGTTAACTTTGAGGTATTGTATTATGTAAAACAGTTCATACTGTATGTTAGTTTAATAAGATATTAATATATAATAATAGTATTTAATATATAGTCATATATAATATAAACTATAGCTTATACTATATTCCATACAGTATGTAACAATTGACATATATAACAATATTAATATATGTTAATATTGTTAAAATATTAAACACTGTTAAAAAATCTACATTCCTATCTTGACAATCACAGAGAATTAATTGATTTTATCTATTGAAAGACAGGAATTAATAAAGCCATGCTTCCATGACAACAGTGAATCCCCTTTGCCCTAACAGTTGCAGTTTTAATTATAGCTTACAGTTTCCTAGTAATAACTAGTAAATAACTATTTACTTACTAGTTTCTATACTGAATGTTTTTTCTTGGTGCCTGAGCTCCAGTCTACAAAACTGAATGTCAGGCTACACATTAAACCTGAATTTATCACCTCGATACTATACCTTGACAATTAACATTAGAAAGAGTGGCATTAAATCAAACCATATGAATGGTTTCTAATATGGAGTTCTCCATGAATATAGCATTATTATTGAGATTTCAATATTTTTTGTAGTTTCCATTCAGCAATAATAAAAAATGTGTTATAATATGATTTTATTTTTTATTACAAAAATTTTTTAATGTTTATTTATTTTTGAGAGACAAAGACAGAGCATGAGCAGGGGAAGGCAGAGAGAGAGGAAGACACAGAATCTGAAGCAGGCTCCAGGCTCTGAGCTGTCAGCACAGAGCTGGATGCAGGGCTTGAACTCATGAACCCCGAGATCATGACCTGAGGCAAAGTCAGACCTTAACTGACTAAAGGTGCCAGACACCCCTATGATTTTAATATTATATACTTCAGACTATCAAGCTTTAACAATATTTAGAGAAACTTATTAAGTAAAAAAAAAAAACTATACTTGGGTAAAATGTGTCTTTGCAATGACTTCTGGTCTATGTCTCCATTTTTGGTGACTGGCCTTCTTCTGTTTTCTCCCATGTCATCCCATCACTCAGGATGTCTTTGCTTTGTTCCAGGTATTATGTTACACAGCTCATGTCCTGAGTTTGCATGAGTAAACACTAGGTGGGCTTGCATTCATGTCTCCTGCCTCCCATGCTTCACTGCCAGTGTGCCCATACTAGATTCAAGATTCAACAATAGTATGCCCCAAGTAACGTTGGCTATGTTCCAAATCATCTCACCTCATCACATCACCTGTAAGCTGTTAGTGCCACTTCCAATTTGAAGATGAGGAAACCGAGGTGTAGAGTGTTTTGAGTCACCTGCTCATAGGTACACAGCCATTTCCTTCCTCTGTGCCTTTCACAGTTTGACTCACACATCTGATAAACTCATCTCTTCTAATGATGGTCATGCATTAGCCATCATTCCCGTTTTGATAGGAATATTTTTAAATGAATTTTTTAAAATACTGTGACTTAGATTTTGTTTAACCAAAGAGGAAGAAAATAGTGCTAATTTCAGATCAGATATGAAGGGCTCTGTGGCTATGGAGAGGTAAAGGAAAGATATTTTAAATCACAAATCACAAATCTCTTCTAGGTTATGATAAAAGATGCATTTATATGGCATGATGCTAATGGCAGTGTAACTCATAAGGATGTTTGCAGTGTTTTAAAGCAAAGTTTATGAAATTACAATTAGAATAGTATATTCTTGGGGGGAAAAACTTGTGATTTTCTAATCCTTGATAGGCCAGGTCAACTATGAACTATATATAAGGCCTAGTTAATAATTAAAAGTCCATTTTGCCCTTGACTTTTTTTTTGTAGAATACAGCCCTTAGAAGTACATTATAAAGTATGAATTGATATGAGAAATGTAATAAGGCCTCTACCTAGAAAGTGATTTGTCTAGGTCTGTTATTCAGATAGTAAGAAAGCATTTTATTGAGAATACAAAAAGAAAAAAAAATGAGTTTTCAAGTCTTTCTCTTAGAAATGAATAAAATATTGATGCCCCTTCAAAAGGATTGTATTGAAAATGTTCACCTTATACATTGTTAATTTTATGAAATCAATGCATGTTGTTTGGAGAATTACAGATTTTTATGGAATATTTATTAATAGAATTCTGAAATTTTTCAAGTCACAATACAAGTTATGGAATTAGGAGCCTTGTTCAATGATTATTCTTTAGGAAACAAAAGCCCAAAGCAAATGGATAAAAAGTAAAAAAGTCTATATTCAGGGGCATAATAATCATCATGTCAATTATGAATTTTTGGTGGTAAATAATTTTTAAAATACATTTGAATGTACTTTTCAATTATTTTTGTCTGCATATATTAATGACATTAAGCATAGATTACTGAAATGGAGACCAAAACATTCTTTAAGGGTAGTAGATATTATAAACTGGATGGAAGAAGGAAGTGAAAAAATTGTATTAGAAAGAACAGAAGTTCTCCAATTCCCATAATTTCCACATAAGCTACTGCAAGTCATAATCTTTTGTAAGGTCTTACAGAGAAATGCAAAATGGAAATAGCCAATTTCACTTCACGGAGTTAGTGTGCAAATAAATTCTACAATGGCAATGATAGCAGAGCCTGTAAGAAAGCTGCCTTAAACACGAATCCAATAAATTCCATTCTGGCGAGGTTTTTGAACATTAGAGACAAAAATGTGTCAAAGAATTCAAAGACTTCTGTGCAATGTTATGACTTTCCAAGTATTATCTGAACAATTGGCAGTTATTCTCAATTTACAAATGGTTTTTTTCCTTTGAAAACAAAAATCAGGTGCTATAAAACTTTATTTTCCGAAAGGTGTATTCACAGAAATACAGAACTGGGCATAGGGAAAGATAATGGTGTGGAGTAGGGAGCTTTAGTCTAGATTTTAAAAACCCATTGTGTGTGTGTGTGTGTGTGTGTGTGTGTGTGTGTGTGTGCGTGTGTGCGCACGCGCGATTAAGCAGACACACCAGGCATTTTCAGAACTATTGAAACAGAAAAGCTTATATTCCAATGTTATATGAACCCATGAGTAAGTTCCTGATAGAGAAATAGTCGATTAGGGATCTATTTGAAAATCAAAATTGAATGACTTATTAGATAATGAAAAAGACTAATTTGCAACTGATATTAGAAGTCATGCTCTAATTTCTCCTTCCCCTCCCTACTCTCCTACACACAGGCAGCCACTGATCTTTCTGTCACTAATAGAATAGTGTGCATTTTCTAGAATTTGTTATCAATGTAATCATATTATATGTGTTCTTTTTAAAGAATCATTTTGATGTAGGCTAGAGTGATACGTGAGCAATTGGACAGACGTCTGCATGATGTCAAAATAGAGGGCCAGATGAAAGTCTCATTGAGAGCAAGACAAATAAGTAGAGATGTTACCTGGATAAAAATTGCCACAACTCGTTGGAAAGGAAGAATTAGAATTCAATACCAGAACAACATTGTGTATTATTCATTCATTCATTCATTAGTTATATACTTAAATATGTGTATTTAGTATTAGTTATATACTTAAATAGTTATATACTTAAATAGTTATATACTTAAATAGTTATATACTTAAATATGTGTATTTAGTATTAGTTATATACTTAAATATGTGTATTTTTATTTTTGTAGTTCAGGTTCAAAGGTCCTTGTATTAGTTTGCTGAAGGAGCTATAACCAAATAACCAGAGACCCAATGCCTTCAACAACAGAAATTCATTTCCTTATAGGCTAGAAGTCCCAGAACAAAATGTCGGCAGGTTTGGTATCTTCTGAGGCCTCTTAACTTGATGTAGAAATGGCTCTTTTCTCATGTCCTTACGCTGTCTTCACTCATTCCATGTATGTCTGTATCCTATTGTCTTCTTTAAGGATACTGGTCATATTGGATTAAGGCCCACCCATATCTTCAAATACAGTCAAATACAGTCAAATACAGTACTGGAGGTGAGGACTTCAAGATATGAATTTTGTAGAATAAAATTCAACCCAGAAAAGTCCTCAATTATTCCTTTTCTTACCTTTATAAAATCCTGAATTGAAGGTACCTAAACCTAGGCCACAACTGAAAACTTCAACTGAAAATCTAAGAAAGATGCTCCTAACATTTTCATTAATGATGAACATTGCAATGAATGCTTTCTGGAACAGAAAGTACTTGCAAACTGTAAAATGATATGTGCATTAATTCCATTTAACCCACAGTTAAATTTTTTCTGTATTTTAGTGAGTGATATGTAAAATGTATTGCTTTGTCTCACCTTTGTTCTGGGAAATATGTTTATAAATGCTTCTTATTGTGAACATATTCTCATGACTAATTTTTAAGTTATCCCTATTTAGTGCCTCTCAAAATAATTTCCCATTATAATTTCAGATAAAGCCAGTATTCTATTTTTTTTTATTTCAGTTAATAACCGACCATACATTCTATGAGCACCTGGGTGGCTTGGTCAGTTAATCATCCAACTCTTGATCTCAGCTCAGATCTTGATCTCAGGGTTCTGAATTCACACCCTGTGTTGGGCTCCATGGTGGGTGTGAAGTCTAATTAAAATAAAAAAAATTTTAAATAACCATAAATGTTAAATCTTTCTTATTTGGAGGATAGCTTTAAAATACATACATATTTATCAAACAAAATTCACCAGAATTAAAATGAAAAAAATTGTGTTGAGGTTTCAAATTTCAAATTGTAAGATACTTATACTTGAAAATTATGATCTTTCTGGGGTGCCTGGGTGTCTCAGTCAGTTAAGTGTCTAACTCCTGGTTTCGGCTCAGGTCATGATCTCATAGTTTCATGAGTTCAAGCCTTGCATTGAGCTCTACGCTGGCAGCACAGAGCCTGCTTGAGATTCTCTTTCTCCCTCTCTCGCTGCCCCTCCCCTGCTCTTGTCCTCTCTCTCTCAAAATAAATAAATAAACTTAAAAAGCAAAAGACAAAAAAATAAAACATAATTTTAAGTGGGTAAATAAAGTACTTTCCTCTTATGCTTTACTTCAAATATTTTATATGTTTAACCAGATACATAGCACATTTACTTAGAAAACATCCTTTATTTATTGTAGACACTGTGACTTATAATTTCTTATGTTTAGAAATTATATATATATATATTTCAAATTAATAAACTAAAAATTTCTAGTAAATTTAAACACATATAGTTTTAGAATTCCAGTCCTTAAAACTTATCTTGTTTGCTTTAAGGTTAATTAATATGAGATCTTATTGTTTTGGACTCTGTAAAAAGGGGTTACTGTCAATTATGAAAATGATAAAGCAAACAGTATAGTATACATTACAGATTTTAATCTACAAAATTTCAGAGACCTGTATATAGTTGTAAAATGATATGTGCTTAATAGCCACATATTGCAAAAAAAGTGCAACCACTTTGCAATAGATTTTGTTATGAGATGAAGTGTTGTTCCCCCAAATTCCTATGTTGATGCCTCATCCCTCAGTACCTCAGAATGTGACTATATTTGAAAATAGGACCTCTAAAGAGGTAATCAAGTTACAATGAGGTCATTAGGGTAGGACATAATCTAATATGATTGTTTTTCTTATAAAAAGATGAGATTGGAACATAGACACACATACAAAAGGAAGACCATGTAAAAACACAGAAGACACTCATTTGTAGACCCAGATAGAGCCTCAGGAAAAAGCAAAACAAAACAAAACAAAACCTTGCCAGCATCTTGATCTAGGGCTTCTAGCTCCCATGACTATGAGAAGATACATTTCTGTTGCTAAGCCACCAGTCTGTGGTGCTTTGTTATGGCGACCATAGCAGACTAATACAGATTTCATGTAATCCTGATACATACACATTGTTAATAAAATCACAAATATTTCTCCTTCCATTTCATGTTTCCATTTCACATATATTTATTAAGTACTTGTATTTGGCAGGTTCTTGAGTACCCTTCTGGGTTCAAGGCATACAGTTTCAAATAAGACAAGCTCCATGCTTTTAATCAAGCTGTCATCAGGACTAGAGTTAAGAGAGACGGACAACAAACAATTTTAAAGCCAAGAATATCATGAAGTGATCATTTCTATAGTGAAAAACAGTTATCTTGAAGTATTAATAATAGCTTTCTATAGCAGTGGATATATGTGCAAGTCGATTTGGCTTAATCCAGAAAAAAGTGACCTGTGCTTATTATATAGATAGATAGATAGATAGATAGATATATTTTTTTTTAGGTTGCCATTATTTTAAATAACCCTTTTAGGTAATTTCTTCATCTCTGACGGCTGATTTTGAGAGGTTGAAGGGGAAACTTGTAATTAGAGAATGCAAAGGCGAATATTCAAACCAGGCGTTCCTTGCAAAAACAAAAGGATTGTGTTTGACTGGTGAATAATGCTGGGTAGAGAGTGCTGCTGCCAGCCATTCTCCACCAACGTTTTGGTCCCAAACCTTTATTTGAGGTCTGGGCCACTCTGCTCTAATGGTGCTTGCGGGGCTTTCTAATCTGCACGTGGCATCTGCAGGCAGTCTGCATGCAGGAGCCTTTGCTAGTACACGAGGCACTACATCTTTCAGAAGTGAGCATAGATGTCCTACACTAAATGACCTGTTATTTCTGAGTGCACTTTTTATCCATTTTGCACATGACTTGGTCTCTTATTCACAGCCATGAATGGTAGGAAAGAATACAGTTGTTTTTGTGCTACTTCATAGTCTTGAAATATTTGTGGCTTTTATCTGATAGTTTATAATAGATGGTTGCTTTTAAAACACAGTTCTCACACCTTCATGGATATGAAGACTGACAATTTCATTTTCAAGTCTTCTGTATGGCAAAATTAGAAATTGATCTTCAAATTAATATATGCTTCCTTATAAAATCACTCACAAGATGCTAGAGAGGTTCGGAACAATCTTTTAAAAGGGCTACAGAATGCATATATACCTTCCTTGGTTTTTGACACATAGTAGATACTCAATATACATTTGTCAAATCAAACCATGAATTCAATTTCAGAGAATTCTACATACCTTTGTACTTTATTTAGTTGATATTACTTCACATTGAACTATGCAAGTCTTTGGAGTAATAGAACTTCGGTGTTATTTTTCTACTCTTTGTATATCAAAAAATACATGACATAATTAAGTATTGCTTTTATTCTTCAAATTATTCTAAAGTATTATTTCTTAATAGTGATACAGTTGACTAAGTGATACAGTTGACTAAGTAATATTATGTTGTGGGAGCTGTCCTGTGTATTGTGGGTGCTTAGCAGCATCCTTGTACTGAATTCACCAGATGCCAGTAGGACTAATGCTCCCTCCAACACACACACACACACACACACACACACACACACACACCCCGAATGTGGTAATAAGCAGAAGTGCCTCCAGACATTGCCAAATGGCCCTTGGGGAGCAAAACCACTCCCAGTTAAGAACGACAGCTCTAAGGAGTTTATTAGAACACAATAGTATATTAAAAAACAAAAAAAAATTAAGTCTGTTTGAGAGAATTTAAATCCCCACTGTGCTGTTTACTAACTTAGACTTTTAGTGTTTCACTTTATTCTCTGAGATTGTTTCCTCATTTGCAAGATGAGGATCATCTTCCTCTGCTGTTTAAAAAAAAAAAAAAACAGAACAAAATGACAACTCCCTAATGTGGCTTCTAAAGCAGAATTACAGGGGCGCCTGGGTGGCGCAGTCGGTTGAGCGTCCGACTTCAGCCAGGTCACGATCTCGCGGTCCGCGAGTTCGAGCCCCGCGTCAGGCTCTGGGCTGATGGCTCAGAGCCTGGAGCCTGTTTCCGATTCTGTGTCTCCCTCTCTCTCTGCCCCTCCCCCGTTCATGCTCTGTCTCTCTCTGTCCCAAAAATAAATAAACGTTGAAAAAAAAAAAAATTTTAAAGCAGAATTACAGTTTATGATTTAAAAAATAACCCAAGGAAACTAATTTATTCTTGTTGATCAGAATCTCTTAATGGTGACATGTAAAATGAAACATGAAAGAATAAAAATGCAAGTGTTGGGATGAGAAAGAGAAAGAGTGGTCTGTGGAGGGGGAGAAGCAAATGCAAAGACCCCAAGGTCTTTTGCTAAAAGCACATGCACTTTTCCTCTCATTCTATAGTGATTTTTGTCTGTTTGTTGAAGGAGATCATGTCACCCCAAAATGTGCCACTTTGGCCTATGGATCATTTTGAATTGAAGACAATTGAGAAAAAGCAGACACAGGAAAAGCTCTATGCCACCCCCACCATCTGCCTAAAAGCAGGGCATACATTCCCCTGTGGAAACATTCTCCCCTCTCACATACCAGTGAGAGGAATGTGGCCCTTATCACCACAGAGGGAGATAGCACTGAGATGGAGCTGCATAAATAAACCATACTAAATATTCTTTACCTGTCATTAGTTTCCCCATATATTTACCTTTCCACTATCGATCACCAAAGAAGCCCAAACCCCCTTTTCTTTGTTAATCACTCCTCCACAATTTATCACCCTTTGTTAAAATGTTCTATAAGCCCTCAAATCCAACCACTTCTTTGAGTTTTTCACTTCCATGAATATAAAAGGAATATATAACATTATTTTATATAATGATGAATATAAATGAATATAAAACATTCACTTCCATGAATATAAAAACATTAACATTAAATAAAACTAGCATTCTTTTCTTTCATTAATCTGTCATTTATCAGTATGAGTTATAAGCCCCATTTATAGAAACTAACAGAGTAGAGGTAAATTTTTTTCTCCCCTACAGCTACTGTATGTCCACTTAACCACCAGAAATTCTGGTATATATAAGAATCTCACTAATTATTTGTTGAATGATAAATGTATGAGAATATTAATTTTTAGGCTCCACGTAAAAGGAGACACTGTGAAAGAACTACAAAAACTATATAGTACTATATATATATATATATATATATATGTATATGTATATGTATATATAGTACTATATTTATATATACATATACAGATATATATACACACAAAATCAGGAGTTTAAAGTGTATATACAGTGTATATATGTATATATGCATATACATGTATACATATATATACATATGTGTATATACATATATATGTACATATATATGTATACATATATATACATACACACACAGCTTATGGTTATTACCATTTTTACTTACACCTAATATTGATGTTATACAAACTTGTATAGTACATGCAATAAAAACTTTTATCTCCTAATTTGGATTGGCATAAATTTGACTTTAGGATTACAGATAGAACCATACCCCTTTATGTAACTTTGTTTCAGACACATTTCTCTTATATTTCATTCTTGGTCTCTAAATGAGTAGCTCATCAAAGTTTATGAGTATAATGTGATTCCCATATTCTAGAATAGGCATATTATCATTACCTTTAAAAAACTGTAACCATAGCATATTCCATAAAGAGCATGGGCTGAGTCAGGACCCAATTTTGGTTCCTAAATAGCATGTTTAGTTAAAGAATTCCATACTTTTTGCAAACATTACTTTTGTTTTTCATATTTTGAAAATTAAGTCTTATGGGCTATGTGGCATCTACCACCCCATTGATCCTACTGAGCTGTAGATATAACTCTATGAAACTTTCATCTTTCATATTAGGTTACTTTGGCCATCTTTTTGATAATGCCTGACTGAAATTTTATTTTTGCTGTAAAATCCTGATTTTGTTTGCATTTTTCTCCTTAAGTTTATTATTCCTTATAAGCCTCTTCAGCTACGGACAATTTTATACAAGCCTTGGAATTAAAAGACATAACAGCTTATAAATCTCAGTAATAATTATTAGTTCATCTAAGGTCGTTATTCTATATGGTATGATACAACCATTCTGTAATATCTCCAAGAATAATATGAAATAAAAGATAAAACATGTTGTCCACCCATTCAATCACAAGAAAAAGTTATAATTTCAGACAGAGTGGTTACCTGACAGTCGGCTGTATGGTCATTGGCAAACTGAGGCCAATCTATTCTTGAATGTAAATACTGATGTTCTATTTTTTCTATGTCCAGAGCAACTAGGAGAATGGACCCTAACTACTTCACTGACAGTCCAGAGAGAGTTAAGGTAAATTAAATGTTATGCTTCCCAAACAAATATATTTGTCGAAAAATGTAACTGTATATCACAGAATGGATATCTCAGGGGAAAAAAAGCCTATTTTGTGAGCCACAAATGAATTATGAGGAGGAATTCAAAACTATTTATCTCTATGGTAAAAAACAAACACCGAGTCAGAGGATAAAATGGCTTCTGATTTCTGATACTTTATCTCTTTAATCATTGTTATGGGAAATATATGATCTTCATCAAATTATAGGATTTACAATCAAACTGTAAAATAAAATGAAATTGCTATGATAATATTAAGATTTACTAGGTCTTTCTAAATTCTGTATTCATGCGAGAAGAAAAAAATTACAAGAACTAATTTGTTTTCATAGTCACAAAAGATTTCCTTTTTTTTTGTCTGAAGGTATCTTCAATTTGCATCTTTTCCCTTCTACTTTAGTAAAATTTTATCATATTATCACACATATATTTTGGTGTCTGTGGTAGCCAGAATTCTGAGATGACCCAAGTTTCTTCCCACTTGTTTAAGTCACCTTTTCTTCAGTTTGCACAGGGTGACAAATAACTCTGGTGATTATGTTAGCTCATATGGCAGACAGGATTTTACAGATGTAAATATGGTCCCTAATCTGCTGACTTTGAGTTTATCAAAAGGGAGATCACCATGGATAGCCTGACTTACTCAGCTTAACTCTTAGACATGATCAAAACATTGAAGTGAGAGTCTCCTCTTGGCTGTAAAGGAGAAAACTGACACATTTGTAGAGAGAACTATGTGGCAGGGCCCCCTAAAACAGCCTCTAGTCATCATCCAGTAGGAAAACAGACTTCAGTCTTACAATCACCAGGGACTAAATTCTGCCAACAACCAATGAACTTGGAAATGGAGCTTGAGTTCCAGATAAGAATGCAGCTAGACTGAACCTTGATTTCAGCCTTGTGAAACACTAACAAAAGAACCTAGTTACAACATGCCTGGACTTCTGATCTACAGAAAATATGTGATAATAAATGACTGTTGGTTTAAGCCACTGTGTTTGGGATAACTTATTTTTTTTATGTCACTAGGTTTGTGGTAGCTTGTTATTTGTGATTTCTTTTCTCTAATAATGCCCATTTCTAAAGTATAACAGAAACTCAATGCAATTTGACACTTTAAGGAATCGTTATCCTTGTCAGTCCCAGTTTTATGTTCACTCTTTTTTTTTTAACGGTTATTTATTTTTGAGAGACAGAGACAGAGTATGAGTGAGGGAGGGGCAGAGAGAGAGAGAGAGGGAGACACAGAATCTGAAGCAGGCTGCAGGCTCCAAGCTCTGAGCCATCATCAGCACAGAGCCCGACGTGGGGCTCAAACTCACCAACCGTGAGATCATGACCTGAGACAAAGTCAGATGCTTAACCGACTGAGCCACCCAAGCACCCCTTATGTTCACTCTTAAACATTTATTTATATATGGTAAAGGAGAGAATACAAGGCCTAGGTCTATCCTGCTTAGAAGTATGCAACACCCTAGGAATGTGAAAAGGATTTCAACTCCCATCAGGTCAAACACTCCTTTTACAAAGGAAAAATGGAAGAACTTGACTGGGGTAAAAATATATGGTACTGGAGGGGTGTCTGGGTGGCTCAGTTGGTTAAGCATCTGACTTTTGACTTTACCTCAGGTCATGATATCACTGTTCAAGGGTTTGAGTCCCATGTAGGGCTCTGCACTGATGGTGTGAAGCCTGCTTGGGATTCTCTCTCTCCCTCTCTCTGCTCCTCCCCCCCTCCCACACATGCTTTCTCTCTCCCTCTCTCTCTCTCTCTGAAAATAAATAAAAACAGAACTGTGGGGTACCTGGAGGGCTCAGTCAGTTAAGCATTGAACTCTTGATTTCGGCTCAGGTCATAATCTCACTGTTCGTGGGTTTGAGCCACATGTTGGGCTCTGCAGTGGTTGTGTGGAGCCTGCTTGGGATTCTCTCTCTCTCCCTCTCTCTACCCCTCATCCACTCGTGCTCTCTGTCTCCCTCCCTCTCTCTCTCTCAAAATAAATGAACTTCAAAAAAATATTCATGGTATGATAAAACTAGGGTAAATAACTAAGTAACTTATTTACATTTTTTCAAACACACTTGAATTCTTCATGATTCACCTATAGGTGGATTATTCGGACCCATTTATTTCATATCCTGTGTACTAGTTTTTTCTTCCTGATTTCTTGATTATATCATTGCTTATGAGCAGAGAGTGAGCAATGCCAGAGAACATTCCCAATGAATATCTTTTAAAATTTATTAGCATCTGTGATCAAGGATTTAGTGAAGGGCAAGGATGAAGTTAAAGTTTAAAAATTAAGTTGCAGTACTTTTGGTAACATTGCAAGTTAAAAACAAACAAAACAAATCATAAAAATCTTAACTTTGAAACATGGTACTGTGAGTCCTTTTTATAAAAGCTGCAAAATGAGAATTTTTAGCTAATGAGTGAGACTTGGCAGGACATAAATGGAAATATGTTTCTTTGGCCAACATGTTCTGGAGGCATATGAGTGTCTAAATAGATGACGCTCAAAAGAGTATTTTTGGCATGAAAGTGCCTCCAAACATTTTGATCAGGAATTTGATTGCCATATGTCCATATCCTCCAACTTAAACGATGAACATACTTCAGGTCTCTTGGGGTTTCTTATTTCCTGGCAGTACTGAGT
This sequence comes from Prionailurus viverrinus, assembly GCF_022837055.1. Classification (NCBI taxonomy): domain Eukaryota; kingdom Metazoa; phylum Chordata; class Mammalia; order Carnivora; family Felidae; genus Prionailurus; species Prionailurus viverrinus. The sequence continues at coordinate 103,815,032 of NC_062567.1, read as the reverse complement.
CTTTTACCATTAAGAATCATGGCTTGCAAAATGCATTGTTTTTCTCTGTTTCATAATTATCCCTGTATATTGATCATTTCAGTATAAACTGGAGCTGGAATTTGAGCTCAAGCAATGATTTATTGTAGCTTATTATTGAGAGAAGCAGCCATGTTTACTGCTCAGTCTTGAGCAGTGTTTATGAATTTTCCTGTCATAACTCTTGACCACTAAAGCTTCCATATGCAGATTCATGTTTAATCATAGATGTTCATTTTTCCTCTAAACTCCTAGATTATAAACTTCTAATGTGATTAAGATGTCATTTTCATTTTTGTTTCTCCATAGAACCTTTCAAAAGGAAGGTATCAGAAAATATTTGCAAATATATTATGGAATATCATGCTAGATATTTCATTTGTTCAACCAAATCACTTTAACAAAATGCGCACATGTTTCCAATGGTAGATATCTGAGTTTTAGAGAAGGTAATTGGGCCTAAACTTTCCTAATGCTTTGGAAATCCTAAAATTACTTAAAATGTATAACGAGGGAGGAAAACACTTTGTTAATGGTTTTCCAACTCACCTCATATGTGCTTCAATTTTTTTTCTGATACCATGGACATGTTAAACATTGGTAAATGTGTATGTACAAGTTATCTTGCTTTATGGAAGTATTAAGAGTAGCTATTTTTCTTTTTCTTTTTTTTATGTGAGCTAACTTTCTAGATTATCCAATCTAGGCAATTGATGGTTGCATGATTTTTAAGTTAATAGACTTTATTTTTCTAGAGCATCTTTACGTTTAGAGAAAAATTGAAGGTACAGAAAAAATGGTTGCTATTTATTTATAAATGAATTTATAAAATTCAATTATTAGATCTTGTGTGATACACCTTTGCAATTCTTATCCTCCATTTTATTTCATCTTCTAAATAAAAATGTTCACTTTGTCTTTTTTTTTTAATGTCCACTCTTTGGATATCTGAGTTTAAAATGTAAATGCCTTGTTAAGGAATCCTGAGAATCATGAAATAAAAATCACCTAAATGAAATATAATTGATTAATTTATACCACAGGCAAGGTTGGCCTGCTTCCTTGGCAGCAATAGAAATGGTTCAATCAGGAGTTCAAGTGCCATAATTGAATATAAAGGTTTTTGTATTTGATACCTCACCTACTGAGAAAGGGGAATTTCTCTTCTTGCATTAGATAGCTTGAGGCCTTAATCTCATATCTGATGGTATCTAGGCCCATTTAAGTTATATATCAAGCTAAATAGCTCCCTGGCTGGCAGGCATTTATGAGTAGAATTCTGAATGATTTCAATCTTTCAATTTAATAAAAAAGAGATAATATATCTTAATAGTTTTTGTGTATTCAAAGGACTTATAGAGTTCAACAATGACTGAATATAAAGCACTTGGAAGACAAGAAGAATGACTGGTTGAATCAGAGAAGCATTAAGTTCACAATCTGTGCATCACAATCCTGACAATGGTGCATGAATGACCTTGGTTCTCCCTGTGGCAAATTGCCATGCTCGACATCTGTGGAAATCGCTGCATGCCTGAATCCCTGAGACACTGTTCTATAACTTCCATCCTGCTGCTGGACTTCTTTCCTCAAACTCAAGTGCTGAGAGTACAACAGTAATTTGGAGAATTTTATCTGACTGTACAAAACACCCCTCCACATGCAAACTGAATTTAGAAAATAGGATAGCCCAATTACCAAAGTGAGGACAATATGCTTGCAGCAGTTCTCTACTTACACTCAAATCTGTATATGGAAATACAAGTCTTCACTCTAGCCGATGTGAGGGGAATCCTTTCAATGACATGCTGGTAATTAAGCCAACTAATCTCTCCAAGAAGAGTATCTGCAGGCTATGCCCTATATCCACCAATGCATCCATCCTTCCACCTATTAATCTATCTATACCTGTATCCTCACTTTCAGTCATCTGTTTGCCTTCATCTATCTCTCCTAAAACCATCTCCTGTATTTGAGTGTTTCTCCATTTTTCTCTACTAGCTACTTAACTATATTAAAATTTTTCTTTGGGGCTCCTGGGTGGTTCAGTCATTTGAGTGTCTGATTCTTGATTTTGGCTCAGGTCATGGTCTCACAGTTTTATGGGTTAGATCCCTGCATCTGGCTCTGTGTTGATGGTGTGGATACTGCTTGGGATTCTCTCTCTCCCTCTCTATATGCCCCTCCCCTGCTTGTGTTCTATCTAGCTCAAAATAAAGAAATAAACTTAAAAAAAAATAAAATAGGGGCACCTAGGTGGCTCAGTTGGTTAAGTGTCTGACTTCAGCTCAGGTCATGATCATGCTGTCTGTGAGATCAAGCCCCGTGTCTGGCTCTGTGCTGACAGCTCAGAGCCTGGAACCTGCTTTGGATTTTGTGTCTCCCTGTCTCTCTCTGCCCCTCTCCCACTTGCTCTCTCTCTCTCTCTCTCTCTCTCTCTCTCTCCAATAAACATTAAAATATTGTTTTTAAATAAAAATATTTTTGTTTCACAATACAAACAGAAATGCATTTCTTCCAAACAATACTTACCATTTTCTCAAGTCTGATTTCATCTTCATCATAGCTCTCCATCTCTCTTTCATGGTATTGTATTAGACTGGCTAGTGTTTATTCCCTAATTTCTTGATTCCTCAAATTGATTGTAGTAATCTTCATATCAGAAGCCATATTTCATTTATTTTTGTGTCCTTCGTTTTTCCTACTCTAGTGCCCTGTGAATAGTCAGAGCTAAATAAATATGTATGGTATTAGTGATAATGAGTATCTTTTACATTTTCACCCTAACTTAATTTAGAATATGAATATCTTTGTGCATCTATTTTTAAAAATTTTTTTAATGTTAACTTTTGACAGAGAGAGAGAGAGACAGAGCACGAACAGGGGAGGAGCAGAGAGAGAGGAAGACACACAATACGAAGCAGGCTACAGGCTCTGACCGTCAGCACAGAGCCCCACACGAGGCTCAAACTCACAAACTGCGAGATCATGACCTGAGCTGAAGTTGGGCGCTTAACCAACTGAACCACCCAGGTGCCCTTTGGTGCATTTATTATAACTCATAGTTATGAATAAGGCTAATAATCATGAGTTCATACTACATGTTAGATACTATGCAACATTCTTATATATGCATGCATTGGTTTCTGAAAGAGCTGAAAGATTCAAGGGGTAAGAAAGCTGAGGATTATGGAGGGTGAGTGGCTTATCAGATTCAGAGAGCTAGTAAGTTGTACAGCTAGGATTTACTTTCTGAGCTTTAAGAATCCCCATGTGGGGTTTATAACTACTACATTATGTTGTAACTGTTTGAGTTTGGCATGTGAGATAGTCATTAAAATATCCACCATTTTGGCCATCTTCCTTGGGGACATATAATACAAGTGAGTTTTCCCCACCCCATTTGATTTTAGTGTAACCATGTGATTTTCTATAACATAATATATAAGTAGAAGCTATAGTGCCCTTTCTGATAGAAGTTTTGAATGCCACTGTGTGATATATCACATTTCTTACCACTGCTGAGGTGATTTTTGGAAACTTCCATCAGTGTGTCTTTGACTACAACAAGCGTAACTCAATGCCAGTCTATATTATGCCTATACCATGAATGAGAAAAAAATGTGTTATTCACTGGCATTTTGGGATCTTTTTTATTACTACAAATTAACCAAGACCATCCTAATTGATATAAGAATCTATTCTTGAAAAATATATTTTTTATGTTTTTTTCTTCACTTACCTCTGGTTCTTATTTGAAAAGCAATATATTTATGCCCAGATATATATCTTCAACATTGCATTCATCGATATGCCACAGCTGTTGGAAGGACAATTCTTATGGAAAAAAACTTCAGTGAGAGACCTGAGGACCCTTTACCAGATCATTTGAGAGTTTTTGAAAGATTTAGAGTCTGGAATCCACTCTACATCTACCAGATCAAAATGTCTGAGAGTAGGCCATTGACTCTGAATTTTCACTGATATTTTACAAGAGTCTTATGTATAGTAAAGTTAAGGAATTAATGCCATGGATAATAGAAGGCAACATTTATTTCCATAGCTAAATCCTGGGCTCAGTTTCCTCCTTGAGGCATGGCAAGAGCTTTTCCTAGCCATTACTTTAATACCCTTTTAGTAAGTGACAACCATAAGCAGAAAAAAGAAATCAACTTTCAATGCAAATTAGGAGTTTAAGAACATTTCAGTTTTCAAGATAAAATGAGCAGGGTATAATGAAAAGGCATATTTAGAAAAATGAAATGGAGACTCAGAATGTAATTACTTCAGATCATGTTCCTTGAGTAAGAATCCAAGTAATATGTTTCATTATGGAAAATATATGGATGCAAACTACAGATAAGAAAAAAAACTAAAGAGATAAAAATCAGTTATAATTTGGTATATCTTTCCAGTCTTATTTTCTTCTTCTTTTTCTGTGATATCTCTAGTAGATATATAACAGCACACATTCAACATAAATTATACATTAAATACTGTTTTTAAGTATTCTGGAGGATATTGTTTCTTTTTATTATTTTATCATTTCTAACAATGTTGTCATTCTTACAATAGAGAATAGTACCCAATTTGTTTATAATGTATTCAAATTTTATAATCTACTATTCCCCTCATGATTTCTCAATTTGAATGCATCTGGAAGGTACAGGTTTGAACACATTTCTGCTACGAATTCTTGTGACCCTAATAGAGTTAGTTAAATTCACTGAGTTTCACTTTATAATCTGTGTAATCCTGGTACTATGAAAGCCTTAACTGTCTTCTTCAGTCCTTGCTACACCTCTTTAAGATAAGTATCTTCATCTCTTTGTAGAGGAGGATAGATGACTTTCAAGATGCAACATGGCCATAATTAAAATCAGTGCTGTCTGTTCCTAACACCTTCAGACTTTCTCCCACATCTGCACCATGAGTCCAGTTGTTTTGATGTTTAATAAAAAATGAACTATGCCTTCAAATTTGGAAAACTTGTCATTGCAAAAGTTAAAATATCTATTTCTTCTTTGGATGGTATAGTCAAAAGGCCACTGTCTTTGGAACAAGAAACTTCCAGGATTCACCTATCCCCTCTAGCATCTACTAAGCTCTGTGGCCATGGTCAAGTCCCTTTCCTGTACAAAGGGAATCATAAGCTATTTGAAGTTTTCTTTTGAAGTTTATAGAAAATGAATCCACAGTGCCTATAGCTGTGCATGATACATAGTGGATGTGCAATGAATATTTTGGTTTTATTGAATTTCTTCAAAACCTACAAGTAATATTTGACTAATCGATGTGCTTTAAAAGTATGTTCTTTAAAGATAGGAATATTTTCAAAAATATGAATATTACTTTACTTCTATTGGGTGACATTATTTTCTACTCCCTGTATCACTTTATAGAATATTATAGTAATATTGAACAAGAGACTGATGACTTTACCTAGGACTTATGAGTAGGTCTCCTGTGCTCACTGTAGTCATAGTTTAAATTATACCTAGGGACTCATAAACATCGAGTTTATTATGAATCACTAAAGATGATTGTGCATGTGCAAAATAATTACAGGTAAGTGGTCATTAAGTCTAATAGGTCTACTTTATCTACAAAGGACACTAATATCTATAAAGTAATGCAAAACCTTCTTCTATGAGCAATAAAGATCATACAGATTTCTTGCTCGAATGTAGCTAGGTTGAAATATGGAAGACAGGCTTGATTATAAATAAGGAGCATGCTCTTTGCATTAAATGGTGTATGGCTAAGCAAGCTGCATTCATTTGACTTTCCAGACAGCCAGAGTTGGATTCAGAAGCAGCTAATTGCCTTGGGGACCTTCCTTTGGCATCTAGCCCAATGGTACTCTTCATGGGAGGAGCGGCTTCACACGCAGTGCTTAAAAGCATCTGGGTTGCTGTTGTTCCGAATGCTACTGCTGACAGATTTACCATCTGCCTTTGAGAAAGACAATAGTCTGGGGAACTTTGATACTAAACATTCACATGATAGCCTTTGACAGTCAAAAGCACTCATTAAATAAAAGACCAAAAGATATCCTATCTAAACCAAACTAAAAAAATAAAGTTACCAGATTTATTTTTTATTTTAATTATCTGCAAATGAAACATGAAAATTCATTGATGATAGAGCATTTATTGAGCATTAACTATGTGCCAATACTAAGTGCTTTACATTTCCATGTTGAACCTGCACAGCCACACACTAGGTACAATTTTTATCTTTATTTTAAAAATAAGGAAACTAATACTTACAGGATAAAAATTTTCCTCAAGCTTACTTTAGATCAGAACAAGGTTCCTGAATATCTAAAACCACATAGTCAAATACTGCATTATTCTCCATTTTCTCTTGGAAGTTCATATTCTGGAATGCCTTAGCATAGGTTGATTATTTAATTAGTGTTGCAGGTATACAGTATATCTATTCCAGTAGATTATACAGTGAGGTTAGATTATGCAGACATGGTTACATTGAGATCAAGATTGTAAATTTGATCTTTACTTGCCTCGTGATCTCCTCCAGAAAAAAAAATATTACTCAAGGAGAGATTGCATCTCTAATCCTCAAAAATGTGTGTCATAGTTAGGACTAGGTATGGATGACAAAAGTGCACTTCACCTTTAAAACAACCAGAGCACTTGTCGCAGTGATGTCAAAGTACTTACCAAACAATAAGTGCACTGTGCAATTTTAAGGTATATCATATCTGAGGGATGGGCGTGTTCGGTTAGTATAATGTTTATTAACACTTGTAATTTATAGAATACGGTTTAATCATCATTATGCTTTGCTTTTATGGAGGATTGATAAAATATATACTTTTAGCAAGTGAGATGTGATAGGCATGTATAATCATATTTGCCCACTATTACAAATTATATACACTGTTTCTTTGTTTAAACATTCTTGGCCTGATCTGTAAACACTCAAATGCTGATGGTCTCAATGCCATTAATAAGATATCTATGTTAACTTTAAATGGTAATTTAATTTAAAGTCCCTAAACAGAAATGCATGGATACATTTAAAATTGAATTGCATCTTTTAAAACCACTCTCTGTGGACATTTCCTTCTGTTCCTTAAAAGGCAGGCACATTCCAGCTGTAAGCACTTGCAGTTGGAATGCAGATCTTGACCTAGAGTTGCCCTGCTTTCTGTTCCCTTGGGGAAATCTACCAACCTGGTTGCAGACTGTCAGTAGGAAGATAGGTAGAATGATTTATAACCAGCCTGTGGCTGTTTATACTAAAGTGCATATAGCCAAATCACACTTGAGGGGAAAATGGAGCGGAAGATATTGATTCATATTTTTTTTTAGGAACAGCCCTAAACCCCACAAGTACAATCAATATTGAGTCTATTAACTCAAAATATGCGGTACACTAATGAATAATAGAAAAAATTGGAAGCAATAAAGTAACTTTAAATGTGGAGGAAATTCAACATACAGAGATGATGTGCATGAGTCTGAAGCTCATGATTCAAGATTACTCAGTATAAAATATGAAATCTACTTCCCAGTTATAGTTGAAGATTGTGGATCACTCACTGGTATCAAGGAAAGAAACAGGTAAATTCATTGATTGGATATAATAGTTTCAAAAAAAAAGTCAATTTAGAGTCTAAGGGAGGAGGAAATGTGTGGATCAATTAAATTTGAGGTAATGCATAAGCATAAACACTAATCTACAAGAGTGTGGTGTGGTGGCAAGAATTGGGTCATATGAGTCTTGTTTCACCAACGTAGGAAGAATTCTAGGATTTGAAGGCAAATACCCGTGAGGACAAATCTTGCTTCAGCCACTTGTGCCTCTCTAGATAAGTCGCTTAACTTTTGTGGATGTTTTTGCCTCTAATTTTGCAATTGCAAAATAGGATAATAACACCAATTTCATATTTTCCTTTGGAGGTTTAGATAAGAGGAAGGGAAGTGGTTGTATATAGAAAGAATTGAGTCAGTGCTAGTTTCTGCCTTTCCTTTATATTTCATGGCTTACTGAAAACGTCTTAGCCTGATGTTCAAGACCTCTCTGAACCTGCTCCCACTCATTCTTACAGCTTGATTTCCTGCAATGCCCCATTCAAAATTATACTTTAAATTGGTTGATTAGTAGTGCTTGGCTTTCCTATATTTTGTACAATCCCTAATTTTTTGCATTAAAAGTGAAAAGGTGTTTAGATCTTTCTCAAGTTAAAACCAGTCTTTTTGTAAGTCAGCTCACCAGTGATAATTTTGATTGGTTTTAAAGAGACTACATGTCAGTCAGTTCCTGTTGGTCAGAAAGGCCTGTTTTTTTCAGGGTTTTTTTTTTCCTTTTTAAAAATTCTACATAATATTTTAAATGGAATCTTCAAAATATTTTCAAGAGCAGAATAAAATGAACATTTTCACCTTGCTTACACCGTACTCCAATGTCCTGAATATATAAGAGCATATTTAGGTAGCTTATATGTTAGGATTCTCTGTGAGATTTCCTTTACTGAAGGAAATTAAAATTAAAAAAAAAACAAAGAAAATTATGCCTTGAGGAGTACCATAGAATTGTTCAGATTAACAAACTGGTTAAATAGATTCAAAACTTAGGAAGGATAAAGTGTTTAGATTAATGACCCCAAACACAAGTATTTGCAAGTGTAAGGAGAGTAACAATGGAGTGCAGTAACAGTGTGATGTAAGAGGGAATGATAGCGACAAAGGCATATTGGAGAGTGCAGACTTCATCTAAGTTAATATCTCTGTGTCTCAGTATCTCTGCATCTCTGTTTCTATCTATCCGTCTGTTCATCTATCTCTATTATCTATCACCTGTCTATCAATCATCTATCTATCTATCTATCTATCATCTATCTATCTATCGTGCCTCTCTAGATAAATCACTTAACTTTTGTGGGTGTTTTTGCCTCTAATTTTGTAATTGCAAAATAGGATAATAACACCAATTTCATATTTCCCTTTTGAAGTTTAGATAAGAGGAAGGGAAGTGGTTGTCATATAGAAAGAATTGAATCGGTTCTAGTTTCTGCCTTTCCTTTATATTTCATGGCTTACTGAAAACGTCTTAGCCTGATGTTCAAGACCTATCTATCTATCTATCTATCTTTCATCTATGTATCTATGTGTCTATGTGTCTATCTGTTTTTCTATGTATCTGTATATTTTTTCTTGACAATCCAAACTTCTCTACAAGCCAAATTCTTCCAGAATGCAGCAAGCTTGTGAACCTTGTCCACATGCAGATAAAGAAGCTACACTACAACAAACACACATGTACATATACTCATAGATTTACTTGCAATTATTGGATATTAAATGGAAGAAAATCTGGCTTTATAAAAAAATGACAAACATTGAATCAGATTCAGAAGTGATATAACTTCCCATACTCTCCTTTTCCCTTCTTCCTTTTTTTCTTCTTTATCCTATACATATTCCATATCTTCTGTCTTCGCATGTTCCAGGAGTCCCAAGCTGAATGAACTCTGGCTACATGCAGGGAGGCACCTCCCATTTATAGAGGCAGGGAGGGGAAAGGGAAAGAGAAGCAACCTCACTAAGGGAGAGGGATCCTCAGGATGTCCAAGCAATGTGGGTATCCTATTGGAAGAGATTGTCTTATTCCTGAAGTGGTTAACAGAAGCTTCCTAAGAAACCGGTCAGTGAGAATGCTTTCTTATCACTGCCCTTGTTGCTTAAGCTTGGCCAAGACATTTAAAAAATTGCAGAAATGGAATTATTTTGTCAAAATACTATGGCAAATACTATAAATGTACATTAGGATTCTAGTAACAGTTCATTTTTATAACATAGAAGTCTATTTTTCCAACTTTTACGTGTGGCTTTCAGACAGTTTCAAGAACCCGTTGTGTGTAGAGCTCCTAAACTTAACTATTGTTTCTTCATCTCGGACAATCAAATCTTATATATGTCTCCCAGGATTTGTCATGCCACTCCACAGATTCATTCCTATCTAATCACAGCATAAAATTGCAGCCCCTTCTAAACCTGTAAAGCACTATTTTTTTTTTTACCTTTTATGGCACTTATTTTATAGTTTCTGTCATAATTGCTTGTGACTATGTCTCATCTCTATTCTAATGCCACCTTTTCAGAGATCTTAGAAATCTTTCTTCCCCCAGATGCTTTGTGCTCTGTGCTGAAGCAATTATGCAAGTGAATAATTAGTTGTTACAATACTTTTAGAAATTAATGAGATTAGTCAGATTAGATTATATATCTTTTCATAATAGTATATTGGTTGATTAGTTCTCATCAATGTTAAGATTCAATGCATGTGAGTCAGATGAGGAATATAAATAAACTAATATAAATCAATTTATTCATTTATGGTCTCTTTAACTTTAGACACCCAGGTACTATAGCATTGGGTAAATTTCCTGGTATGCATATCTTTACCTCACTGATTCATAGCTATCTTCTTCTGGGACTGTTAACATTTTATTTAAATTTTCAAGAATGTTTTTATCTGGTATTCACTCTTAAGCACACCCTGACACAGAAATCACAGGACCGTGTTTTCTCAATTTTTATCCCAATTCGAAACATAATTTACAAACCACATTCTTGTCTCTGCCTCTTGCTGTGTATGTGTAAGTGGAACACATTCAAGGCTTGATGTCATCTTTACTGTCCTACAATTTATTGCTGCATGTTGGCTTAACTGCTGAAGCTATTAGGTGAGGAGAAATTCGCATTTGAGGAGAAACTGTGGTTGTTAATCTCAAAAAGATATTTACCAGCATCTTTTTTAGAATTCAAAATTTTAGCAAAGGGTAATACTACACCAATTCTAGAAAAGTAATTAAAATCTTAGGGAAAGGGCTATAATTATGAATTCTTAAGGAAGATCAGTGTAAATCCAACAAAGTATTTCCCACATCTTGGAATTTATATTAAAAGTAATGCTTCTTTTTGACAAAAGGTGTCAATAATGAAATGAGAAATAAAATGAACCAATTTAATCTACCCTGTAGGAAGCAAATTAAATCCTTTTCTCATTGCTTTCTCTGAAGATAAATAGATTTGAAAAGTAGGCCTTGTGAAAAGCCTCGCTTGCATTATTAAAATGGACATCTAAAATTGGAAATAAAAAAAACTATTTGAAAAAATATATTGATGTGGTAAGGACTTTGCAGTTTGGGAGCAAAATAGAAAATCGCTTCTTACAGCTACTATTCCATTTTGCAATTTTGCATCACATTAAAAAAATATCATAGTGAATTTCAAAAATACACAAAGCAAAATAATATTAACAGAAAGGAGAAGTAAATTGAGAAAAATGAAAAGGGGTATCTATTGCATGATTGGAATCTTTCATGGCTATTGTCAATAATGTGAGGGAAAATTGGGTGGTTGTAGCTTTTTATTGAGGATATGGTGAGTGATATCATACTTTTCTTTATATTATTTTAACCAATCCCTACAAAAAATTACTAAATTGAGTACTGAAGAGGAAAAACAGTATCCAAGAGGTATCAATGGTATCATTTGTACAAGTTCACACATGTAGTAAGTTGTAGGCCAGAAATCGAACCCATGGCTCTTCTTTCCCTGCTATTTGTAAATGAATAATTTTTTTTCACAAACGATATTGCTAAAAAAGGGGCAGTGAATACCAGAGGAATTATCCAGCCCAATAATGTAAATCAGAAAAACAATTTCATAAGATTAAAACACACATTACAATAAGGCAAGGAGGATGATAATAGCTATTTTTCAGATATGTTTTCTATTTTTTATTTCTATGACTGAAGTATATAATATGAAGGTAAATACAGTAGGGTTTTAAAAAATATTTTATTGGAAAGTATAGATCATTACTGTCTTCACCTGTTTCCAAAAGTTAAGAGATTTTCTTGGGAGATTATTTTTATTTCTATTTGTCAATGTGATCAAAATATGGCTGTACCCAAAGTGAGAGGGCTAGTGATACCAGAGACTTTCAGTAATTATGATTGTATGATATGTTATTATGTATCACAAATAAATAATTTTTGAAAAATCAAAAATTTTGAGCTGTTATTTTTTGAATCATCACTGTATAGAAAATATTTTATCATCACTCTAGTTTTTATGCTTTTTACCTTTAGTATTTTCAAAAATTTTAATCATATCTATGAAGCTTCTTTAAAAACAATTTATATCACAGTTATTTCATTAAGCTTTACCTACAGGAAGGAAAATATTTGAAATTAAATAAAATATTTAGGGAGTACCAGAAAAAAGGTACTACTCTAGGGTCTAGGGATATTCATGGATCAGAAGACCAACAAATTATATGCTCATGGTGTGTGTATTACAGTGAAAAAGACAAGCAATAAAAGAAAATTAATGTGCAAATAATTAAATTATAGAATTCATTTAATGAAGAATTCTGTGGTTACAGATTAAATTAGAGGGTAGATGGGGGTACAGGGAAGAGGGGGAAAATGGTTGATAGGCATTGAGGAGGGCACTTGGGATGAGCACTGGCTGTTGTATGTAAGCAAGAATCATGGGAATATAGCCCCCAAAACCAAGAGCACACTGTACATACAGTATGTTAACCAACTTGCCAAAAATTTTTGTTAAAAAATAATAAAATAAAACAGCATCAAAAAAATTAAATTAGATAAGGGCATAGAAAGTGATGGGGATGGTTAATGGTTTTGATCTCAGTTTAGAAACTCTGTAGAGCTTCACCAAGGAGCTACCATGTTTCTGGAGGCATGAATGGTATGGAGCAAGCTATGTATCTGCTGAAATACTGACAAACTGAAGGCAGGTGGACATAAAAAAATGACAAGAGTAAATCATTCCTTAGAACCTATAGTATACAGATGAGGCTAGATAATCATCACAATCTTTATAAGAAAAGTAATGAAACACAAGTAGAACTAATAATGAGAGAAATTGTGTATTATATGAAAATTGGTCGGATGCCCATCTGCACACAGTTTATCTAACTTCATTGCAACCAGGTAAGTATGGCCATATGACTGGATACTAGACAACGGAACTAAAGCAGAATTTCCACTTCCAAAGTCTTTCCAATAAACTCTCATTTAGAATAATTCTTACTCTTCTTTTTTCAGGTTCTTTGGAACCCAAGAGACAACTTGGGAGTTATGGTTAGAATATGATTATTTTAACCATATTGGGAACTAATGTGGGAGTTATGGTTATTCTAACTTGGTTAGAATAAACCAAGATCACTACTTGGAGGAGAGCTGATCCACCTGGACAACCCACACTGTACTTTTATGAGTGAGAAAGGACTTTATTTTGCTTTGCCACCAAGATATAGAGGTTTATCCAATACAGTAGTTAGTGTTACCCCTAAGTAGAAATGGCCAAATTGCTAGCATTATGAAAGTTAAAAAACAAAACAAATATGACTTCCATAAAGGGAAATCTGCCATTGTTGAAATGGTAAAAAATAGAAAAGAAGGAATTGAATTAAAATTTTTTTAACATTTATTTATTTTTGAGAGACAGAGAGAGGCAGAGCATGAGCAGGGGAGGGGGAGAGGGAGAGAAAGACACAGAATCTGAAGCAGGCTCCAGGCTCTGAGCTGTCAGCATAGAACCCCATGTGGGGCTTAGACTCACGAACTGTGAGACAATGACCTAAGCTGAATTTGGACGCTCAACAGACTGAGCCACCCAGGCACCCCAAGAATGAATTGAATTTTTAAAATGTGTACTTTCAGTAAAATTGTCAGAAGTATGTCAGTGTCAGGGACAAGAGATGATTAAGACAGAAGCCCTGTTCTTGTGAGACTTACAGATTAGAGATAATATTGTGTAGTGTTTTAGTGTTGTTAGGATGAACTCCTGATCAATCTCTAGCATATGTATATCTTTAATTTAGAGGAGGGAAGTTGGCAATTACACCTGTCATTACTCTCATTAACTTTTATTAATTTATATTTTTTAATTATTTTCATCCATCTGATTCTAGCTGTCAGCTACCTTTGCCTTTACAAATGTGGTATTCCTGGAATGCATGCTTGGAAAAGCAGTTGTAGATAACTTATACACAGGGGAGAAACACTGAACATGTAAAGGGCAAGATTCAGATTACATTTTGTGTTTATTCACTTAGTTGGTTTGCAGCAGTTGTTTGTGTGTTTTATTTGTGTTAATCTATGTTTTCTAGGCCTCGTTTGGTGAGAACAAAATTTGGGCCTAATGGTTTCATTAAGGTCATGTCTCCCTGTGAAACACAACCTGACCAGATGGCAGGCCTTTCTTAATTACACAGCTTTCCTCCATTATGGACTTCAAACCACAACATTAATTATACTACTCAAACTTTTACCACATGCTATTCAATAATATTTTAAATAAATAGTTTATGAAGTAGGCTTCATGTTGGACATTTTCCTAAATACAAAGAAAGTTGTATATGTAGCTATAGTCATTAATTTTAGTCAACTGATATTCAGTAAAATTGTTAAGATGACAGAAACAAAAATGTTCTAAATTCTTGACTTCTAACTAGCTATTCCTGTTGTTCAGAAATTTTTAAATGGTAAGTTTATGGCAATGTTATGGAAAACTATGATGTGAAATAGCATATTTTAATAAACTCATTGGCCCTCTAATGCCATTTTATATCTGAATATTGATGCTAAGTATTATAAAATTGCTTCCTTTAGAAAATATGTAAAGGTAAACTATAGAAGTCATTGAGAATACAGTTAATTCCTTTTCAAAAGCCGCTGTAGTATGTGCGTAAGTCACCTTAAAGATAGTTTTAATTTCTTCAGTTAAATTTCTAAGATCAGGAGTACAGTCTAATGTCAGTACCTAACTTCTGTGTGGTTCAGTGCAACTGTAACATCATGGAGTGATTTTAAAATTGCTTTCTGGAGTTCTGACACTGAATATGAATAGAGTAAAAATAACATTACCTCTAATGAACATTATTATTTCAGAAATGTTGTTAATTTTATGTTTTATCTTAGTTAACAATAATAACAGTAAGACACCTTACATATGCTAAATTATTTCATACTCATACAAAGCTCCCTTGCAAGGTATTAGGAATGCCATTTTACAGTTAATGATCACATTGTAAAGTAACTTGCTAGTTAGCAAAAAGGTATTTAACTTGCCCCTAATTTGTAGCAAGTATTGAAATTGTAATTCAAGCCCAGGTCTATTAGACCCTCTCATTTGTTTTATCACCCTGCCATGTTATCTTAGTTCAAATAGAAGGGCCAGAAGTGAAAACACACACACACACACACACACACACACACACACACACACACCATACAGGATCCTTTCATGTTGCTTTAAGAAACTGGGCCTTTATCTGGAAAGCAATAGGGAAACCTGAAACAGAAATTCCTTCCTTCCTTGGCAACTTCCTTGCACATCACTCTCTTTTGCTGTGTGTTCTTCAACCACACTAAGCTTTCAGGTGCTGTTTCTAGTCTTGGTCTTTTCTAATTCTGTTACTCCTGTACTTATTTCTTACCCCTTCTTCAAATCTCAACTCTAATGTTATTTCTCATGCTAAGCCTTCCATCTCTTGTAAGCCATCATATTTTATTTTTTGTTTTTTTTTTAGCAATCGAATGTATTTGTTAGAGAAATGAACTAATGAATGAATGAGCTACATGCTATGAATGCAAAGTCGAATTTTAGAAAGAGGTTGGGCTACAAAAATATATTTCAAGAGCTAGAGAGACAAAGAACTAGTTTTCGTCAAAATGGGAAGGCTTCATTGCAATAGTAGAAGAAAGAATTAAAAGGAAAGGAAAGGACATGAAGGATGTTATAAAGGATGCTATACCAAAATTTAAAATCTTAGGAAAATAGGAATAATGGGAGACTTGTAGAAGAACGAGATATTTCTTTTAGATGATTAGTACTCTGAGAGTGAAAACAATGATTTGGGCTTAGGACACATTGAATTTGAGAAGGTATACTTGTTGAATTTAAGGAGGTTGAATATACAAATTGTGCCATTCAGTAAAAAAATGGAATTAATGAGGTAAAATACTTATAAATACCTTTGATTTCTCAGAATCTAAGGAATTAAATCAGATAAGATCACACCGCACTCAGTTATTAAGTGCTGCCGTATACATGATTCAGTGCCATGCATTTGTATAATTTGCTGATAAGTAAGAAATGTCTACTCTGAAGGTGTTTATGAATAAATTGTAGATTATTGTTATAGCCTGACAGAATCATTATTTGGCTAGTAATACCATGTGTTCATTGTTTCTCAGTGATTTAAATACATTTAAAAATGAATGAACTTGTGGTGTGATTGGGGATTAAGCATTCAGATTTAAGGCAAATAAATCACAAAGTTAAAAATATTACAACCAGTGAACAAGTATATAAGATCCTGTAATGTACTATTTGACTTGCACAGACATAGTCCCTGTTTTTTATTGGTGAACCAAAGTACAATTCAAAGACATTTGTTCAACCATCTCTAGTAATATAATGTTCTATACTGTGTTTGTTGATGACAGAAATGATGTTAATTGGTGAATGAGGAAGTATAAGGAAAAATTTTCAACATTATGTTCCTGGTAAGGGAATGGTAACATAGATTTCCTGAATCTATCTTTCATTTGAAGTTTTACATAGACTATCTCTAAATCCTAATGCTACTTGAAGGTAGAGGTGAGAACAAGTACATTGTGTGTTATCAAGTCCATTGCTTTGATAAAGCAAATTGCTTTGATTTCAAGATTCTCTTAATGTTACTGTATTATCCTCCATCTGCTTGTTACCTATTACCTTTCTTTATCATATGACGTATTTATTACCAGAAGATCCTATCATAGTTACATATTCGAAATAACTTCTAGGAGGGGCATCTGGGTGGCTCAGTCGGTTGAGCATCTGACTTGGCTCAGGTCATGATTTCAGTTTGTGGGTTGGAGCTCTGTGTCGGGCTGTGTGCCGACAGCTCAGAGTCTGGAGCCTGCTTCAGATTCTGTGTCTCCCTCTCTCTCTCTGCCCCTGCCCTGATCATTCCATGTCTCTTTCTCTCTAAAATAAATAAAAATATTTAAAAAACTAAAATAAAAAAGAAATAACTTCTAGGAGAATATTAACCATTAAGCCTGAAAGATCAATCTAGATTTTCTTCTTTAGATATGTCACTAGGATAATGGAAAGACATTGGTATTATGTTGATATTATGGTTGATATTATTGCAATATGACTATCATCACACACACACACACACACACACACACACACACACACACATCCTGAAGTATCCAGTGAAATTATTTTCATTTGATAAAATATTTACATTTCCCACACCTTCCAACGTAACTTTCAGAGTCTGAGATATTTTTCTCTACATGCTAAATATTTAGGAAGTTGATTTTGCACCTAACAAGCTAAATGACCTAATGAATACACTACTACGTATGTTGCATTGCAACAAGAAATTATTTTTATCTATGAAATCACTATTACATACTTTGCTCAACATTTCACCTCAATAGCATGCTTTGAAGATCCTACAAGCTTTTCTAGTAATATAGAAACCTTTTAATTGCCTAAAAGAAGGAAAATTCTTGAAATTGTATACATTTGGGTAAAAACTTATAAAGTTTTACCAGGAGTTTGTATTTGTTTTTAAATGTGTTAATGTGAAGAATGGAAAGAGTAAGGATGGTGTATCACATACCTGTGACATTTCCTAGAATTATGGGTCAATGGAAAAAATTTTAACCTCTCTGTGTCCCAAATTTATCATCTATGAGATGAATAAAATTACGCCTACTTCAAATGTTAAATTATTTCAGGGTGACGAGAGGTATAAGAGCATGGAGAATTACTCTCATTATTCTGTTACTTTTCAAATTGGTTCCTACTTTAAACATATGCTACCCATTACAGGGAGTTTTCTCCATCACTTTCCTTTTTTTCTAATTTTTATTCCTTCTTCTCTATATGTCTTCTTTACACTTACTCTTCAAAGCCATTTATAGAAATGAAAGAATGGAAAAATCCAATAGGAGGATTGGTCAGAGGTTGAAAGGAAAACCACTTTCTTTATCCCCCATAAACCCAGTAACAATTAGTGACAATTTAAGTATTATGTTCTTCATTGTTTAAGAAATCCTTTTAAAACTGACTCAGTCTTCAAAATAGGAAGGATGTCTTTGTAATTCTTCATAATACAGTCAATCACAGATGTATTAAAGCAAAAATGGAATATTATTTATGTAAACCATATAGTGAGAATTATGGCTCACTAACCAAGCTCCCATGTGCCTTTCCTCCATCCTAACAGAACCTTGTTTTTATCTGGATTTCTACTCTTCTTACACAGAATCCATTTGACTCAGGGGAAGTCAATCCCAAGAGTGAACCTCAGAGTAAACTAATCAGCCATTGTGTTTCCTTAGCTGAATTCACAGTTTCAGTAGTGGCATATAGCCAGAGCAACCTAGTAAGTTAGGGATGCTTGATTGAAATACTGAGATGGAAACATTCTTTCTTTTTTCCCTTCTTCTGGAAGGTGTTATGCATGAAGGTGGGACTAAAAATGACTGCAGTTTTTTTATCACCCACATGAGGATGAAGCCAATGCACAGAGGAAAGCAAAGTCAACAGAATCATGGGAAATAGAGTCAGAATCTAAAATCTTCTATCCCTCTGGGCTTCACGTTATATGAAACAATAAAATTTCTCATTTTAAAGCCAGTTTGGTTTGGGTTTTTTATACTTTCACACAAAGCCATCCTGAATTATAAAGGATAAGGTTTGAAAATTTTAATGTGATGGGAAAACTTGAGGCTTAGATTACAAATGTGAAATGTTAGGTCTCACCGATAGATGGCTTGTTGCAGAATTTGAACTTGTCCTTAGATTTCTCCCCTTCCATTTTTCACACTCTTTCTTACAGTAAGTGCCTTGGAGTAAACCTCATGACAAGAAAGTATAAAGAGCAGAGTCCCAGTCTTGTCAGATTGTTCCATGATGCAAAGAAACATATGAAAACCCTTAGTCTTTCAAAGGGAATAGTGTCTCCTGTTCTTGTCCCCATGGACTTAATTATGTGCTTACCACCTCACAATTTGTATCTTAAATCCAAATATTTCAACTGAGCTCCTCATCGACATACTCACATATGTTGTTTAATTCAGATGGTGTATTACCAAGACTAATAAAACCAACTGAACCACCACTAGAAAGGGCAGATGAGGACTGATGGTATGTGAAATTGCTTATACCATAAACTCATTAGAGATTTATTCCTGGCATGATACATTGATAATCACTCTTCAAGTCTCTTTAAGTGCTCCTAAATTAAAACCTGCCTCTAGCTAGTTTCTTTGATTTACAGTTTTTAGAAGTGTTCATCTACTAGACACAGTGATGGTTTTGATACTCTAATTATGTAGGGTAGTTATCGCTGTATAAAATGCTACCCAAAAATTCATGACTTAAAAAACTTAAAAGAAACAGGTAAGTAAAATTGAGTAAGATATATAGATAGATCAAATAAATAAATAATATAATAATAAAAATATATGAGAAACAACCAAAAGCAAAACATTAAACATAAAAGAGAAAAACAGTAAAAAAGAGAAAATAAATAAAACAAGAAAAGAAAAAAGAAAAGAAAAGACAAAAGAAAAAAAAGAAAAACTTGTTACTCTTCATGATCCTACATGTTTGCTGTGTAGTTCTGCTGGTTTGTGTTGAATCACCAAACACGGTTTGGCCTTCCTTACGAATCTGCAGACAGTGTGAACATCAGTTACAATGGTCATCTCTAATTGATTCGTCCCATCCTCTAGGACGATAGTTTGGGTTTGTTTTCATGGCAGGGGGAAGATTCCAAGAAAGAAAACAGAAGGCACTGGATCCCTTGAGGTCAAGTCTTAGAATTGGCATAGTGATTGCTTGTTCATGTATTTTAAATTTTCTCAGTGTCATAATACCTATTTCTTCATTATCGATCTTTTACAAAAGTTTAGAGTCATTAGACCTGCACTGATCTTCCTTTCTTAATTTTTTTTCAATGTTTATTTATTTTTGGGACAGAGAGAGACAGAGCATGAACGGGGGAGGGGCAGAGAGAGAGGGAGACACAGAATCGGAAACAGGCTCCAGGCTCTGAGCCATCAGCCCAGAGCCTGACGCGGGGCTCGAACTCGCGGACCGCGAGATCGTGACCTGGCTGAAGTCGGACGCTCAACCGACTGCGCCACCCAGGCGCCCCTGATCTTCCTTTCTTAAAGTGAACACTCATAGAACAATCATAAGAACTGCCTCCCCACATATAACAAAATAACAACAATAAATCAGTATTATGAAGACAATGATATAAACTTTGAATGCATATAATGCATATATTTTAAAAATTAAAAATAAAATATAAAGAAGAAATGGATATAAAAATATATAATGGAAGATTATTTTCTAGCAATTAGAGAGAGATAGTATTCGGGTAGATTGATAGGGTTCATAGTGTATCAGAAACGAAAAAAAATGAAAGAAACGGTCAACCATTAAACAACACAACATCCTGACGACATTACTGAACATTAAAACAAAAAAGAATGCTATAAACATTCAGATAGTATAAATCAGATCATTTTCAAATATAAAAAGTCAAGGAGGTCTCATTTCTGTACACCCAAAGTGAGGGTACTATATACTGTTGTAAATTCTACACAGTTTTTCTAAAAGGATGTGACATAATTTTAGCTTTTTAAATTAATTTTAACTAGCCACACTATAAAAATTAAACTTACAAATCAAATTCGCATTTGTTCACTGTACTACCTACCAAGCATCTCCCTTGAGAGACTGGTTTATTTCTGAAATAAGACTGGTTTATTTCTGAAATTGATGGATTAAGGAACATAGATGCAAGTGTTCACTTAAAGATATAAACATATCCACCATAAGAGCTAAAAAGGGAGCCTACTATATGTTTCTCCACAGAGAAAGAAAAAAGGAAAAGTAGAGAAGAAAATATGGAAAAGGCAAAAGGAAAGCAGCAAAAAGACTAAAGTTAGAAAATATTGCATATAAATTACATAAAGATAAAGACAGAATTATTGGTGAACATACTCTTTAAAAGTGAAAGGTTGAGTGAGATAAAGTCACCTCTTGCACTTGTTGTGAGCACTAGGTGTTGTATGTAAGTGATAAATCACTAAATTCTATCCCTGAAACTAATATACACTGTAGATTAACTAACTGGAATTTAAATAAAAACTTGGGAAAATAATAACACACACACACACACACACACAGAAAGTCAAGTCGCCTCTTAAAGAAATAAACAGACTTCCGCTTGGATTATATAAACAAAACCAAGTGGCTGTTATCCTTAAGAGACACAGCTAAAACCAAACAATCAAGGAGTTAAAGAAATATGATGAAATGTATAATAGGTGTTGGGTACAGCTGTGTTTACTACTTTAACTGCTGAGCAAGCTTTTCCATCTCCTCCTCTCCACCCTCAGTGCCAACAACTCTGGCCTAGGGTGGGAATGAGGAGGACGGAGGTGCGTTTCCTGTCAGGCAGCTTCAGGCGTGCTCTTGCCTTTCATTATCAGTCTAGATTTTGAGGCTTTGCTTCTGGGTCCATACTAGAGGGATATAATTCTGAGTCTGTTATATCATTTATCATGTGTGGAAGACCTGCTAAAATTAGGGGAAATAAAGCCAAGAAAGGCTAAGGAGTTACTGAAGTTGGATATCAGGAAGTAGCAGCTACTTTGACTCTGTGTAGTCACCAAGGCCATGTTGTTATGGCTCTTCCTCAGTCCTGTGAGTTACACTGGTCCTTTGTGCCAACAAATTTCCTTTTCTCCTTAAACTAGTTCGACTTTCATTTTCAGGGACTTGCCAATGCAAGAGTCTTGACCAATATCTCAAGCAAATGCTTTGAAATTAGAAAATAACCATTGTGATACTAGTATTAAAACAATTTTGTTGACAAGGCACAAAGCAGTCAATGAAGTGTAGAAGGTCATTGTACCATTACCAAGAACAAAATGAATAATGGCAATACAGCTACCAAGAAGTCTTGGCAAAAGTAATTCCCCAGCAAAATATGTAAAGCAAAAACTATATAACATATAAAAGAAATCAAGAGGTATAAGTAGTTTTGAGGAAATTTTAGTATATTCCTCTCAACAGTTGGCTAGATCAAGTGGGTATCAAATAAGATAGATTATAAAGACTTACATTTATGTAATAATGTATTTAATGTAATTTATTAGATATATATAAAAATAGTGAATTCTTTTAACTTTCATTCAGAAAATTTAAGCTTCAACTATGATTCAAGAAGAATTTATTTAGCCTTACATGCATATATGTAAAAATAAAAAAGGCAACAAATTCAGTGATCTAAGTATCCATCTCAAGAAATTAAGGTGAAAAATACCAGCAAGTTACATTTAGAAAGAAAGAGAGAGAAAGAGAGAGGGAGAAAGAAAGAAAGAAAGAGAAAAGAAAGAAAAAAAGAGAAAGAGAAGGAGTCAGTTATCAATGAACAAAATCAAACACATAAAAGGAAAGATGGGCTAATAAAATTTATAACTTCCTAGCAAGTCTGATCAATGTTATTTTCCCTTAGAGAAGATTAACTTTTACTTATGGCCTGAAACACTTCTGGAGGCAAATTAGCCCCATTCCAAAGATGGACTGAGATAGTTACATGCCGGCTTTATTCCTTCTGACAGTTAGTCTATTTCTGGTTCACCTTCATTCCTTGTGTGCTCCCACCACAAGCCCATAGTTTTTACCAGAGGCCTTTCTCCTCAGACTTCTGACTTTCCTCCTGAGCCCTATGAGACCTCTAAAATTTCCACTCGGTTTGTTATCTTTTTTTGCCACCAATGTCACTTTCGGAATCAGCAATTGCTTAAGGGAAAAAAAAAGTGGCCTCTAGGTTTGAGTTAACTTCTCTCATCTTTTCTTCTTTTCTTTGCACAACATATTCTCACTGTGTTGGTAATTTCCTGAGGCTTCAAAAGAGACTTTTTAAAAACTTTTGTTCAGTTTATTGAATTATTCTCAGCATGAGTGTTGGCCTCAAACAATCTAGTCTATTGTTGGATGTGAGATTCCATCTAAGTAAATTTTTTCTGTGAGATTAAATAAAATAAAACTGCAATCCATGGCACCTATAGAGGAATTAAGAAACCACTTGAGAATTTTCTCTATTGTGAAAATTGTATTTCTCTATTTCACGTCATGGCAGCTCTTTATGGAGCCACAGATGGAGCATCGACATTGATATATCCTCTAATTATGACGCTGCCTTTTTCTCTATAATCCATTCTTTCAGTGCCTTTCTTTGTCTAAAATCATCCCAATGTCTGCTCTTGTTGCAGTGGTGCTGTCCCATTTGAAGCCGACATCAAACGCCCTGCACAGTCCTCACAATGGATTGCAATCAAGCTCTGGACAATAAGAGGGGTGGACTAGAGCTTTGTTGCTGCTAGCGCATATAAACACTAGTTTAATATAACACACTGGGGGCGCCTGGGTGGCGCAGTCGGTTGAGCGTCCGACTTCAGCCAGGTCACGATCTCGCGGTCTGTGAGTTCGAGCCCCGCGTCAGGCTCTGGGCTGATGGCGCAGAGCCTAGAGCCTGTTTCCGATTCTGTGTCTCCCTCTCTCTCTGCCCCTCCCCCGTTCATGCTCTGTCTCTCCCTGTCCCAAAAATAAATAAACGTTGAAAAAAAATTAAAAAAAAATATATATATATATATATAACACACTGGTTGCTTTTATTTGTAGGCTGTCTTGCTTAGTCTCTTCTTTATATAGGCTAAGATAGATGATTGATAGGGTAATGCCCAGGACCTCAACTGACTACTTTTTAAGAATCCCAGATAAAACATTCTGGCAGTTCCTGGCCACTCTACGGAGTTATTCTGTAACTATTGTTATCAGTTTGGGAGCCCAAATGAAATTTCCCAGACAACAGGAAACATTTCCTACATTTTCTTGTGTTAAATTTGGTTAATTTTGTTCGAAATATCCAATGATTTCATTAACCTGAGACTCTAGAAAATAATGCAAAATCCCAAACAATACTATGGGAAAATTTTATATACATATGCTGCAGATGTATATTAAATATTAACTAAATATTTATAAGACCTGATCCTATTTGACTGCCAGTTCCTTTATACTAAGAATGGGTGACTTTCTAGATCATAGTTAGTGCTGTGATTATCTTTTCCAAAAAAGAAATATTTCCAGCTAAGGAGAATGGGCAAATATCCCAAGAATTTTGCATTATATTTAAATCATATGCAGCTTGGTTTTAATAAAAAAAATAACCAGGTACTTTTTATTCCATATTACCCAACACTTGAATAAAATTGCCTCACTAGAAAGAGTGGAATATTTATCCAGTTTTTTAGTTTCTTTCCTCTGTGTCCAAGAGTGACTCTTCTCTGTGAGAAGAACAGGTTCTGATTAACCAATCAGTCTTGGGTAACTACATACACATATCAAATTGTTTAACCTTTAAAAACAAAAAAACATTTTACATAAGAAGAAATTAAGGCACAAAGACACTGACTAAGAGTGTTAACACAGTAAATGGCAAACTGAGTTCCAGGAGGCATTCTGTCTGTATGCCTCCTGCTCCCAGCTCCTATTCTACATTGCCAGAGTTCTGGTACTAGTCCTTAACACCCTTCTGTTTTGCACACTGCCCTTCCTGGTTATATCATATTTTTTATTGGCATGTAGGACTCTGAGAATTTTACTTCATTTTCTCACCCTTCAATATTTAATGACATATGTTGTCATATTACATGACACCATATACATTGAGGGAGTTTTTGTAGATACCTAAACTTGGCCACTCTTTCTTTGGTGAACCTAGTGTATGCTTTGCACACTTCGATTATAGCAACTAGAGCACTTTTTATTTATAATATACTCAATGCTATCCCACTAGACTGTAAGATCTTTGATTCTGAGGACCATGTCTAATTTAATTTAGTGTTTCTCATACCCTGCATCATATCTAATACCTTCTAAATACTCAACCCATGCTTATAGGATTAAAGAATTCAAATGTGCTTCACCCTCTCCGGATAAAATCTCTGTGTACTCTTTCTGCTCATTTGGCTACCAGTGTCACTGCATTCTCTTCACTTTGTACTTCTGTATACTAAGTCTTTTCATCTCGACAGTTTTTGTGAGGATTCTTTTACATGTGGGAGGCTGAATGGCTGCTTTCGATGGTGCCTTTTCTGTCACCTCCCTCCAATGGTAAGATAATGGACAACCAGTTCCAGTCACATTAGTCAATGCATGACTCCCTATCCCCCAAATTGTCCTCTTGGGCCTAACAGCGTTGTGATGCTACTGGTCAAACTCTGTTCAGTACAATTATGCACACTACTCCCAATATACTCTTTACACTGGCCCTTTGCCATATCCCAGGAAAGTACATTGACAGCACTGCTTTCTCTCCTGTCTGTAGAATATCCACATGACTGTGTTTGCCACCACTCTGCAAATGAGAAGGGAATTTGTTTATATTCACCATTCATTACTAACTAGGAAATAGGCCTTCACCAGACACTGAATCTGCCAGGGCCTTGATCTTGGACTTTCAATCTCCAGAATTGTGAGAAAAATCACTTTTTTTACTTACCGAAGCCACCCAGCTTGTGGTAGTTTATTATGCCAAGCTTAGCAAACTAATATAGAATTCATAGTTTGTAGCATTCAGTTGTTATTTATCACATATTGTTTCTTAGATTTATTTATATCTTTTCATATTTCTAGCTTGTCTTCCCAACAGATTAATAATGTCTTCCAAGGCAAGAACCCACCTTGTACGTTGTTACTTCATTAACAATGTCTGGCAGTACAACCCACATAGCAAATACTTAATGCATTTTCTTAAACTTTTTAATTCATTACAGTAACATTTATCTTACCAGTAAAAAAGTTTGACTAATTTGTAGAATAAGGAAGCAAAATATTTCATATGTACTTTATTGCATGCAAATAAATATATGTGATATATAATATAATATATAATGTATGTATATAAAATCTACCAATATATTTTATCTTTAATAGGGAATGAGAATGAAAAATCAAAACATAAATGATTGATCAACATTTCATAGTTTCATATTTACATGCCAACAAAAGTCCTTTAGACTCATTACCTTATTATATAATCAAGATGAAGTTATGAGGCCAGCAAAAGAAAAAGAAATTCTTCTTTTAGGAAACAGCTTTAATTTTCATTGGTTTTATTCCTTAGTTCCAGCAAGACTTTAGGGTATGCTAGGTTCTAAAGAAAACAGAATATCAGCTCTTAGGCCACTGGAGTACTATTTAATGCAGAGAAAATGTAATTTTCAAGAAATCCCTAAGAAAACAGTCTGCTAATAACAAATGTTACTGAAAAACAGTAAGGTTTTTAGACTCAATCTTATCACTCCTTTAACATTGTTGAATAATTTGGAAACTTAAAGACAAAGTGACAGTAATTGCCATAGGCTGCCAAAAACACTTTAAGTTATTCATTTTTATGTCAATAATGATATTTATCAATGGTTGGAATTGACTTTCTGGTGAACAAATATTAAATAAGCTAGTGATAATGGTGTTAGTGATTTAATTCCAATCATACATTACTCAGTTATGGTCAGCTAGAAAGGCTATAAATGTATATATACCTGTGGCTAAATTAGAAATGTACCAAACAAGTTGTTCCTGATTAACTTGAGGTTATTCTATCACTACGTGTTCTTTAATCCCATAATTATTATTCATAAATTGAGTCATAAGATTGAATTAACTGATTTTACTAAATGTGATTTATATGCATTCTAAAGTTATCTGATGGTTTTTTTTAATTTTTTT
Organism: Prionailurus viverrinus; assembly: GCF_022837055.1. Taxonomy (NCBI): domain Eukaryota; kingdom Metazoa; phylum Chordata; class Mammalia; order Carnivora; family Felidae; genus Prionailurus; species Prionailurus viverrinus. Next base: position 103,788,111 of record NC_062567.1, on the reverse strand, counting down.
ACATTTATTTATTTTTGAGAGACAGAGAGAGACAGAGCACAAGCAGGGGAGGGGCAGAGAGAGAAGGAGACACAGAATCAGAATCAGAATCAGGTTCCAGGCTCTGAGCTGTCAGCACAGAGCCCGAAGTGGGGCTCGGACCCACAAGCCGTGGTATCATGACCTGAGCTGAAGTCAAACGCTCAACTGACTGAGCAACCCAGGCGTCCCTATCTGATGTTTTTGAAGGCATATTAAAACACACACACAAACACACACACACACACACACACACACACACACACAAGGAAAAAAAAGGGAAAAAAAGAGAAAGGACAAGGAACATTAAAGATTGCCAGCAAATCACTAGAAGCTAGGGAGAGACAGGAAGGACTCCCCACTACAGGTTTCAGAAAGAATATGGCCTTGGTTTTTGGACTTCCAGTTCTAGATATGTGAGACACTAAATTTCTGTTGTAGGAGACAAAGTTATTACTTAAATAGCAATATATCAGCAATGTTAACATTTCAGACCCAGTGCTTTTCATTGCAGACCTACTACATATATTGAACACAAATAATTATGCTACTTGGAAAGCTATATCAAGTGCTTACTCAGAGCTGAGCTCCCTTGTGAGCAATTCCATTCATTACTTAATTTAATCATTGGTAGCACCCTAGAAAATAGGAATTATTATCCCCGCAATATAATTGAGAATATTGCAACTCAGAATCTGAGGTACTTGCTCAGGGTCATATAACAGTGAATGAAAGAGTCAGAATTGGTATCCATTTCTGGTTCTAAATCTTATTTTCTTGCCAGCAATAGGGTAGGCACTTACTAAAAGTGAATTTAAATAAATTAGAAGTTTGACACCAGGAAGGTGTGATAAAGGATAAAAATGAAATATTCTTACCTCGTATTAAACTGTCCTTCAAATAAATAAACTATAATATCTCTTCTACCCATCCCCATCCCTTAAGTATTATTTTTTCCCCAACAGTTTTAAGAATCTATTATAAGGGATCTCTCTTTTTAATTTTCACTTATGTATTCCAAAAAATTGTTAAACTACTATTATATGCCAGGAATTTTACTATGGATTTAATGGGGAAATAAAGAAGACGTTGTCCTTGTCTTTTGAAGGACCTAATTTAAGCAAGAGACACAAATAAGAAACAATTTTAAAATAAAAGAAACCAATCAGTGGTCAAGAAAGTCCTATTACTTTTTATTAACTACAATTGATTTCCATACTGTACTAAATCCACCAAATTGTTCTTCACCTTCTAAGGAGGGATCATATGCATCTTTTTACAGAGGAAAGATTTGAATGCATAAAAACCTAAAACTGTCACTAAAAATGTGTTCAATAATTTAGACAAAAAATGAACTGTATTGGTCCTGTAATCCAAGCTCTTCTTTTTGAAAACGAGGGAACAGGATTCCTTAATAATTGAAAGACTTTTTGGGAATGACGGACAGAACCAGGACTGGAAGCCAAGTGTCCAATGTTCTGGGCTGGTGTTTATTCTATGATGCCCTGAGCACTTGTCTGAGGTCTTAAGGAATTTGGGTGTTCTAAAAGGAAATCGGGCTTCTGGCCTAATAACATCAAAGAAAAGAACAAGTAAAATTCTGACAGGCGTGAGGTGATATATCATTGTAGGTTTGATTTGCATTTCCCTGATGATAGGTGATTTTGAGGCTCTTTAATTTTGCCTTGGCTTTTCTGTTTCCCTGGATGTCTTGGAATTTTTTTTATTTTGTTTGGTTTTGGTTTTTCTTTTTGTTTTAGAATGCTTATGCTTTCCCAGATCCTTGGAGTTTCAAGTAACATGGTCTGAGATTTACTGAAGAGGAAATGGTGTCTTGGAGAAAAGAAAAAAAAATTAGAGCCATCTGAATTGTAGAAAACGAAAGATAGAAATTACTTTAAAGTCATGTAATACATTGTATAAGAAAATCAAGACCCAGAGAGAGAGAGAGACTGAATGATCCTCCACAAATTTGGGCTAACTCTAAGGACTCTTCTGAGTTCTCTTACTGTGACAAACATAGCTCAGTGTTTGATACAAATAAATACTTAATGAATGCTAAAAAGGGCTTGGACTATTAAATACAAGATTGATAAAACTTTTCTTGAAATTTAAGATTTAAATGCAAAAAGGATCAAAGTTTTCATGTATTATAATGTCTCAGAGTGGTTCTTATCTAAAGTATAGAAAATATATTTAATAATTCTCATTGAACTTTTCTATTATTTTTCGTTTCACTTTATTCTGTTTTCCTTTTGGGTTTATATGAACCTCAGTCAAGGTAAGTTTTCAGAGCTCATGGATACTGTGAATGTACATGTGCGAGGATTCATCGCAACCATTTCTTCATCTCCTACCATGGATTCTCTTCCTAAGCCAGTGCTGTATTTAAATACTTTGATAGAAACCTTTTCTAATACTGAATATTTAAAATAGAGAAACAAATCTAAACCATCTGTTGATTTAACATCCAACATGGGGATGATAAAGTCATAGAATAGAATTTGGGCAAAAACTAAGTATAGACACATATAGACACACATATATACACACATACACATAGGCTTTACATATGTAAATTTTATCTTATCTAGCTCTTTTGGATCATGTTTCTTTTTCAAGTAGTTTTGTGTAAGAAAATTGTGACTAAGTAAGTGATAGCAAAATAATGAAATACAAAGTACGTTCAAAAGAAAAGCACAGTAACAACACTAGAGGCAGGGAAATAAAATCATCATTGTACTGAACAAAAATTACACAAAGATATTTGGTAATCTCAAGTATTAATGTCTTCAAATAAAGCATTTTAGGACTGAAGTTCTTGAATAAATTTGTAATCCATGGAATTCTACTTCTATGTTGCTACTGACCGAGTAGTTTCAAGACTTCGTAGGAACAGCAACAAAACATAAAAACAAACACAAACAAACAAAAAGCTCCTGTGCCAGGCACTGTCTTGCACTGGCTTTGTCCTAAAGTATTAAAAGAAGATGTGAGGCACGGCTCAAGTATAGTGAATAAAAGTTCAAATATTTGACAATGGCACAAGGAAGTGTCTATCAGGTACCTTCTTTTAGTTTTTGATAGGTATCATTAGGAGTCAAAGAAGTCAAGGAAGTAACTAGAACACTAAAGTCGAAGACAGAACCATGGGTTCCCCACCATCATGCTACATTGAGAGTGAATGTTTGAGAGCCTCCTGGCTTAGCTAGTTCGGGTTATAGTGTTAAGAATTCACTGAACTTTATAAATAGATAAATGTGGTTGAGGTAGTGTGTGATCACCAAATCAAGAGGTTATGTTAAAAAAAAGAGTTTATTTAGCTCTTTGGCCTTGTAGCTCTTTGGCCTAATCTCTCAATTAGAGAAATATTTCTTCTGAGTTTGAATAAGAAACCCATTTGAAGAAGAAAGCCATTTGAATAAGAAAACCACTTATGTTGACAACCAAATTGGGATGGCTTTGATGTGGCATTTTGTGACTTTTGAAAATAGAGTCAAATAAATGTTCATTTACAAATGTATAAGTAATTCAATCTAGCACAGTAAAAAAATCTATTTAGAGAAAAAGAAACAACAGAAAAACCTGATGTTGAACAACACACACCCTGATTTAATGCTCGTGACAGCTGTTAGAACCTGTTAACATTGCCATTTTATCTTAGCTTTCCTCAGAGTGGGTATATTGTATAAGCTATGTGTTATAGCCTGATGATGAAAGCTGTGATAACTTTTGGGGTCTTTTAAACCTTAAAGGATAAATCTAATCTTTATTGTCTTTAAAAAAAAAGTCTAAAGCAAGTGGGAAAAAGCCATATGGTACTTCAAACCACAAGGGAAATTATACTTCTTTATATAAAGTATTCCCACTAGAAAAAAAAGGGTAACCCTTCTGTTTATCATTATATTTTATGAGGTAACTTCAATGAAATCATGGCAGTATTATCACATGAACAGCAAAGGATAAAATCTCTTTTGCCAGGGCCCTCAAAGGATAGGAAATTTGGAATATGGCACAATCGAAGCTTATTTTCCACACTGCAAATGAGGTTCAAGATGTGGTATGGGTGAATGACAGGAGGCTTTTTGCCGTCAAAGAAGATGGTCAACATCTTCAAAACTTTAATGTGGGATATGAGGGTATATTTTACATGCCCAATTCAGCAACTAAAATGTACTTTTAATACAGTTTATGTTGATATTTTATGTGGGCAGAGTTTGTCTGGGTTGACTCAAATGTTCCAATGTGTGAAGGAAGTACCAGCAAACAGGCACAGGGAACTCACTAAAAGCAGCATGTGTAGTGATGGGGTTTCTTTGAGGAAAATTGATGAAGTCATGGCAAGGGTATTTTCCATCATGAAAAATACCACTCCTGTCCATTCATTTCCCTTGGAAAATAGAAGATCAAACAAAATCTTTTAGTAGAGTGTTTTCTTTCAGATATAACAAAGATTCTTTTTGCAATAATAGCGTTTCTCCTTCTTTCCATATGCTCTTTTATTCATTCATCAAATGTGTGCTATGTGACAGACATTGTGCCATAATTATTGTAACGGCAGTCGGCATTTATATACACTATATTATGGCACTTCGCAAAATAGGTGCTGTTCCATGCTGATGTATATCCTGCAAGAAAACTGTGAGGGACGTGCTCATAGTTTATAGCTGAGGAAAATGGAGCTTAGTCAGGTTTTGGAGGTGATATTCTTTTTTTTATTATTATTAATTTTTTTAACGTTTATTTATTTTTGAGACAGAGAGAGACAGAGCATTAGCCGGGGAGGGGCAGAGAGAGAGGGAGACACAGAATCTGAAGCAGGCTCCAGGCTTTGAGCTGCCAGCACAGAGCCCAACGCGGGGCTCAAACTCACGGACTGTGAGATCATTACCTGAGCCGAAGTCGGACGTTTAACCGACTGAGCCACCCAGGTGCCCGGAAGTGATATTCTTAAGATTTTTAATGGAACCAGTATTTGAATCTGGGATATCTGATTCTGTAGGCCTAACTTTGATGACTTCCCTACCCCCCAAATACCTTACGTCTCAAAGGAGACACAGATGATTACTCAGTCATCAAAAACATACAACACTTATAGATAATTCAAAAGGAAAGCAAAGTGTTTTGAAATCTGTAAAAAGGAACATAATAAAAATTCACTGAAGGGCCAAATAATAATTATTTTTTAAATACATAATATTAGGTAATACACTACATTAACATACTATACTACCAAAACAAAGAATTTATTTTCTTCTTACTCCTAAAGCTATGCTGCAATGCACATGTAGTATGACTGACTCTTCTTTTTGACTTGAGCAGAACCTATAAGTAGTCAGAACACCTGAATGGCCGGAGAGCATAAATAGTTCATCTTCCCACTCTTAAGCAAACAGGTTTTGTGCACACAAAAATTGCATTTATCCAGCATAAAACCAGTCCATTTTAAATATGAGATAAAAATAAGTTCCTTGGTTGAAAGAATTATAAACTAAACAAAAATGCTGTTTATCCAATTATACCCATAAAAATGTTGCAGGGTGAAATGATGACTTCATGTGAGAAAAAACAAAGTGTTTATGATCAAATTACATTAATTAACAATTATTGTGAGCAGTTTCATTTAAAGTTCATATACCTAGTTCTTTTACCCAGGAAAAGTTTTTTTCTCTCTCTCTCTATAAATTACCTTTCAGCCAGAAACCAATAGCATTGTCTCCTCATCTTTCTTTTTCAAATGACCATTTGAAAATAATGCCCTGGATAAATTATTGCACTACCATACAAAAGCCCTTTTTCCTTTTAATTTAGAACCTAAATAAAAATTTATTGAAAATTTAGAAATAACCCCCTTTTCTCTTTCCTAAAAGAATTATAAGGCGTCTTATCATTGCTGGTGGGAATGCAAAATTGCATATTTACTTGAGAAGATACGTTGGCAATTTCTAATAAGATCAAGTGTTGCCATGTGATCGAGCAATAATGCTCCATGGTATTTATCCAAATTAGTTGAAAAATTATGTTCACCAAAAATCCTGCACATGAATGTGTATAGCTGCTTTAGCCATAATTGCTAAACCTTGGAAGTAAACCCAATACCCTTGGATAGGTGAATGGGTAAAGAAACTGTGGCATATCCATAAAATGGAATGTTATTCAGTATTAAAAAGAAATGAGCTATCAAGCCACAAAAAAGACCTAGAGGAAACTTAAATACATATTGCTAAGTGAAAGAAGATAATCTACTGGCCATATATTGTATGATTCCAATTATATGACGTTCTATGAAAGGCAAGCTATGGGCACAGTAAAAAGATCAGTGGTTGTCAGAGGTTCAGCAGAAGGGAGGTATGAATGAATAGGCAGAACCCAGAGAATTTTTTTCAGGCAGTAGAACTATTCTGTATGATATAATGGTGGATACATGTTATTTTATATTTGTCAAAATCCATAGAATTTACAACAGAAAGAGTGAATCTTAGGGCAAACTGTGGACTTTAGTTAATAATGTATCAAAATTGGCTCATCAATTTTAATAAACATATTGATTGCATTGATGCAAGATGTTGATAATAGGAAAAACTGGAGGGTGGGGGAAGAGGGACTATATGGAAACTCTCTGTACTGTCTGCTCAATTTTTCTGTAAATCTAAAACTGGTTAAAAAAAAACAGTAGGTTAAAAAATCATAGGGGTGCCTGGGTGGCTCAGTTGGTGTCCAACTCGATATTGGCTCAGGATGTGATGTCGCGGTCATGAGATTGAACCCCATGTTGGGATTCTCTCTCTTCTTTTTCTTCCCCTCCCCCATTCGTCTTTTCTCTCCCTCTCTCTCTCCCAAAATAAATAAATAAACTTAAAAAAATTGTAAAAGAAGAAACTAAGATTTGGTTTCAAAAACGAGGCAGTTAGTAATTTGAACATGAGTCAAATCAGTTACCTAAGATATTACTCAATAAAAACATGCTGTGAATAAAATCTGTTACAATTTAAATAACTTCCTACAAGGGTAAAAAAAAAAAACAGAGGAATGTTTAATTCCATTTGCTCTTTCTGCACTGTTAAGCAAAGGTAAAGCTTGGTGTATATTCCACTTCTGACCAAAATAAACCTGCAAAGGAGACATTTTGTCTTTTAATTGTGGTATCTATTCAAAATGCAATTTCTATGTCAGTTATTTGATTTATAGCACCTAATATTTGAGTATTTTTATTAATTAGGATTTTTTACAGTACTTCTTAATAAATTGAAGTATAATCTGAGAGTATTAATTGGATCTTATTTTTTGGTAAAGATAAGATCTCACACTGAAGAATAAAGTATTATAATTATTGAGCATTATTTACATGACAGACATTTATGAATATTTTATTTATTCTTAATTGGGTTAAGTACCTACTGGGTTAAGTATTATTGTATCTTCCATTTCAAAGATGGAAAAAATAAGACTTAGTGAAGTTCAGTACTAACGTGCTCAATGTCACAGGCTTCATAATTGGTGCAGCTGAAAAGTCAATCCAGGAATTTGACACAACCTGTACTTCTAAAATATTTTCAGTGTTGTTATGGAAATAATGCAGAAATAAAAATGTTATTATCATTTAGCAACACAAGCATTATTTTCAGTTGCACAATGTAAAATCAAAATTCAAAAAAATCACCTCTATATCACAAAAATAGTTTAGCAAATATTAAATGTGTTGAAATATATATACAAAAAATAGTTCACAAAATATAACTTTCATGTAAAAGTTGCAGAAAGTGTCACAATTGATTTGTCAATTTCCAAGGGCTAATGTGATTATTTAATAAATTTAAACATGTATTTAATATCTAATGTTAATTGTATATATGCTTAAGAAATGGTAATTTAAAACATTTAAATAATAATTAAAACATATTTTAAAAGATTCTTTGATTTTAACATAATTTAGGTTCTGATAATGCCCAATATTACATTTATATGATGATTATCTTTATACATGCATGCAAAATCTAGTTCACAGGCCTCATTGATCAATTGTAGGACAATATATATTTGCCTATAATTCATGGAATTTCCATAGTCAGATTAGTAATTTAGCAAAGTTCTTTTTAGCGGCTATACATTAACCTGTGATAGCTCTTGAGGAAATATTAATATTCAAAATTCCCTAAAATTACATAGGATTTCCTTCAAATTCTGAAACATTATAGAAAACACAAAATTTCATTTCTTTGTGCCACCAAAGTTTGCCACCTGTTAGTTAGGTGAATATCATGTGTCTTTGATAATTTTAGGCTCTGAAATTTTGTAAATAATATAATCACATAATCTAACATAAAACATTTTCTTCTAAAATATCAGATTATTAAGGAAATTTAAAAAAGAATTATTAGGGACATCCCCACTCTTAACTTCCTATAACCTCCACTTTCAATCATGATATTTTCTTATTGTATATATTTTTTATTTGAATATAGTTGATACACAGTGTAACATTATTTTCAGGTGTACAAGAGGTACAACTTCTCCATATGTATGCTATGCTCACCACAAGTGTAGGTACCATCTATCACCATACAGCGCTATAACAGTATCATTGACTATATTGTCTATGCTGTGCCTTTTATTCCCACGACTTATTTATCCCATAACTGGAGACCTGTATCTCCTACTCCCTTTCACCCATTTTGCCCCTTTCCCATAAGTTTGTTCTCTGTATTTATATACTTGATATTGCCTTTTGTTTATTGATTTGTTTTGTTTTTTAGATTCTACATGTGTGTGAGACCATGTGGTATTTGTCTTAATCTGACTTATTTCATTCAGCATAATACCCTATAGGTATATCCATTTTGTCACAAATAGCATGATCTCATCCTTTTTTATAACTGCATAATATTCCATTATATATAGTCATATCTTCCTTAGTCACTCATCTATTAATGGACATTTAGATTACTTCCATATCTTGTCTATTGTAAATAATGCTGAAATAAGCATAGGGATGCATGTTTTTGTTCTCTTTAGTTAAACGCCCAGTATTGGAATTACTGGATCATATGGTATTTATATTTTTAATTTTTTGAGTAACCTTCATACCATTTTCCACAGTGTCTATACCAATTTACATTTTTACCAACAGTGCAGAAGAGGAAAGCGGGAGATATCACAATCCTAGATTTCAAGACATACTACAATGCTGTAGTAATCAAAAAACTCATACTGGTACAAGAATAGATACATCAACAGAACAGAGAAATAACCCACACTTATATATTCGATTAATCTGTGACAAAGGAGACAAGAATATAAAATGGGGAATCATGATTATTCTTAATGATCTCCAGGTGTAACACTTAAGCTATTTTCTGTAGGTCCTTACCTACCTGCATTTCTTTCAGGAAATATAAATTCTTAAATTAGGTCTCCCCAGGACCTACCCTTGGTCAAACTTTGGTGGCACAAAGAAATGAAATTTTGTGTTTTCTATAATGTTTCAGAATTTGAAGGAAATCCTGTGTAATTTTAGGGAATTCTGAATATTAATATTACCTCAAGAACTATCACAGTTCTTGAACTATCACACATAATGTTCTATGTACATCAAATATAGGAATTTTTTCAGTTAAATAAAAAGAAATTCAGTGTCTATGCTACCATGCAGTCTGTGGTAATATATTTACCTTTAAGCATAATTTATTCACAAATTTTCTTCTGCTTTGACACTTAAGGTTGTGTCCCTACTATAGCAACATTGCTAAGTTACTATGAGTACTTTTAAACCACATTTTTCTGGAGAGGGAGGTGTTTTAATGCATACCTTCTGTCTTTGCTTTTGTTTTCTCCTACAATATTAATTTATGAGTTATGTTTTTAAAATAATGTAATTCCTTTATGCAAATATCATGTGTGAAATTTATTCTCATAGTTGTCTATATTAGAAGGTATGCTTTGTAATTAGAAAAAAAAGAGTTTAAACCTTTAAGCTACAACTTACTAGGTATATGATCTTGTATAATTTGCCTAGAATTTCCTAGCCTTAGGTTTCTTATGTGTAAAGGAAGGATAACAAGTCCTAATCTACAAGGTTATAAGCATTAAATATATTTAAAAAATGATCTGCATGATTACAAGCTTTCAGTATATTTTATTTTTCTATCTCCTCTTCTTCATCTCTGTATCCTGATTGATAAATCTTTTTATCCACATTTCTGAGTATCCATTTAGCTATCATTCATTTCTGGTCAACAATCACACCTTTACCAAGAATACTATCATCTTATAGTAGAAAAACCCTAAGCAAGGGAATGAAGTAAACATAAATTTCAGATAAATAAATTGTAGAGAGAACAAAAGTTGAATTTTATGTGCATTTCAGATTTTAATACTTGAATATTTAATTGTGATGATTGAGTTTATCAATCAATTATAAGAAAATCGTCACCTTTAAATGTTGCGTATTCTCATCCATGAAAATGACATTTCTCTCTATACATTCAGGCTTCTTTTTATCTACTACTGGGTATTTACCCAAACAATATGAAAACACTAATTTGAAATTATATATGCATCCCTATGTTTATGGAAGCATTATTTACAATAGCCAAATTATGGAAGCTGCTCAAGTGTGCATTGGTTGGTAGATGATGAATGGTTAAAGAAGTGGCACATATATACAATGGAATATTACTCAGCCACAGAAAAGAATGAAGTTTTGCCATTTGCAACAACACGGATGGATCTAACGAGTGTAATGCTAAGTGAAGCAAATCAGAGAAAGACAAATACCATATATTTCACTCATATGTGGTATTCAAGGAGCAAAACAAATGAACAAAGAAAGAAAAGAGATAGACCAAGAAAGAAGAGTCTGCCTATAGAGAACATAGTGATGGTCCAGAAGGGAGGTGGGTGGGGAGATGGGTTAAACAGGTGAAGGGATTTAAGAGTACATTTGTCATGACAGATACTGAAACTAATATAACACTGTATGTTAACTATACTGAAATTTAAATAAAATGCCACATAACATGAAATCTATCTTCTTAACAGATTTTTTGTTAAGTATGTGCACATTTGTAGTAGATAAAGTGCATTTCTATTTTTAGTTTGTTCAAATGCTTCTTATTTAATCATGATTCAAATTGACTTTCATTACATTCTTACGCTGTATTTATGCAGATGAATATATATATATTTACACACATACACACATTTATATATATATATATATATATATATACATATATACATACATACATATACACACACATTAATGTGAATATGTTTCTCCTTCGAGGTATCTATAGATGAATTGAAATAGTATATAGATTTTGTAATGTTGAAATATCTTTGCATGTCAGGGATAAATTCAGTATGATTGGGATTTGTTATTCCCTTAGTTTACTGTTTCTTTGATTTGCTAATATTATATACCTATTAAGGGTAGTTGCAAAGATGAGAGTTACTTAACATGTTTGTGTGTGTCCTATTCTCTGATTTTAGTACTGGATTTAAGACAAGTTAGAGAACTGCATAACTTCTTGTATTTGTTTTAATGCTTTATTTCTTGGAAGTTTCATAGACTTCTAAAAGCCTGTCTGGACCTATTTGGTAAATAGAATAATGGCCTCCCAAGATGTCTTTGTCCTTACTCCTGGAACCTGGTGACTATGTTATGTTACATGGCCAAAGGGACCTTGCAGATGTGATAAAGTTTGAGGATTTTGAGATAGGATATTATAATTGGCTAACTAGGCACATGCAATCTAATCACATGTACCCATATAAGTAGAAGACAGATGAGTGGGACAAAGATATGTGACTGAGTATGACTCAAACCCTCTTTTCTGGCTTTTAAGATAGTGGAAAATAAGTATATGAATATTACGACTATAATGGTAACTGACAGAAACAAGACACAAAAGAATATATACAATGCTCCATTTAATAGCCAAAGCAGCCAAATTTAGAATATATATTTTAAGAACATATACATAGATGTTGAAGAATATGATAAAGTACAATATGATGTCAGTGTTTAGATTTAAGCTATGTGGCCTACAGACACTCTCTATGGACCCAGCCTCCAAAATGACCCTCCATGCTTCTCACTGTCTGCTGTTTATGTCCCTGAGTAGTTCCTTTTCATGTTGAATAGGACTGAAGTGTGTGACTAACAGGATATTGTGGATATTGTAAAAGTGATGGGTGCTATCTAGAGACTAGATCATAAAAGGCCTTAACATTTTAGGCTGGTTCTCTTGGAGGAAGCTGGCACATGCTGTAAGGACAAACAACCCTGTGGAGAGGCCCAAGTGGGAAGTAACTGAGGTCTTCCACCAATAGCCTGCCACATTAGCTAGCCACATGAATGACACATTTTTTAAAGAGGATCCTCCATTCATTCTTAGTCAAGACTTCATAGCACTTAGCCCCGCCCAACATCTGATCTAGTTTCAGTAGAAACTGGCCATAACCACCCAGGCAAACTACCACTGAATTCCTGACTCACTGAATTGTAAGAAGTACAATATTTGTTGTGTGTTGTGTTAAACCACTAAGCTTTGGGATGGCTTGTCACAGTCACCATTGCTGTAGCACCATCAGCGCAAATGTTAACACGATGAAAATTAAAAGTAACATTTTTAGTAAGAAAATCATTTTCACAAGGAACACCCTTGAAAGGATTTTGGAGATCCTAAAGGTCCACAAAACACATGTTGAGAACTTCTCCTCTGACATGAACGATTATTATTTTTATGATTATTTGGATCCACCGCAGCATATTTAAATATTCCCCCATGGATAGACATTTATACCTTTTTCAAATTCTCTTCCAGAACAGTGTTACTTTTCTTGTATTTATTTTTTTAAATAATCGACACAAATTTGTGGTTCCCAAATGTTATATTTGACTTGGGGGATTATTGGTTTCATAGTAATGGTTAAAACAAAAATAAAAATGACACTACCACAAATTTGCATATCATTTGTATTGTATTGTATTGTATTGTATTGTATTGTATTGTATTTGTATTGTTAGGAATATTGAGTCAGATAATTTGAGATAAATAATGACACACAGAGAGAGGAACGTGCTTTCTATCAGGCAAGTTTCAAAATCTAGTTCAGTTATATACTAGCTGTTTCCATTTGTACAAATTTCTTTACATTGCAGTTGCTTCATCTATGAAATGGGCAAACTAGTAATTTGAATGGTCTGTACTATATAGGTTTCAAATGGGTTAATTCATTTTAGCACTTGTTACAGGGTTCGCAACACAGAAGAAATGTAAAGACTACGCTTAAATTACCTTCACACAAACCTGCATGTATAAATTCTTATTCCAGTTTTGTACACAGCACGGAAATTGACTGAGTCTTAATTGCGACGAAGCATCTGGTCTTCTTGAAGAACCAGTGGACATTTGATGCCACTGAACATCAATCCACCTGAACTGGTTTTTCATAGAGTTAGAGGCCTGTAAGGGAAGAAGGCTGAATGAGGAGCAATGGAAGAGGACAAGGAAGTATCCTAAAGAGGGCACCAGCAGGAATCTTGCCAAAGTTGGATTTGCAATAATATCAAATCATGAAAAGACTGGGGAGCAATGAACATAAGAATTCCGTTCATAAGCACATTTGAGACATTCCCATGGACTCCAGAAAGAAACTGGGGAAGGCTGTGAAAAGGGGATAGATGTTCTGTAGTGTGTAAGCACGGGTAATTACCCAGAGAAAAACTACTACAGAAATACAGTTATGCACAGATCAAGAAATAGCAGTTCAGTACAGAAAAATTATTTGTCCAAGTTTATGCAGCTAAGAGGTGGCAGATTTTCAATCTCAGGTCTTTTTATGTCCAAACCATGTGCCCTTAAACATGAAATTAGCCACAAAAACAACTTGCCTTATTCCTCAGATATATATGTATGTATGAGCATTAGTCTCTAACCTATTTCTACAATTCAGTACTAGCGGCTACTTGACGATTTTTGCTTTTAGCCGATGTTTAAATAAAACATGGAACCAATACAGAATTCTCATTCCCAAGATATTTCAGCATCTCAGTCCCTTCAGCATATAATTGCTCTCATCTTCACAGCTTTATAGAGTCAAAATTTTTATTGCAAAGCCATAGGGCCACTTTAGGAGTTGTGTCTCGACTTTTTGGATTTGCTTTCCATTCTCTGACAAAGGAACCTACGAGAACAACCTCACATAATATTAATAATGATGGGATTACTGGGAGCTTCCATCAAAGCAATTTCAGGCACAAACTAGTCAATTAAATTCTAGGAGCGCTGGATATTGATGATAGTGATGAGATTCTGTGTAATTTGGGGGTTCAAAGAAATATAATGTACTTTAAAATTAGTTATGAATATCTTATTTTCTATTCAGGTTACTAGCATAATTTTACATGTAAAAACAATGTGTTAAGATGATTTGGAATCACACCTACTTTATTTGTTAAGATAAATCTAGAGCTTTGTACAAGTGTTATCTTTCTCACTATGGTAAATTGCCTTTATTTATTAGTTTTAAAATTTCATTTGCTAATCATTGTGATGATGCATCTCAAAGTAAAGATTTCTGCAACATGTAGTTTGGAGAGTGGGATCTTGATTTTGCATATCTTTAAAATATTTGCAATTATGTAAGTCAACCAATCAAACATCCTAAAAATACAAGTTTCTAAATGTGAGAAATTGTGCTTGGTGTTTTCCATTTTAAAGGGAAAAGACCAGAAAGGGCATAGTTTTTAAACCGATGACCTTTATCATAATATGTCTTGTACTGAATTCTAAATAAAACATGCTGGTTGAAAGGCAAAGAATGACTGTCATTGAAACACAGGATTCATCAAGTTATAATGTCAACTTAGTAATGAAAATGCTTTCCTACAGTATTGCAATTGACAGGCTGTCATCACATATTAAAAACTGACAAGTCATTGATGAATTGGATTGTTTTTAATATTGTCCAAAGCAACTCATCTTCAAAATAGCAAAGAAAGTACTGCTCAGCAGTTACATATTCTGTTTCTTGACTTTGTAATCATTTCAAAGTCAAAGAAAGTATTTACATGAAATTGTAGATTTCTATACAGAAATAATTATATACTATTAAATTGTTTTAAAGAGTTTAAACACTAATAACTAAAATTGAACACATCATATACATTGAGGAATGTGTACACTGATATAGGAGGAATAATACATAAAACTTATTTTAAGAACAGATTCAGTCCATTATTTATAAAACATTTCTAGAAGGTACAAAGTACAAAATGTTGTTTGATATTTTAAAATTTAATAGTTTGTTTAGCTAATGTGATAGAAAATATGATGAAAGAAATTCAAGTGCAGATCAGTGGACGAATTTCTTTCACCATTTTGGTGCTAGATCTCCTGATTCCTGAAGCCTATGTCTACTTTTTCATGTACTCCCTTATAATGGGATGTATATTACAAGAGCCTGTTAAGAATGGATTCATACACATTAAATTATTGATAACGTGTGTATTTAAAAATACAGAACACTTAACATCTGTTGAAGACTAAATCTAAATTGTGTAGTTTTCAGAATAGAATTCTGAAACTGTATCTCTATTGTCTACTAGTTTCCACCTTTGTTGATGACTGATGCCTTTCTGATTTTTGACATTCCATTTGTGGTCTTTTATTTTTCCCCAAATGAAGGCTATTGTCATTCTTGTCTTTATTCTTCTTGATCTGAGTTTTCATGACCATGGTATGAGTCTTGTATTTGCATCTCTGCTGTATGTTTGTGTGTGTGTGTGCGTGTGTGTGTGTGCATGTGCAGTCCTTTTTAATCTGGAAATTTATTTCCTTTTGTTGTGAGAATGTTTTCATCTATCTTTGATAATTTTCTCCCCTCCATATTTTTGAGCTCTTGTTGAAAGAATACTAATATTTAGATATTAAACCTGCTAAAGGGTATTCTATATTTCTTATTTACTATTTCTAAAATCGAGTTCATCATGATTTAATTTACATACAGTAAAATTCACCCTTTTTCAGTACACAGATCTATAAATTTTGACAAATGTATAAAGTTGTGAAATCACTATTACAATCAAAATATAGAATAATCCTATTACCCCAAAAAGTTCCCTCATGCATCCTTATAATCAATTGTTTTTTCCCACCCGATGCCCTGGCAAATACTAATCTATTTTTTGTCTGCATGGATGTGCCTATTCTGGACATTTTATATAAATGAACTGTAGAGTGCATGGTCTTTATGTCCAGCTTCCTTCACTTCACATGAGGCCTTTTCAATTCATTGCATGTTTCAGTAATCCATAGCTATGTTCCTGACTAGAATATTATCTTGGGTAAATAGCTAGGAATGGAGCTGCTGATCATATGGCAAGTTTAACTTTATAAAAAAAAAATACTACCAAATGATTTTATAGAATTTATGGCTTGTCTCCTAAGAAAGGTTTGACTATTTCAGGATCACGCAAATGCTCTTCTGTGTTTCTTCTGTAACTTTTAAGTTTTTCATTTAGGTCTATATCCATTTCAAGTTTATTGTTGATATTTTTAATGTATAAGCTTTTGATATTATTTTGTCTTCACTATTGCCATTCTCTCAGTTTCATTGATTTCCCTCTAAGTGTTGCTGTATCGGTGCCCTGTATATTTTCACATGTTGTTTTTATTTTTACTTAATTCAAAATATTTTTAAGTTAACTTTGATTTTCTCCTTGATTGTGGGTTATTTATAAACGTGCTGTTGAGTTTCCAAATATTTGGACATTTAAGTTCTCTTCCTGTTATTGATTTATAGTTTAATTCATTGGTGATCAGAGAAAATGATTTGTATAATTTCAACTATTTTAACATTGTTGGGTTTATTTTTTATGACACAGAGTGTGGTGTACCTAGTAAATAGTCCATTTTAGTGTACTTGGAGTAAATGTGTATTCTGCTTTTCTTATACAGTTTTCTGTAAATATCAATGCCAAGTTGATAATGTTATAACTTTATTATCTTCTTATTATATAGTCTTATTATTATATATATACCCTTATTATTATTATTATTCTGTCAACATCTAGTGAATTTTCATAAAGGCATGTCGAAGTCTCCAACTATAGTTGTAGTTTTGTCCATTTCTCCCTTCAGGGAACCAGTTTTCACTTCATGAATTTTGAAGCCCTATTATTATGGACATATTCATTTTAGATCATTAGGCCTCCTTGGTGAATTGATTTCCTTATAACATAATGTCCCTCTCTATCCCTTATAGTATTAATTGTTCTGACTTCTTAATATGGTCATTTCATTTACTTTATTCATCAAATATATTGCATACTTTAGGAGTCTTTACTATGGGTTATTGACTTAACAGATACATTCAGAACATTTTATCTTAAAGCAGCAGAATACACATTCTTTTTAAGTGCACATGGGACATTGTCCAGAATAAATCACATAATAGGTCACAAATCAGGCCTCAACAAGTACAAAAATATTGAAATCATAATAAGTATCTTTTCTGACCACAGTGCTATGAAACTTGAAGTAAACCACAAGATAAAATGTCAAAAGACCACAAATAAATGGAGGTTAAACAATATGCTACTAAAGAATGAATGGTTCAACCAGAAAACTAAAGAAGAAATAAGAAAATACATAAAAGTAAATGAAAATGAAAACATGATAGTTCAAACCTTTAGGATGCAGGAAAACTAGTCATAAGATGGAATTATATAGTAATACAGGTCTACCTCAAGAAGCAACAAGTAAAAATAATCTCAAATAAGTACTTAAACTTACACCTAAAGGAGCTAGGAAAAGAACAACAAATGAAGCCTAATGCCAGCAGAAGAAGGGAAATAATGAGATTAGAGAAGAAATAAATGATGGAGAAACTGAAAAAACAAAACAAAACAAAACACTAGAACAGATCAATGAAACCCGAGAGCTGGTTCTTCACAAAAATTAATGAAATTGATAACCCCTTATCAAAATAACAGACTTATCAAAAAGAAAAGTGAAAGGACCCAAATAAATAAAATCACAAATGAGAGAGGAGAAATAACAACTAATACCATGGAAATATAAACAATTATAAGAAAATATTATGAAAAATTATGTGCCAACAATTTGGACAACCTGGAAGAAATGGATAAACTCCGAGAAACATACGAACAACCAAAACTGAAACAGTAAGGAATAGAAAATTGAACAGACTAATAACCAGCAGAGAAATTGAATCAGTAATCAAAAATGTCCCAAGAAAAAAAAATCCAGGGCCAGATGGCTTCACAGTTGAATTCTACCAAACATTTAAAAAAGAGTTAATACCTATTCTTCTCAAACTATTCCAAAAAAATAGAAATGGAAGGAAAACTTATAAATTCATTCCATGAGGCAGAATTACCCTGATACCAAAGCCAGACAAAGATTCCACTAAAAAAGAGAACTACAGGCCAATATCCCTGATGAACATGAATGCAAAAATTGTCAATAAAATACTAGCAAATCAAATCCAACAATATATTAAAAGAATCATTCACCACGAACAAGTGGGATTTATTCCTGTGTTGCAAGGGTGTTTCAATATTTGCAAATCAATCAACATGAAACACCACATTAATAAAAGAGAGTATAAGAATCATCTGATCCTCTCAATAGATGCAGAAAAAAAACATTATACAAAGTACAATATCCATACATGATAGGAACCATCAATAAAGTAGGATTAGAGGGAACATACCTTAACATAATAAGGCCATATATGAAAAACCCACAGCTAATGTCATCTTCAAAGTGGAAAAACGGAGAGCTTTTCCTCTATGATCAGGAAAGACAGAGATGTTCACCCTCACCACTGTCATTTAACATATTGCTGGAAGTCCTATCTTCAGCAATCAGACAAACAAAAAGTAGTAAGTATCCAAATAGGCAAGGAAGAAGCCAAACTTTCACTATTTGCAGATGATGTGATACGCTATAGAAAACCTAAAAGATCACCAAAAATTTACTAGAACTGATATACAAATTCAGTAAAGTTGCAGGATACAAAATCCATGTATAGGGTCTGTTGCATTTCTATACACCAATAATGAAGCAGCAGAAAGAGAAATCAAGGAATCAATCCCATTTGCAGTTGCACCCCAAATCATAAGATACCTAGGAATAAATCTATCCAAAGAGGTAAAATGTCTGTACTCTGAAAACTATAAAACACTGATAAAAGAAAATGAAGACAATACAAAGAAATGGAAAAATCATGGGGAACCCGGGTGGTTCAGTCAGTTAAGCGTCCGACTTCAGCTCAGGTCATCATCTCACGTTTGTGGGTTCAAGCCCTGTGTCAGGCTCTGTGCTGACAACCCAGAGCCTGGAGCCTGCTTCAGATTCAATGTCTCCCTCTCCTCTGCTCCTCCCCTGCTTGTGCTTTCAAAAATAAAGAAATGTTAAAAAAAATTTTAAAAAAAATGGAAAATCATTCCATGCTTATGGATTGGAAGAACAAATAATTGTTAAAATGTCTATAATACCCAAAGCAATACCTATCAAACTGCCACCAGCATTTTTCACATAGCTAGAACAAAACAGTACTAAAATTTGTATGGAACCACAAAAGCCCCTGAATAGCCAAAGCAATTCTGAAAAAGAAAAGCAAAGCTGGTGGTATCACAACTCCAGACTTCAAGTCATAGTACAAAGCTGTAGTAATCAAGCCAGTATGTGTACTGGCACAAAAAACAGACATATAGATGCAGGAAACGGAATAGAAAACCCAGAAATGAACCCACAACTATATGGTCAATTAATCTTTGACAAAGTAAGAAAGAATATCCAATGGAAAAAGACAGTCTCTTCCACAAACGGTGTTCAGAAAACTGGACAGCAACATGTAAAAGAATGAAACCGGACCACTTTCTTATACCATACACAAAAATAAATTCAAAATGGATGCAAGACCTAAATGGGAGACAGAAAACCATCAAAATAATAGAGGAGAACACAGGCAGTAACCTCTTTGACCTTAGCCATAGCAATTTCTTACTAGATATGTCTCCTTGAGGCAAGGAAACAAATGCAAAAATAAACTGTTAGGACTTTGTCAAAATATAAAGCACAGTGAAGGAAACAATCAACAAAACTAAAGGCAACATATGAAACGGGAGAAGACATTAGCAAATGACCTATCTTAAAAAGGAATAGTATCCAAAATATATAAGGAGCTTATAAAACTCAACACCCAAAAAATAAATAATCCAGTTAAAATGGGCAGAATACATGAATAGACATTTTTCAAAAGAAGATATACAGATAGCTAACAAATACATGAAAAGATGCTCAACATCACTCATCAGAGAAATGCAAATCTAAACTACAATGAGGTATCACCTCATACCAGTCAGAATGGTTAAAATTAACAATACAGGAAACGGCAGCTGTTTTTCAGGATGCAGAGATATGGGAACCCTCTTGCACTGTTGGTGGGAATGCAAACTGGTGCAGCCACTCTGGCAAACAGTATGGAGATTCCTCAAAATGTTAAAAATAATAAACTTCTTTTAGATCAAAGCTACAGAAGTCTGGGCCTGTTTATTTGTAAAGATTATTCAAAGGAAATCATGGAAAAATGCTATTTTGGAATATTGTTAAGAAAGAACCCAACAAAGTACTTTTGCTGAAAACTTTTAAAAAATGTCTTTAAAGATTAAGTATAACTGAAATGGAATTTTTTCAAGTAGTTAAAATTTGAATTCTCGGTGGAAGTTTCGTTTTCACTATTGCCATTCTGCTCTCAGTTTCATTGACTTCCCTCTAAGTGTTGCTGTATCAGTGCCCTGTATATTTTCACATGTTGTTTTTATTTTTACTTAATTCAAAATATTTTTAAGTTAACTTTGATTTTCTCCTTGATTATGGGTTATTTATAAACGTGTTGTTGAGTTTCTAAATATTTGGACATTTTAAGATGTCTTCCTGTTATTGATTTTCTATTTTTCTTTGGGAGTAGCAATCCTACTGTGTGCTTCTCCATCTCTTGCTACAGAATACCATGGTATCTCTGCCCAACTGGAAATGGAAGATTCTATTTCCATGGAGGTGTTACTATTTCATCCAAAGGACTCCAAGACAGCTGGATCCCTTAACTCCAGATATTTACATAGAATCATTTTACAAAATGGTATTGTTCCCTGAAGATACCACCCTCTCAACTAATTGAAAGAAAGCCCTGTGTTCTATGATTTTAAGATATTAATAAACCAAGGCTTTAGAATTTAGGTAAAACATCAAATATTAAAATAAAATTTTAATTTCTACTCTTGTGTGCCATTTCTGTTTCTAAACTTTATTTTCTGCTTGAATTACTTATTAAATCTCATTTTCTTAAATACTTTGAATACGTGTAATATCTAAATTCTAGAAAGCCACTAAAATTATTAAGTATGCCTTAATAACATTTTGCCTGTAAATATGAATAAATTTTTTATAGAATCTTAATCTTTCTTTTCTGCAACAATTCAGCACAACACATTATATAAACACATATAAACAATGTATATGCTTATTAAATATCAGGAGAAATGGAATCTATATCATTTTGTAGCATCAGTATATCCTAAATTAACAAATCTGAAAGTGATAACACATTTACGTTTATATATTTAGAGAGAGGCAGAATTACCTGTTAAATATTTCTGAGCCATGGTTCGGAGAATGATTTGGGGCTACCTACACAGAGCTGTAAATAATGACTCATACATATTGGGAAAGTTAATTTCTTTTTTATTATATAATGGAACAAATTTCAGTTTGATGCTATTAATGACTTTAATGCCTGGAGGACTCAGGTAGCTTTTAGTTTCCCTTTTTATAGATAACAGAAATGTGGAAACAACTGAATTAATTGGCCAGGATTGAGCAACTAGTAAGTCATAGAGAATCGACTAGAAACTGGGTCTCTCTGACTTCAAAGCTAATTTTTTTTTAAGTTTATGACTACTTTCTATGTATGACTATGATCTGATTCCTATTCAGGTAATGATAGGATATTTCCTTACTACAAATCTTCATTTAGTTAGAATTTTTAGTCAACTGGAAGAAAGATATCCAGTGAACTATAAGAATAGGTTGATCGAGGCGCAAATGCCTTTCCATCTGTTGCCATCTATTTGCATGTTCTTTGTATCACAGTGGGCTGAACCTCTACACCTCTGGGTCCCAGGTTCCCATGTGAGTGGGAGTCTGGTTATTTTGATTAATGAGAGCTCTCAGTGGGAGATTGATGGGAGTAAGGAAGGGATATGACTGAGAATTTATTGCATTTTCTCTGCCTCAGAAAGTATTTCTGGCATTGGTTGTGTGCCTCTTCTGGCTCCTACAGGTCACACTTGCTTTGACCATAGTTTCTTTAGATCATACACTGTCCGCAGGGTCTTGTCACTTGCCCTTCCATGTTGGCTTTCTGCTGTTACTAATTTCTAGATAGACTCTCCACCTCCTGTTTACCTTCTCAGCTCCTCCCTCATATGAGTAACCAATCCCTGGATTTATATTTTCTCTATTTTAAATAGTGTCATTTTATTTTTCTTATACAACAAAATGGCAAAAAGTATGATGATGGTTGCTGTTTGGGAAACCCTACTTAGTTGTTGTGTATGAATTTCAAAAATGGTGATCTTAGAATCCAGTTTTGGCTATGCTGCTTCCTAACTATGTGATTCTTGGACATTTTTGTAAACACAATTAAGTTTTCCTTTTTTACTACATAAAATAGAAAAAACATCTCTCAAGGTAGATGCAAAGTTTAAAGAAGAATAAAGTGCGTGTATACCATTTTGTACAATGCCTGGCAGTTAAAAATTGTATTATCTTTAGTTGTTCTTATATTTGTTGTTGTCCTTATTGTTACTAATATTGAAGGCTCCCAAAAGAATGTGACTTAGGACCTTCCTTGCAAGAGTTTTCCAGTGTGAAATGTTATTGTATTTTCCCAATGTTATAACAAAAGTGAAAAATAAAAACAAAAGTTTTCTTAACATATTCCAAATAAATAGTAAATAACCCTCATATAGCATGTATTACAGGCTGGCTGCTGTTCTAAGTGCTGAAAGGTAGAAGAATATGCCACCTCAAATTATGCCACATTAGCATGAGGATTATTTTGACCCAAAGGCACTTAATCACACAGCAGATGAAAGAAGGCACTCCAATCTTCCATTTTCTTCTGAAAACGGGATTAAAAACTTCCATGGGCAAGATGCCCTTTCTGTGCCAAGAGAAAATATTTTTGAGTGGCAAGTCAAAGCCAGGAGAATTCTATACAAACAGATCTTCAGGGAATAATTTGAATTTTTGTTTAGCCTCCCTGTATATTTTAGTTACTTTTCCACAATTGCCTCTCTTTGTTCAATCCCATATAAAAGTATTCAGGTTTTGCCCTTTAATGGGTCTTCATTTACTTATGAGGGCCCTTATGTGAAATAAAACATGTAAATGTGTGTGCTTTTCTCCTGTTAATATGTCTTGTGTCAGTTTAATTCTCAGGCCCAGCCAAAACACCCTATGAATAGAGGTAAAATGTTGTATTCCCCCACAATGCCTTATGAATTTTGGTTCATTTACTCATCACCATGATGCTATGAAGGTAGATACTATTGTTATCATCATGATGGATAGACAGGAGGAAAAAGATTTTAAGTAAGTCTCAATTTACAAGAAGCAGCAGTGAATGGTTTTGAACCCAGGGATCCTAGGTCCATAATGTGAGTAGTAAACAGGCTGTTATATTGTCAATCCCAAGTGTTTTGAGGAAAAAGAAGGAAGTGTAGCTATTCAAATGAAAATCTTTAAACAATTGACAAAACAATCTAAAGGGGATGGCTTAACTCTGGATCTAAAGAAACTATCTTTGACTCCTCTTTTCCAAACTTCAGCTCCAGTGAAAAGATGTTTAGAGCCTTTTTCTTTTCTTTCCTTTTCTTTTCTTCTCCCTTCTTTTCTTTTCTTTTCGTCCTTTATGTAATTAACTTTTTTAAGCATATATATATATATATATATATATTTTTTTTTTTCTTTGGAACCAGGTGTTCTCCTAGTAATAAGTAGTTCATTTTAAGGTGAATTAGTTGAGACATAATAATCAAATTCTCTAGAAAGTTTGGATATGAATATGGTTGAAACTTTTTTCTGTGTGTTCTTATATTCACTGATAGCCTCAGTCTCCAGGGAATTAATGTATCCAAAATCCGCTAAACAATATTCTAATGTGTTTTCTAATGTGTGTTTTAAGACCTTAAAATACAAACAGCTATAAAAGGTACACTTTTGTCTATTAAAAGGCATTAACACATCTTTTTGGAGTTGCATGATAATAACATCTTAGTAAGGTTGGAATATAAAAATACAATTCATGATTTACGTCATTGAACCTCAAATTCTATGTGGTGATTTTATTGCTATATATGATCGGGAAATACCATTTTCAAAAGGAAAACTATTTCAAATCACTATCAAATTTAATTTGGATATTCTACAAGGCAATCTTTAATAAACTATAAAGATCATTATGAATCATGAATTTTTTTCTGAACAGTAAGTAGAATGTTGTTAGATTCTTTTAAAATTTAAAACTGAAATGTAAGTATCCCTTCATAATCTATCAAGATATGAAATCATTCTCTTTCTATGCTGAGCTTATTTCAATCTAAGAAAAGTCAGTGTTCAAAAAAAAATAAAAGTTTAAAATTCAATTGAAGGACAATTTCTAGGTGATCAAATGCTTATGCATCTTGAATTAGAGACTCTCTTACTGCAGAATGCCTTCCACAGGCTGTTACTTTTTGAACACCATAGTAAATTTAAATTCACTTTAATAAAAGAATAAGGGGTAGGAGCAGGCTCTTTTTGTTTTTATGAGCTTGAGCAACAGTAAAGAATGCTTAAAAGGAGACATTTTGGAGTTATTCAGGAAAGCTTTTCCAAAATACTGATTAAAATATGCTAAGGATTTGGTAGAATGACTGCCATTTACCAATCTGTAAGAAGGAAGTAGTTTGCATGGCTATTTCTATATAGATGGTGCCAGTGTCCACAGGATATGTGTGCTACAACCTTTAGCAATCTTCATTCTTTGGCACAGCTAATAATTAATATTACTTGTTATAGCAGCCACCATTTACTGAACACCTACTGTGTGCCAGGCAGAGAGCTAAGATTTTGATGTGCATTATCTTATTTACTCCTCTTATTTACTCCTGGTGACAACTCACAAGGTGGGCACTGGTTTTGTACCCTTTTTAATACGGATAAGCACACTGACGTTTCCTCTAGTTAAGTGGCAGAGCTGAGATCCAAACTCCTGTCTATCTTATCTTCACCACCACCAGATGCAGCCTCACTAGGCAAGAGCTCTGTAAATATCTGCACGTAAGAAAACATTGCTCCTCTCTCTGCTATCATAAGGGAGAATGTGGATGTTCTTTAGTTATTAATCATGAAACCATCTTCAAAATATCCATAAAGGTAAAAATAAAGTACAGAACTATGTATATTGTTTACCACTATTTTATGCATAAAAAGAAGAAAGAAGAACATTAGTGTGCTTGCTTGTACATGCATAAAAATTCTCCAGAGCTTACATGAGAAACTGGTCACAGCAGTTCCACCAAGGAATGGGACAAAGGAGACACCTTACTTTTTTTTCTTTTGTCCATTTGAGTTTTGAGCTGTGAAAATGTATGGCATTAAATACATAACATATATTTAATATTTAAAGGGAAAAAAGGAAAACTAATAGAAATTCCCCCATAGACCAATCACAGACTGATCACTTCATTCATGTTATCACATGCAATTCTCAGAGCAACTACAATGTACATTTCAATTTCCCTTTTTATAGACAAGAGATTGAGAAAGATTGAATCAATTTTCTAGGATCAAACAACCAATAAGTGGTAGAGAATGAACTTGAATCTATTTCACTTAGATCTATATGATTTCAAGGATTATGCTCTTTGTACTACCTTAGTTTATTAGATCATAGCTTTGTTTCAGTGAATGATTACTATAAACATCAGTGAATTTGGTCAGTATTTTGAACTTGTTTTAAAAAATAAGCTAATTATTATACATCGTATTAGATCAATTGAGTAAGTCTGCCAAAAGAATTGACCCAGATGTATGGGCATATTTTCCCAGTGGGAAAGCAACAGGTTGAAAGGTGAAATCAAAATATAATTAAGATTTGCTGTGATCTGCGTAACGTGAAACAAGTAATTTGTTTCTTTTTCTTTGTTTTAAAATTGATATGAAAACTTTGGATTAAAAATTCACTTTAAAATAATGTTTAATCCTCAATTTGTCCTAATTCCAAGTTTGCTTTTTGTGATGAATGGATTAGCCTAACTACATTTAGGTCCACATTTTTCCACAACAAATATAATTTTTTAACCTGTGAAAGACATATTTGTGTTACTCTTAACATCTCCCCCTGTTTCTTAACATCCCTCCCCTATTTCTCCCCCCCAGGTTTAAGAAGATAAATTCTAATAATTTTTTCCCAAGATGTAATTAAGCTAAGTCTATCAACTCCTGATTTTAGTTGATGTTTTTGTAGGTGTGTAGGGGTGTATTTTTCAGTTTGTCCTCTAAATAATTAAAACCGAAATATTTTTATTATCCTTTTAAGGAAGAGAAGGATAGAAGAGAGAAAGAAATAGAAAGAGACTTTAGTTTCCATTATCCAATATTTAAAAACTTTGAGCACATTATTATAAATATTCTTTCTGTGAGAACACAAAAGCTTTCACCTATGAGGGCTTAATGCAAGCAACAGCATATTAGACCAGAGAAATTGAGAAAGTAAGGGCAGAAGGAGTAGAACTGAGAGAAGAATAAACTTTTAAAAATGTGTTTTGCTTGTTAGATAATGATGGCATGGTGTTAATTATCTCCCTCATTCCCTTCCTCCCTTTAAGTGTCTCTTTCTTCCCCTCCCCACCCTCTCTCCTTGGTGCTCCTTTGGGATTTCAGGTTTTGTTTCTCCCTTTGTTTATTTCTGAGAGCTAAACCATCACCATCACCAGCAGGAAAAATCCTATCAGCGTCCAGATTGAAAAAGAATATGAGGGGCGCCTGGGTGGCGCAGTCGGTTAAGCGTCCGACTTCAGCCAGGTCACGATCTCGCGGTCCGTGAGTTCGAGCCCCGCGTCGGGCTCTGGGCTGATGGCTCAGAGCCTGGAGCCTGTTTCCGATTCTGTGTCTCCCTGTCTCTCTGCCCCTCCCCCGTTCATGCTCTGTCTCTCTCTGTCCCAAAAATAAATAAACGTTGAAAAAGAATATGAACTGTTCCGTCAAGAAAATCTCACCATGGTTCCTCAAAAATAAAACCAGACTTCAAAAACATTAATGGAAATACAAGAATCACCTCCCTTCAAATCCATGGATAGTTACAGAAGCAAAGTTTGTTATTTTCCCTTAAGTATTTGTTCTTTGATTAAGGGGACTCTCATGGTAATGGCATTTTTGTTTTGTTTTGTCTTTCTTAGGACAAAACAATTTACGAGAGAGTATGATACAATGACATTTAATGCAACTCTATTTTTAAACATAAGGCAGACTATAAACAGGTGATAGAAATAGTCTTGAAAGAGTGATTTCTTTGTAATACACTTTAAACATTCATTTGAAGTTAGCATTTCAACTGATGTTTGTTTTTATTTGACATTCTCAAAACTTTCAGTCTCTCTCTACATTTTGTCACTATTTTTTTTCTCATTCTACTCATGTACTTTGTTAACATTAAACAAGAATTTTCCCTTAAACAGTTAAATTAGAATTTAGAACTAATTGGAAAACTTTTTATCAAAAAATTCAGACTAATCTCTGAATAGATATTTATTATTCCTGAAAAATTCCTTTAGAAGTATAGCTTAAATGGTTAAAATAGTAGTGGAATCAGCAATTCACAAGTTTTTAAATTTAGCCATTCTTTTGTTACAATCTTTAAAAAAGTTTTTTTTAATGTTTATTTATTTTTGAGAGAGTGAAACACAGAGTGTGAGCCAGGGAGGGGCAAAGAGAGAGTGAGACAGAGAATCCAAAGCAGGCTCCAGGCTTTGAGCTGTCAGCACAGAGCCCAAGAAGGGGCTCAAACCCACAAACCATAAGATCATGACCTGAGCTGAAGTCAGACGTTTAACCAACTGAGCCACCCAGGCACTCCCCTCTTGTTACAATCTAATTTTGTGATTGAATTTGTTTTTCAATGAGAATTATAATAGCAAGTTTAAGTGGCTCAATCAAGTCTTGAATATGGTGTCAAATGTTGGACAGTTAAAACCAGCATTTCTTAGATTGGTTTCCTTTTTCATTTACTTTTGTTTGAAATCACTTTTTAACTGCCTAATTTAAGAAAAATTCTTCCCAAAATTTGTAAAGATATTATAAATAATGTCAATAAACTAAACCTTTTGATTATCATGCCCTATCAGAGTCCACCCCTATGTCCTCCCAATGATAATCATGCTGGCACTTTAGTTGGCACGCATTAAGAGAATGTATCAGTGCACTTATATGCATTCGTATGTACACATAAAAATATAAAGAACTTTTACAAGTTTTCACATTAATATCATTCAAAATGTTACTACTAAATGTAAATTTTACTTTGACTCAAAAATATATTTTGGAGCACTTGCTATTTAAATATATATAGGTATTTTTGAATGTCATATTAAGGCATTCTCTGTTGTTATAAAGCTATATTTATAGGGTACGCTTTTATGTTTTTCTCTCAATTGCACATTTAAGATGGAAATGGATGGCTGTAGAACTTGTATACTTGTATACTTTCAAATTAAATAGAAAATGACAAGTCCCTTTAGAAAGTGGATTCTGTATTTACTCATGAACATTTCTCTTTTCTTTCATCCTTGTCATTTATCAGACTTTAATTTTGAATTTTCCCCAATTTATTGTACCTGTTATTTTGATGAAATTTGATTGTTGATCTTATTATATGTGAGGTTGAATACTTTTACATACGTTTATTGGTTATAATATGTACTTTTTGTTTTGCAAAGTGTCATAGTATGTATTGCCTCAATTTTTATTTATTTCTTAATTACAAAATGATAAGAATTCTTTATATATTTGATATAGTAATTTTTTGCTCATAATATATAATACAGATATTGTTGCTTGCTCTAAAGTTTATTTTTTCACTCTTTAATATGGATAAATATAATTTATTAATTTTGATATCTATCAACATTTTATTTTGTTGTCAACCCTTTTATTTTTATTTAAGGAATTTTTCTTTAAACCAAGGTGATTAAAATATCCTGTTTTCTAAAACCTTTAGTATTTCATATTTAGGCCTATAATCTTTTTAACTGTTTATTTATTTATTTTGAGAGGAAGAGAGAGAGAGAGGGAGAGAGAGAGAGAGAGAGAGAGAGAGAGAGAGAGAGAGAGAGAGAATCCCAAGCAGGCTCCATGCTATAACAGCAGAGCCAGATGCATGAGGTTCAATCCCATGAACCATGAGATCATATCCTGAGCTGAAATCAAGAATTGGATGCTTGGGGCACCTGGGTGGCTCAGTCAATTAAGCCTCCGAATTTGGCTCCGGTTATGATCTTGAGGTCCTTGAGTTGGAGCCTCATGTTGGGCTCTGTGCTGACAGTTCAGAGCATCAAGCCTGCTTCAGAATCTCTGTCTCCCTTTCTCTCTGCCCCTCCCCTGCTCATGCTCTCTATCCCTGTCTCTCAAAATTAAATAAAAACATTGAAAAAAATTTAAAAGAAGAAAAAAGAATCGGACAATTAACCGACTAAGCCACCTAGGGGCCCCTAGGCCTGTGATCTTTTTAGAATTGAGTTTTGTGACTTTAGTTTGACTTTTCCCCCCATATGGATATCCTCTTATGCCAGTGCCAATGTTCCACCTTTAATGTATTTAATTTTTGAACTATGTACCTTTTTCCTCATACCCCAACAGTAACCATTGACTTTAGTTTCTTATATATTCTTTCATACATTTCATACACATAGAAGCAAATATAAACACAGATTCTTTTCTCCAGCTACTTTTACATAAAATGTAGCATACTTTACCTACTCTTCTGCATCTTATGTTTTTTTTATCTAATAATGTAACCCAGAGACTTTCATGTTATAGAAAAGATTGTTTTCATTATTTTTAGTAGCTGCACATCATATCAGTGTAATTAATAGAAAATTCTATCTTTTCTGCACTGCTTTGCAGTCTCTGTTATAAGTCACACAATGACAAATGTGTAGGACTATTTCTTTCTTCCCTCTAAATTAAATTGATTTATTTTTAATCCCTGTACTAATATCCCATTCTCTTAAGTCCTGTAATTTTGAAATGAATTTGAGAAAGGACTTGTATTATTTAATTAGATGTTTAATGCCTACATCAAATGTAATTACAATCACTTTTTCACTCCTGGTACTTATCTTTTATTCTTAAATTTGCCAGGATTATAACAAATTGATATTCTTTAATAATTTTCTTATTATTTATCCTTTCTATTTTATTTATTTTTCTGTTCATTAATTTCCACAATTAGGTTCTTATTTCTGTCCTCATACTCACTCATTTATTTTAATTTGCTTAAGGTTTCTTTCAAACTTTTGAAAGTGGTCAATTTGCTTATTACTCTTCAGCCTCATTTTCCTCCAGTGTTAATTTTAAAGGCGTAACTTTCTTCCTAAGTACAGTTTTAGTTGCAACCCACAAGATATGTTGCATTTTTATTAAAATTCCATTTAAAGTATTTTCTATTTTATTTTATGCTTTTTTTCTTTGACCTAGGGATTACTTAGATCTATAAATCTTAAAACATATAGTGATGTTCACAATTATATTTTATTACATAATTTAACTTAATTGCATTGTGATTTGTAAACATTTTCTGTATACTTTCACAAAAATTTGGTCCTTTGAGACTTGTTGAAATTTTATTTTAATATGCTAACATGATTAAATTTGTATAAGTGTGTTTTGTGTGCGCTTGGAAAAATATCTAATTTTGCAGTTGTTGGGGGTAGAATTCTGAATATATTCCTTAGGTCTTGTTTTAATCAAATTCATCAAAACTTTTATAACTTTTCTAAAGTTTTTTTTCCCCCAGCTATTATGAGGCTTTTTTTTCTATTATTGATTACCACTTGATTATGGATTTGCCTATATCTCATATTCCTTTAAGTGTTTAAAGAGATTATGTTATTAGGTGCATGCAAATTTAAATTTGTTTTATCTTTCTGGAAAGTTAAACATTTCATCATTATAATATGTTCCTCTTTATCTGTTTTTTTTCCCCTTTTTATGATAATTGCTTTACTGAAAACTGAAGCACAATACACATGTAGAAAAATGAATAAGTTTGATGAGTTATCACAAAGTGAACACACCCTTATAGCTACTAGCTACTACTACCGGGTTCTGGTAATAGAGCATTACCAGAGTGCAGAAGCTGCCCTCAGACTCCCAAACTATGTATACCCTCTTCCAAAATGTAATCATCATCACATCTTAGATTGGTTTTGCTATTTTTATTTTTTAAACTTTATATACTTTTTTTTTCTTTTTGTTTTTTGGCTTCTTTTGCTCATCACTGTATTGTTCCCAGTTTTGGGGTATCATGAAAAATGCTGCTATGGACATTGTAATACATGGCTTTTGGTGCCCATATATACATATTTCTATTGGTTAATTAATTACAAGAGGACTTTCTGGGTGTCTGATTTTCCCCCCACCTTAAATTCTAAATCATCTTCAAAATATCTACAAAAAGATATATTCTCTATCCATCTTTAACTTTTTCCCCCATATTGTAATGCTCAAATTTTGTGCCCTTTGTGTTAGATATACCTCTTCCGAATAGCATATAATTGAACTTGGTTTTTAGCAGAGTCTGATAACCCTTTTCTTTAATAACAAAGCATTTAGGTTGTTCACATTTAATCTAATTATTGCTATATTTAGATTTAAGTCTATCATCTTATTTTGTATTGGTCTCTTGGAAACTTTTTTTTCCTATTCTTTTTTTTTTTTTTACCTTTCTTTAAATTGGTGTAATATTTTTTGTCAATAAAATTCCCTAATATCTACCTATTGCCCTAATTACAAAGCAAATGTTTTATAAGCATACAAAATTGGAAACAGTGGTTAACTGGATTGAAAGGTAAAGAGGAACTTCAAATTTAACTCTATATGTTTGGTTTGATTTTTTTTTTTTTTTTTTACAATGGGCATATATTTTCTACTGACTTTGTAAAACCAGAACTGCAGTAATGGTAATTCTGCTAAAAGATAGTTCTACAACTACAGACAAAAATAAGTAGATTTTTTTTCCTTTAATACTCTATCAGTTCAGCTTTTCCCCATTTATCCACTTACTCTCAGGCCTAATAGCATAAATATAATTTACATAGCAAATACATTCACAGAAAAATTACATAGAGTCTATGTTTCTCAGCATAGCAATAAGTGTCTTCTGTGTAAAATGACTTCCTTGGGTTCTGACATGGGGTCCGCAGAACTGCCCTGGCCTTTGCATGAAGCCTTGTTTTCATTAAGTAAATGATCAGCTCGTAATAAATTACATACAGCACGGGGCGCCTGGGTGGCTCAGTCGGTTAAGCCTCCGACTTCAGCTCAGGTCACGATCTCACCGTCCGTGAGTTCGAGCCCCGCGTCGGGCTCTGGGCTGATGGCTGGGAGCCTGGAGCCTGCTTCCGATTCTGTGTCTCCCTCTCTCTCTGCCCTTCCCCCATTCGTGCTCTGTCTCTCTCTGTCTCAAAAATAAATAAACGTTAAAAAAAATAAATAAATAAATTAGATACAGGAAAAAAGACTAGAATAGTGAAAAGATGACAAAATGAGATAGGCTATTTATTTATTTGTCTGTTTGCTTATTCATTTTGAGCTTTGTCAAGTCCTGGCATATCTGTGGGCCTCAGTGTCCTCATCTGCAAGTAAAAGTGGTAGATAAGAGTTGGTTGATTTCAAGCATCCTACTGTCATAAGAACATAACAGTGGAAATATTTTAAAGACAAGTAGTCAACTACTACTTAGAAATTCTCCCCCTTCCTAGTTATGTGATTTTGACACAGTTACCTGATTTCTCTGCAATGCGTTTCTCTTTAATATAACTGGATTATTCTGAGGGGTAAACATTAAAGCACTTGGGAAAAACCTAAGTTCTGTTCTACAGCACACTCAATTACTATTTGTTTTCATCTTTCTAGCAGATAGTATGCATGCAATAATTATTAGCTTTTACTTCTTACTGTTATCTTGGAATTGTATTATTAGAAAGTTCCAAATTAATGCTATGGAACATTGATGTAATATTTTATTGTCGGGGCACCTGGGTGGCTCAGTCTGTTGAGAGTCTGACTTCGGCTCAGGTCATGATCTCACCATTCATGATTTTGAGCTCCATGTCGGGCTCTGTGCTGATGGCTCAGAGCCTGGAACCTGCATCAGATTCTGTGTCTCCCTCTCTCCGTCCCTCGCCTGCTCATACTCTGTTTCTTTCTTTCTCTCTCTCTCTCTCTCTCTCTCTCAAAAATAAATAAACATTAAAAATTCAAAAAATAAAATATTTTTATTAGCTAACCTGGAATTTACAAGTGTGCCCCTCTCCCCACATTAATAAAATGTAAAATATTAATATGTTGTATAGAACATCTTTTTACAAAACATGTGAATCCTTCAATATCCATGACTCTCTATTAAGAACCTAAAAAGTTTATACATTTAAATAGTGATATAATCTTATAAATGGTATGTAAACAGTATTTTGATAAAGGCAATAAAAAGAATCAGGAAAAAGACAACCAAACAGAAAATTGAATACAAAATTACTAGAGTCTAAAAAAAATGTTACTACCATCTTTAAAGCTGTTTTGTCCATGTCATTTCATATTTTGTATTGTAATGTCACAATTGTAATAAATTTTACTATAAAGTGGTCAATATCAAATTTGAAGGTCACTTTGGTAATTGGAAGTGAGAGCCTCCCAAAGTGAAGGCAATTGGAAAGCACAACATTTTACTTTCATGAATACAATGATTTAGTCTTTTGACCTCTAGTTGGTTAAGCATGATATATAGTAGAACATTTCACTTCTGATATATGCATGTGAAATCCTGACAAGAATTAAACGCAGAGTGGAGATTTAATCTGCTGGCATTCCTCACTCTGCTGTGAATAATCACTAAAGTTACTTTGAAGTACTTTAAAGGAGAAAGCAAGTAAGAAAAAAGAGAAGGAAAGAAAAGAGAAATCAGAAGGAAAGAATGAGAGGAAAGGAAGGAAGGAGAAAGAAAGAAAGGGAAGGAAGGATGGGAAAAAGACAGTCCATTTGATTATTTTCCTTTCTGCACAAATGGCATCCTAAAGAAAAAAAAATATTTTGAAAGGCTTTTAATGTAAACACAGCCAGCTGTTTTAGACATTGTAACATGTGCAAGTTTGAAAGACACATCATGAAAAAAAATATTCATGCTGAAATGTCAATTTTATAGCTCTAAGAGAGAGGTCCTAGGGTTTAGAAGTTAAAAGTGAGTTAACTCCTTGCTTATTCGAACATTAAACTGTCAGCATGGAAGTAAGTTTAAAACTTATGATGGTCTGAAAATGTGGTGCTAAATGAAGTCTGAAGACCTATTAACCTGCCTGAGATGTAAACCAGGAACTATCACACTCTGCTGTTAGGCATGTATGTGAGTACTTTAAAGTAGTGTGCAAGCTATTAGGAGGTGAATGATGAAGCTGAATAGTATCTCTTTTGTCCTAAATGCAGTGATAATGCTAACTATTTTTGGTATTCCTTTAGGAATTGCATGCCTATAGGAAATGGAATACAGTGCTTGCTTGAAAATGATTGGGTTATTTATTTTATTTATTATAGTAAGGCAGAACTGACAATTGTTTAACAAGTTGACCAATAATCAGTTTTCCTTTGTTTTAGAGATGTACAGCAATTTAAAGGGAAAGCCTAACATTTGTAAACATACTTAACATGTAGGTGATAAACACTTTAGATCAGAATTTTTGACAAATTATTCATTGTGTTACTAAAGTATTTTAAAGAATGAGTTCCTTAAATAAAGTACTGAGACTTAATGAATAGGAAATAAATATTTAAAAATCAATTAATTTGGTAAGGAATCTGACCATCGTTCCTTTTGCTGTTAAAATATCAGTTGTTCCTTTTCAATATTATTATGTCAAGTATAATTTTAAAACGTTTAACAGAGACATTTACCAATTATTCAAAATAAGATATCAACCATGTATATTTGGTTCACATTTAGCAAGATGGAAATGGACTAAATCAAATTATATAAAGTGAAATAAACTTAACCCTTCTGCCTGAGAAAATAAACTTTGTTATGAAAATATCCTTTTTCTATATATCCCTGTTTATGGGCTTTTAAATCCAAGTAGGAAAACAATAATCATTTTTATTCCATGAAACTACTAAAAATACATTTTAAAAAGACTACATAAAAATATTTAAGTAAGAAACCCAGAAGTTTCTTACTCAAGTTTCTTGGTTACCAGAGGGTATTGATTCCTATCTAATCTAGTGGAAGGTCCTACAAGCACAGTATTAGCTGTTAGAACTGTTAGAACAATAGATGTTAGAATAAGAACGCTGTGATTTGTTCCTTACGGAGTTCATGATCAACCTGTAGAGGTGATGGAAGCAAAGGAAAGATAATAAAAGATCTTATAACATCTGGCACCTAAATATGTGATACATACAATGCACTCTAGAAAATGTGAGAAGGGAAAAGATCAATGTAGGCCAGCCACAAGGGTGTAATCTAAATCGGACTTGAAGAATAAATAAGATTGGGTGGTTGTCTCCTACAGGATTGACAAGGAGTTGACCTGTGATTTCATTCAGTTCAGAAGGTTAAGATATGACCAACTATTGAAAATGTGGAAAGAAACTCAATACCATCTGAGCTTTGATCTTGTACTTTGTTCTTTCACATAAGCAGACGGAGCAAGTGGCTGCAATGCTGCTTGCAGTCTCCTTGTTCCTCACTCTGTACTCTCTTTGTTGCACTCTGACCCTAAAGACAGAGTGATACTGGTCAAACTTCTGTTCATGTCTACCTCCTTTTAACCCAGAGTGCACAATAAGTCGTGGACGTCATTATACCACCTTGACGCCATCATGGAAATGGAAGTGTGCATCATTGCTTCCCTCTTCGAATGTGGTCCACTGTCCACTAGTATGAGCATCGCTTGAGTTTGTCAGTATCTCGGCCCCTCGTCTCCAATCACGCCCAAATACAAACAAATGTAATCATTTTTATCATTTCCTCAATTATTATTCAGTCTTCAATGTTGTCCGTAATGTTGTAACCCGCTTTGAGTTCACATTAGGTTTTATTTAGGACCTGAAAAATTCAATGAACTGGTAAATTGAGAAATATTTATTGTTTGGATTGATTGTGTGCAGAGGTGATATACTGACTTTATGCAATCCTTTGACATTAGTTTCAGTCTTTGCTACACCACAGATCACTGAAGGTCTCTTCTTTGCTGATCTTGGTGTTGTAATCTTTGCCATTTCCCTTATTCTCCTCCAGTCTTATTATAGCCATTCTCATTCTCTTTTCCCCATGCCATGTTTTCCACTTAAAATTATCTTCTAATATATTAATTAACTTCAAAGTTCGATGTAAATGAATAATTAGTTCTCTCCAAGTGTAATTTTACTCGGTGAAATGCCCTTGTTGTTATTTTATGAATATTAAGTGTAAATGCCAGATATGATTTCATAGGCCAGGGGGTTCATTAACAGGAAAAGAGGAGCAGAGCTCAGCTATTCAATCTAGACAAATACGAAAGAGTCAAAGGTTGGAGGGCAAAGATCCAAATATGGGAGAAAAGCTCATGTGAATTAGATAAAACAGAAATGATCATGTTTTAACAAGGTAGGAACTGAGAAATAATGACTGGGATATTAAGCTAATATAAATTTACAGATAACCTTCTTAAGAGAGATTTATTTTTGTGAGGTTTATTTTCTTATGGCATTAAAAAGGACACAAATAATGAACTAGGATAAAACCTGATTTTTTTTTTTATGTTGAATTACTGTAACATGGCAAGATGTTAAAGACAGAGGCAGTTAAGCTTTCTATAGCCTGTGAACAGTATTCTCCGCTCACACATCATCTTCCCTAGGTAAATTTCCTTCCCCCACCATATACTTGAGGTTTGTTGATTAATTAGATAAATGAAGTCTTCCTTGGCTTGGTACTTAATTAGAAGTTATCATTGTTACAGATATGCTATATGTTTGAATGTAAGTTGTAATTAATTCTGTGTAACTAATGTTTTGCCAATTATCAAATCAGCACTGTTTCTTGTTCTAACTGGCTGGCTGTCCCATTCTCCATCCTACTTCTGTATCTAGATTTTAAAATAAATTTTCTGCCAGCTATGTTTTCTAAGGGTAACACTTACCTAGTTGAGTTTCTTCCCCAAGTGAGCACAGCATCCACTGTAGGTTGGGCTTTAGAGTTTTTACCACAATTTGAAAGAGAATGGTTGATGATGCTTTCTGAGTTTCTGCAGAAGGCGTTTGGCCAGAATTTTGCTAGTGATGGAGAGCAGGGCAATGCCATTATAGTTGCTGCAGTCAGCTCTCCAGCATTTTACGTGATAAAATATATATCACAACACTGCTTCCAATCTGTGACACAACCCGGAGTATAATGCGAATCCAATCTTGCCTTAGTATTCCAACTTTCATCTCAGCCTTTTACATACATGGAACAAAATCTTGCCAATGGAATATTGTACGTAAGTACAGAAAACTGTCACTACCTCTGGACTTTATAGGTGTTAAAGCACTATATAAAGTGTCAGATTTCACAGTAGGAAGTTTATATACCTGGAAAGAGCTGATCTGTGTCCTGCAGTTACACAAAGTCATAAAAGCTCAGTTGAGACAAGCGTTTATTATTTTGATATATCAATGTCCTATGACTTTTTCAGAAGAAATCGTATGCTCAGATATTCATGACTACTCTTACACTCAAATGCCCTCTAGAACAGACTGTATATATTAGGCATTTGTTCCATTAATATAATTCCTTGTTTTCTCAGTGGAAAGGAGGCCAGCCTGCCTATAAATACCACCTTACCTTGCTTTAGCAAAACATATTAGCAATAGTTTCTTTATTGTACTTTCGAATTTTAATCTTTTCAGAAGGACAAGAATGAAAACAAAGAGTAAGAACACTGAAGAAATAGTAGAGAGAGCAATAAAAATAACTTTTGAGCAGAACATCTGTTTAAGCAAAATGAAGGTGACTCGGTTGCTTACCTGACAGAGCTAGACGTGCAAAAAGGCTTGCTTTCACCTAAGTCTCCTAGCACCCACTGAAACATGGAATAAGTAAGAAAATACGGGGGTCTTTAAAATTCTGCTGCAATCTCAATTTCTGATTATCAAAGATGAAATAAAAGAACAATAGGGGCACCTGGGTGGCTCAGTTGGTTAAGCAGCTGACTTTGGCCTAAGTCATGATCACACGGCTTGTGTCTCTGTGCTGACAGCTCAGAGCCCGCAGTCTGCTTCGGCTTCTGTGTCTCTCTCTCTTGCTTCCCCTCCCCCCCCCCCCATGATATCTCTCTCTCTGTCTCAAAAATAAATAAACATTAAAAAAAAGAAACTTTTTATTAGTAGACATATAAATTATATTAGGTTATAAATGAAATGAAAAATACTATACAATAGTAACACTATTCTTTCCTTTCACCTCCTAAACACATATCCATACACAAAAACATATCACCCAGGAAAAGAAAAGAAGCTTACTCTGTCATTTCTTTTCTTTTCTTTTTTTAAGTTTATTTATTTTGAGAGAGAGAGAAAGAGCAGGGGAGGGAGAGAGACAGAGAGAGAGAGAGAGAGAGAGAGAGAGAGAGAGAGAGAGAGAGAGAGAGAGAGAGAGAATCCCAAGCAGGCTCTGTGCTGTCAGCACACAGCCTGTCACAGGACTTGAACTCACCAACACCGAGGTCATGACCTGAGCAGAAATCAAGAGTTGGACGCTCAATCAACTGAACCACCCAGGCACCCTTACTCTGTCGTTTCTTAAATTGTTTTCTTTAAAAATAAGTTGGCCCATTAATTTATCTCTGGAATGTTAAATTGAAAATACTGAAATCCTCTTAGGCAAGTAGCCTCCTTCAGAAATTATTTAAAGAATCTATTAAGTCTACTCAAGGCCTTTTATTTCCACTAAATTTGGAACAGCTTTATTTCACCTGGTATATTCCCACCTGTAGTCAATACTGTCAAACTGCAAGGGCAGGATCCGTTCTCACCTGTTTCCTTTTAGGAGTGGACTCTCCCTTCCCTTCTACCCGCAGCCTCTCTTGCAGTCAGGTGTGTCTCTCGTAACCAAGTTTTTGCCAACAGGATATAAAACAGAAGTTATTTGTACAATTTCTTGGTCATTTTCAACTTAAAGACAAGCCGTGTGTTCTGACTCCACTTTTTCCTCTTCTGGCTTGAGAACCACAAATGCAGATTCAACCTTGACACAGAAATGAAAGCAATTTTTTGTGCATAGCTGGCTAGCCCAGAAGCCAGAGCCTGCCTGCCTATATTTAGATTCTAAAGGAGGGAGGCACACACTTCTTGTCTATTTCCACCAATGTATTTGGGGACCTCTTTCTTATAGTAGTTGTCTCTATATCCCAACTTCTATCACACCATTCAGCAGCTTATAAATTGGTTCCTATTTCACAAAGAATGTTGTATAGTGAAAGTAAACTGTACTTCCCGAAAATAATTATTAATATATCTATATCTATAAAGTAATAGAAGTATGGTTCTATACTTCTGGAAAACAATTAATATTTATATGTAAATATATATACATACATATGTATATATAGTACTGTTGAGAGGAAGAAGCAACACACACTATATCTATGTCTAAAAGTACAGCGTGTATGTACTGAGATTTGATCTGAAATTTTTCATAGAATTTGATAACCATTCCTTTGTGCTTTGCTCCATCATTGTAGACCCATTAGCCTTCCTATCAGTGGTCCTCAAAGTGTTGTCCCCAAATGGGTAGCAGCAGGAGTAGCACCCGGGAACTTGTTAAAAATTCAGCGCAGATGCATTGAATCAGAAATGCCCAGTAGGGCTGGCAGATCTGTGGCTCAACAATATCTCCAGATGATTCCAGTACATGCTAAAGCTTGGGAAAAAATGGCTCTTCATCAACAAGCTGGTAGGTAAAATAGAATCAGCAGTCATTAATAGAAGAAGTTTGTTGGAATTATATTGATTTTAAAAACGACACTCCCAATGTATGTTTTTAAAATATCCTAGCCTGAGTTATTATGATATTCAATTAATCTTATTTAATTCTATGAGGATTATAAATATTTTTAGATTATGAAGCCTTGCAGATGGTGAAATCCTATGTATTCTTTTCAGGTTAGAATAGACATCACTACTCAAATGTGATTATTAATCTCATTCATTATGTCAAGAGTTTCTTTTTTCTGTTTACATATAATAAACAGTACTCTTAAAATTCCATTAAGCACTTTTATATCTTAGAAAATACATTGATAATTTATGTCTCCATACTTTCATATTTGTGTGATTGCCCTTGCATTGCTATATAATATTCAGAAATAATCACATATTTATTTAGTATTTTACCTTACACACATTGTCATATTTATTAGCAAATTTGAGAGTCCTGTTACATTAGCTCTGTCTTCACATAAAAGTAAACAGAAAGTTTCTAGAAATTATGAGATTTATCAAAATTACACACCTAGTAAGAGGGACATCCTGGATTAAAATTAAGGAGTTTTGAATCCAAATGTATTCATTGCATTTGCAAGAGAATAAAAATAATAAATAAGATACAAGTTCAGCCACAAAATTATATTGTCCCTGTAATTAGTGTTGCAAAGTGGATTATTTACAAGGAAAGAGCAGCTGGGCGTTGCTTGATCTCTTCTATGAGCTGTGAACCAGATGAATGGCCTTGGGTAATTAACGTCATTGAATATATGCTTTGGCGGGGGAGAGAAGAGGATTCTGGGGACAACTACAGAAAGTGAAAGAGAACTTGGTTTATGTGACATGCCGAGGATATTTATTTGGCATTCTCTGAGAGAGATCAATAAATACTTGTTTTTCCAGTACATTGAAAGGAAGGCACATCTTTGGATGCAACACCATTTCAAGATTGATGTTCTAGGTAAGAGCAAACTTGTCTATCTTTTCCTGTATAAGCTGGTATTCAGTAATATGTATATATACATACACATAATATATATATTAGGCAGAGTGCTAATTTACTATGAAAATTTAGGGATTACATTCCCTAAATATGGCATTTTAAAGGAATATCATGCTTGCTGCTACCTTCAGAACTCCTGTAAGAGTCCATTTTCTCCTTCCCCTGAGGAACCTTGGTGGAAACAGGTAAGAGGCATGAGGTCAGAGATCTATAGTATGACTTAAAACACTTGAAAATTCTCTATAAGATTATTTAAAATATTTTCAGTAGGAAAGTGAAATTGCTGTAAACATAATTGGAATCAACCTCCAAATGCACCTACATATTCATGAATTAGAATAAAAATGCTATTTTACTTATTATGGTTTGTTTCCATCAAATTTTCAATTTTCTCATATCCTGTAAGAGTAATGCAGTCAGTCTGAGGGCGCATGTCTCCTCCAACGTCCTACTGTATTTGTACACATAACCTTCGCTACCCAGCCTTCAGTTTAGTGGTGAATTCTTCATCTTATTTGGTAGGTTAGTCTTCCCTTGGCTCATTCATATTCAGAATTGACTTTGCACAATTTTATCTCTGTCCCCTTTTTATGAACATGTTGGTGCTAATGAATCCCATAGTGACCCAGTTGAATCAAGTCTGCTACTTGTTTGTGCCACCACCGTAATAACTGTCAAAAAAAAATGCATTTCTCTCTTTCACCTGGGAGTTGTGTAACCAAAGAAAGAAGAAGATATTCGTTTTCTACTGTCTTAGCTGTTAATTATAAGAGTAGCATTTCAACTGAAGATGAGCAAATCTGAACCCATCATCTATGTATAGGAAAGTGAAAAATGTCAAAATAGCTGGGATCAACATTTTTATGAGGCTTTTCCTCATCCTTCCAAATAGCTTGAAAGGCCATTTTGAATGAGAAGTTTGAATCTCTGTCATGATAGTTTATAAAGAGATTGCTAAACAATGTTCAGGTGCTTTTTATAAAAAGTTAAGAATTTTGGTGTTGGCTCCAACAACTAGAGGGAAGAAGGAGAACAAAAGGAGGTTAGCAAGATAGGGTTGGGAAAACTGAATCTCATGGAGAAGAGAAGCTAGTGAAAAATTCTTTATAATGTGGCCAACAGATCTATTAGAATCCAACAGCTTAATACTCAGTACTAATTTATCCATTCTAATGCATTATATACTCCTTTTGTTCTCATTTCTAACGGAGCAGGTCAAACAAAATTTTGTGTTAATGATTTGGGGGAAATCAAAGAAAAGGGTTTATATTTCAGTGATTCTGAGCATGTGTGCCTGAAACAGCAACATCAACATCACCTGGAAGCTTGTTAGAAATACAAATTATAGGCTCCAGTCAGACCCCCTTTTTCAGAAGCTTGGTGGATAGAGTTTAGCGGTCTGTGTTTCAAAGCGACTTCAGGCGATTCTCATGAAAACTAACGTGTGAGCGCTATTGTGTTATTAAACATACAGGTTTATGTGGAGCAGATTAAAGGCAACAGTTATAGGAGATAAGGTGCTGTGGAGATTAAGAAATCTGAATAGGAATTTAGTATTAAATCGATTAGGATGCACACAAG
This sequence comes from Prionailurus viverrinus, assembly GCF_022837055.1. Taxonomy (NCBI): domain Eukaryota; kingdom Metazoa; phylum Chordata; class Mammalia; order Carnivora; family Felidae; genus Prionailurus; species Prionailurus viverrinus. Next base: position 103,745,160 of record NC_062567.1, on the reverse strand, counting down.
TGAAATAAGAATTTCTGGTTTGTGAGAAAGATAGAGTGTATCCTACTATGTAGTAGTTTTGTGTCTTTGTAACTATTATGTAAATTTTAAGAGGGCAATACTAGCTTATACTTGGGTTGTACTTCTAAATCTGAAATTGCGGCTATCAATGCTAATAATTCTCTTTCACTGTGTATACTACAGTAGTGGGAAACTTTCAATCGCACTAGATGATTTTATCAATAAGCTGTTTCACATGTCTATCAGTTTCTTTCTATTTTTTTAATTGAAGTATAATTAACATACAATATTCTATTACTTTTTAGGTGTACAACATAGTAATTCCATTCTATGTATTACTCAATGCTTACCACCTTGGAATATGATATTAGCTGTGGGTTTTTCATATATGGCCTATATTATGTTATTATGTATTATGTTATGTTGAGGTATGTTCCCTCTCAACCCACTTTGACAGTTTTTTTTTCTGAAATTTATTGACAAATTGGTTTCCATACAACACACAGTGCTCATCCCAAAAGGTGCCCTCCTCAATACCCATCACCCACCCTCTCCTCCCTCCCACCCCCCATCAACCCTCAGTTTGTTCTCAGTTTTTAACAGTCTCTTATGCTTTGGCTCTCTCCCATTCTAACCTCTTTTTTTTTTTTTTTCTTTCCCCTCCCCCATGGGTTCCTGTTCAGTTTCTCAGGATCCACATAAGAGTGAAACCATATGGTATCTGTCTTTCTCTGTATGGCTTATTTCACTTAGCATCACACTCTCCAGTTCCATCCACGTTGCTACAAAAGGCCACATTTCATTTTTTCTCATTGCCACGTAATATTCCATTGTGTATATAAACCACAATTTCTTTATCCATTCATCAGTTGATGGACATTAAGGCTCTTTCCATAATTTGGCTATTGTTGAGAGTGCTGCTATGAACATTGGGGTACAAGTGGCCCTATGCATCAGTGCTCCTGTATCCCTTGGATAAATTCCTAGCAGTGCTATTGCTGGGTCATAGGGTAGGTCTATTTTTAATTTTCTGAGGAACCTCCACACTGCTTTCCAGAGCGGCTGCACCAATTTGCATTCCCACCAACAGTGCAAGAGGGTTCCCGTTTCTCCACATCCTCTCCAGCATCTATAGTCTCCTGATTTGTTCATTTTGGCCACTCTGACTGGCGTGAGGTGATACCTGAGTGTGGTTTTGATTTGTATTTCCCTGATAAGGAGCGACGCTGAACATCTTTTCATGTGCCTGTTGGCCATCCGGATGTCTTCTTTAGAGAAGTGTCTATTCATGTTTTCTGCCCATTTCTTCACTGGGTTATTTGTTTTTCAGGTGTGGAGTTTGGTGAGCTCTTTATAGATTTTGGATACTAGCCCTTTGTCCGATATGTCATTTGCGAATATCTTTTCCCATTCCGTTGTTTGCCTTTTAGTTTTGTTGGTTGTTTCCTTTGCTGTGCAGAAGCTTTTTATCTTCATAAGGTCCCAGTAATTCACTTTTGCTTTTAATTCCCTTGCCTTTGGGGATGTGTCGAGTAAGAGATTGCTACGGCTGAGGTCAGAGAGGTCTTTTCCTGCTTTCTCCTCTAAGGTTTTGATGGTTTCCTGTCTCACATTTAGGTCCTTTATCCATTTTGAGTTTATTTTTGTGAATGGTGTGAGAAAGTGGTCTAGTTTCAACCTTCTGCATGTTGCTGTCCAGTTCTCCCAGCACCATTTGTTAAAGAGGCTGTCTTTTTTCCATTGGATGTTCTTTCCTGCTTTGTCAAAGATGAGTTGGCCATACGTTTGTGGGTCTAGTTCTGGGGTTTCTATTCTATTCCATTGGTCTATGTGTCTTTTTTTGTGCCAATACCATGCTGTCTTGATGATGACAGCTTTGTAGTAGAGGCTAAAGTCTGGGATTGTGATGCCTCCTGCTTTGGTCTTCTTCTTCAAAATTCCTTTGGCTATTCGGGGCCTTTTGTGGTTCCATATGAATTTTAGGATTGCTTGTTCTAGTTTCGAGAAGAATGCTGGTGCAATTTTGATTGGGATTGCATTAAATGTGTAGATAGCTTTGGGTAGTATTGACATTTTGACAATATTTATTTTTCCAATCCATGAGCAGGGAATGTCTTTCCATTTCTTTAAATCTTCTTCAATTTCCTTCATAAGCTTTCTATAGTTTTCAGCATACAGATCCTTTACATCTTTGGTTAGATTTATTCCTAGGTATTTTATGCTTCTTGGTGCAATTGTGAATGGGATCAGTTTCTTTATTTGTCTTTCTGTTGCTTCATTGTTAGTGTATAAGAATGCAACTGATTTCTGTACATTGATTTTGTATCCTGCAACTTTACTGAATTCCTGTATCAGTTCTAGCAGACTTTTGGTGGAGTCTATCGGATTTTCCATGTATAATATCATGTCATCTGCAAAAAGCGAAAGCTTGATTTCATCTTTGCCAATTTTGATGCCTTTGATTTCCTTTTGTTGTCTGATTGCTGATGCTAGAACTTCCAGCACTATGTTAAACAGCAGCGGTGAGAGTGGGCATCCTTATCTTGTTCCTGATCTCAGGGAAAAAGCTTTCAGTTTTTCCCCGTTGAGGATGATGTTAGCTGTGGGCTTTTCATAAATGGCTTTTATGATCTTTAAGTATGTTCCTTCTATCCCGACTTTCTCAAGGGTTTTTATTAAGAAAGGGTGCTGGATTTTGTCGAAGGCCTTTTCTGCATCGATTGACAGGATCATATGGTTCTTCTCTCTTTTTTTGTTAATGTGATGTATCACGTTGATTGATTTGCAAATGTTGAACCAGCCCTGCATCCCAGGAATGAATCCCACTTGATCATGGTGAATAATTCTTTTTATATGCCATTGAATTCGATTTGCTAGTATCTTATTGAGAATTTTTGCATCCATATTCATCAGGGATATTGGCCTGTAGTTCTCTTTTTTTTACTGGGTCTCTGTCTGGTTTAGGAATCAAAGTAATACTGGCTTCATAGAATGAGTCTGGCAGTTGTCCTTCCCTTTCTATTTCTTGGAATAGCTTGAGAAGGATAGGTATTATCTCTGTTTTAAACGTCTGGTAGAACTCCCCTGGGAAGCCATCTGGTCCTGGACTCTTATTTGTTGGGAGATTTTTGATAACCGATTCAATTTCTTCGCTGGTTATGGGTCTGTTCAAGCTTTCTATTTCCTCCTGATTGAGTTTTGGAAGAGTGTGGGTGTTCAGGAATTTGTCCATTTCTTCCAGGTTGTCCAATTTGTTGGCATATAAGTTTTCATAGTATTCCCTGATAATTGTTTGTATCTCTGAGGGATTGGTTGTAATAATTCCATTTTCATTCATGATTTTATCTATTTGGGTCATCTCCCTTTTCTTTTTGAGAAGCCTGGCTAGAGGTTTGTCAATTGTGTTTATTTTTTCAAAAAACCAACTCTTGGTTTCGTTGATCTGCTCTACAGTTTTTTTAGTTTCTATATTGTTTATTTCTGCTCTGATCTTTATTATTTCTCTTCTGCTGGGCTTAGGCTGCCTTTGCTGTTCTGCTTCTAGTTCCTTTAGGTGTGCTGTTAGATTTTGTATTTGGGATTTTTCTTGTTTCTTGAGATAGGCCTGGATTGCAATGTATTTTCCTCTCAGGACTGCCTTTGCTGCGTCCCAAAGCATTTGGATTGTTGTATTTTCATTTTCGTTTGTTTCCATATATTTTTTAATTTCTTCTCTAATTGTCTGGTTGACCCACTCATTCGTTAGTAGGGTGTTCTTTAACCTCCATGCTTTTGGAGGTTTTCCAGACTTTTTTTCTGTGGTTGATTTCAAGCTTCATAGCATTGTGGTCTGAAAGTAAGCATGGTATAATTTCAATTCTTGTAAACTTATGAAGGGCTGTTTTGTGACCCAGTATATGATCTATCTTGGAGACTGTTCCATATGCACTCGAGAAGAAAGTATATTCTGTTGCTTTGGGATGCAGAGTTCTAAATATATCTGTCAAGTCCATCTGATCCAATGTGTCATTCAGGGCCCTTGTTTCTTTATTGACCGTGTGTCTAGATGATCTATCCATTTCTGTAAGTGGTGTATTAAAGTCCCCTGCAATTACCACATTCTTATCAATAAGGTTGTTTATGAGTAATTGTTTTATATATTTGGGGGCTCCTGTATTCGGTGCATAGACATTTATAATTGTTAGCTCTTCCTGATGGATAGACCCTGTAACTATTATATAATGTCCTTCTTCATCTCTTGTTACAGCCTTTAATTTAAAGTCTAGTTTGTCTGATATAAGTATGGCTACTCCAGCTTTCTTTTGGCTTCCAGTCGCATGATAAATAGTTCTCCATCCCCTCACTCTCAATCTAAAGGTGTCCTCAGGTCTAAAATGAATCTCTTGTAGACAGCAAATAGATGGGTCTTGTTTTTTTATCCATTCTGATACCCTATGTCTTTTGGTTGGCGCATTTAATCCATTTACATTCAGTGTTATTATAGAAAGATACGGGTTTAGAGTCATTGTGATGTCTGTATGTTTTATTCTTATAGTGATGTCTCTGGGACTTTGTCTCACAGGGTCCCCCTTAGGATCTCTTGTAGAGCTGGTTTAGTGGTGACAAATTCCTTCAGTTTTTGTTTGTTTGGGAAGACCTTTATCTCTCCTTCTATTCTAAATGACAGACTTGCTGGATAAAGGATTCTTGGCTGCATATTTTTTCTGTCTAGCACCCTGAAAATCTCGTGCCAATTCTTTCTGGCCTGCCAAGTTTCAAAGGAGAGATCAGTCACGAGTCTTATAGGTCTCCCTTATATGTGAGGGCACGTTTACCCCTTGCTGCTTTCAGAATTTTCTCTTTATCCTTGTATTTTGCCAGTTTCACTATGATATGTCGTGCAGAAGATCGATTCAAGTTACGTCTGAAGGGAGTTCTCTGTGCCTCTTGGATTTCCATGCCTTTTTCCTTCCCCAGTTCAGGGAAGTTCTCAGCTATTATTTCTTCAAGTACCCCTTCAGCACCTTTCCCTCTCTCTTCCTCCTCTGGGATACCAATTATGCGTATATTATTTCTTTTTAGTGTATCACTTAGTTCTCTAATTTTCCCCTCATACTCCTGGATTTTTTTATCTCTCTTTTTCTCAGCTTCCTCTTTTTCCATAACTTTATCTTCTAGTTCACCTATTCTCTCCTCTGCCTCTTCAAGCCGAGCTGTGGTGGTTTCCATTTTGTTATGCATTTCGTTTAAAGCGTTTTTCAGCTCCTCGTGACTGTTCCTTAGTCCCTTGATCTCTGTAGCAAGAGATTCTCTGCTGTCCTGTATACTGTTTTCAAGCCCAGCGATTAATTTTGTGACTATTATTCTAAATTCACTTTCTGTTATATTATTTAAATCCTTTTTGATCAGCTCATTAGCTGTTGTTATTTCCTGGAGATTCTTCTGAGGGGAGTTCTTCCGCTTGGTCATTTTGGATAGTCCCTGGCGTGGTGAGGACCTGCAGGGCACTTCCCCTGTGCTGTGGTGTATAACTGGAGTTGGTGGGCGGGGCCGCAGTCAGACCTGATGTCTGCCCCCAGCCCACCGCTGGGGCCACAGTCAGACTGGTGTGTGCCTTCTCTTCCCCTCTCCTAGGGGTGGGATTCACTGTGAGGTGGTGTGGCTCATCTGGGCTACTTGCACCCTGCCAGGCTTGTGATGCTGGGGATCTGGCGTATTAGCTGGGGTGGGTAGGCAAGGTGCTCGGGGGCAGGAGGGGCAGGCTTAGATCGCTTCTCCTTAGGTGATCCACTTCAGGAGGGGCCCTGTGGCAGCGGGAGGGAGTCAGATCCACTGCCGGAGGTTTGGCTCCTCCAAAGCGCAGAGTTGGGTGTTTGCGAAGAGCGAGCAAGTTCCCTGGCAGGAACCGGTTCCCTTTGGGATTTCGGCTGGGGGATGGGCGGGGGAGATGGCGCTGGCGAGCGCCTTTGTTCCCCACCAAACTGAGCTCTGTTGTCAGGGGGCTCATCAACTCTCCCTCCCTTTGTCCTCCAGCCTTCCCGCTTTCCGAGCAGAGCTGTTAATTTATGACCTCCCAGACGCTAAGTCGCGCTTGCTGTCGGAACACAGTCCCCCCGGCCCCTCCGCTTTTGCAAGCCAGACGTGGGGGCTCTGCTTGGCCAGCGAGCCGCCCCTCCGCCCCAGCTCCCTCCCGCCAGTCCATGGAGCGCGCACCGCCTCGCCGCCCTTCCTACCCTCTTCCGTGGGCCTCTCATCTGCGTTTGGCTCCTGCGACTCTGTTCTGCTACTCCTCTGGCGGTTTTCTGGGTTATTTAGGCAGGTGTAGATGGAATCTAAGTGATCAGCAGGACGTGTGGTGAGCCCAGCGTCCTCCTAAGCCGCCATCTTGCCGCCTCTCCCTTTGAGAGTTTTTATCATGAATAAATGTTGTATTTTGTCAAATGCTTTTTATGCATCAACGGATATGATCATATGGTTTTATCTTTGTTAACATAATCTATCCCATTGATTGATTTACAAATATTGAATCACTGTTATATCCCTGGAATAAATCTCATTTGTGGTGGATGATATTTTTTAATGTATCATTGAATTTGATTTGCTAGTATTTTGTTGAGGAGTTTTTTATTTATGTTCATGAGAGCCATTAGCCTGTAGTTTTCTTTTTTTGTAATGTCTTTGTCTGGCTTTGGTATCATAGTATTATTGGCCTCATAGAATGAATTTGGAAGTTTTCCTTCTTTTTCTATTTTTTGGAATAATTTCAGAGTAGGTATTAACTCTTCAAATATTTGGTAGAATTCCAAAGTCCATCTGGTCTTGGGATTTGGGAGTTTTATGACTGAATCAATTTTATTACTAGTAATTGGTCTGTTGAAATTTTGTATTTCTTATTCAGTTTTAGAAGATTGTTTCTCAGAATTTATCCATTTCTTCTAGGTTGTCCCATTTGTTGGCATATAATTTTTTTATAATCTCTTATCATTTGTATTTTTGTGGTATCAGGTGTTATTTCTCCTCTTTTGCTGACTTTACTTGATTCTTCTTCTTGTATAATCTTGATTATATAATCTTGTATAGTCTTGATTCATTCTATGTATGTTAATACATAGAATGGAATTACTATGTTGTACACCTAAAAAGTAACATTGTATGTTAATTATACTTCAATTAAAAAAATAGAAAAAAACTGATAGACATGTGAAACAGCTTATTGATAAAATCATCTAGTGAGATTGAAAGTTTCCCACTACTGTAGTATACACAGTGAAAGAGAATTAAATCTTGTAAAGATTTATCAATTTTTATCTTTTCAAAGAACCAACTCTTGGTTTTACTGATCTTTTGTTTTTGTTTTGTTTTGTCTCTTATTTCTGGTCTGATCTTTATTATTCCCTTCCTTCTACTAGCTCTGGGCTTTGTTGTTTTTGTAGCTCCTCTAGGTGTGAAGTTTAGTTGTTTGAGAATTTTCTTCTTGAGGTAGTCCTATGTTGCTATAAACTTTGCTCTTAGAAATGGTTTTGCTGTGTCCAAGGATTTTGGACCAATTTCCATCTCACTTGTGTCCACATATTTTTTGATTTCCTCTTTAATTTTAGTTGACCCATTCATTCAGTAGCATGTTGTTTGGTCTCCGTGCATTTGTGTTTTTTAAAGATTTTGTTTTCTGGTAATTCTAATTTCATTCCATTGTGATTGGATAAGATACTTGTTATGATTTCAATTGTCTTAAATTTATCAAGACTTGTTGTGGCCTCTATGTGATCTATCCTGGAGAATGTTGCATGTGTACTTAGAGTGTTTATTCTGCTGTTAGGTTTTCAGGTCCAATGTGTCATTCAAATCCACTGTTTCTTCATTGATTTTTCTGTCTGGATGATTTGCCCATTGATGTAAATGGGTGTTAAATTCTGCTGTTATTATTGTTTTACTATTAAATTTTTCCCTTTATGTCTGCTAATACTTGCTTTATGTGTTTAGGTGCTCCTGTGTTAAGTGCATGGATAGTTACAATTATGTGTTCTTATTGGATTGATCCCTTTATCCCTATATAGAGCTCTTCTTCATCTCTTGCTACATTCCTTTAAAGCCTATTGTGTGTGATAGAAGTATTAAAAGTCCAACTTACCTTTTTCTTCCATTTGCGTGTTATGTTTTTCCACCCTTTCACTTCCAGTTGGTATGTGTCTTTAGGTCAGAAGTGAGACTCTTGTTGGCAACAAAAAGATGTGTGTGTGTGTGTGTGTGTGTGTGTGTGCCGCCTGTGTTTTAATCCCTTCAATCACCCTATGACTTTTGATTGGAACATTTATTCCACTTCATTTAGAGTAATTATTGATAGCTGGGTACTTATTGCCAGTTTGTTACTTGTTTTTGCAGTTTTCTTCTCTTCCTTTTTTTTTTTTTTTTTGCTCTCTTCCCTTGATGGCTTTCTTTAATGTCATACTTGGATTCCTTTCTCTTTATTTTGTGTACCTATTATAGGTTGTTGATTTGTGATTACTATTGGGTTCATTTATATATCACATGTATAGCAGTCTATATTAAACTGATGGTTGCTTAAGTTCAAACATTTTAAAAACTCTAAATTTTTATTCCTCCTCCACATCTTATGTATATAATGTCATATTCTACATCTGTTTATTTTGTGTATGCCTTGACTGATGTTTGTAGATATAATTGATTTTTCTACTTTTGTGTGTTTATCTCCATACTGGCTTTATACGTGATTAAACTACCTTTACTATGTTTGCTTTTATCTATGAAATTTCTACTTTGCATAGTTCTAGGTATGGTCTTTTCATTCTACACAAATAATTCCCTTTAACATTCCTTGTAAGGCTGGTTTAGTGATAAGAAATTCCTTTAACTTTTGTTTGCTTGGGGAACTCTCTCTTATTCGGAATTATAACCTTTCTGATAAAGTTCTTCCTTGTATGTTTTTTGCTTTTTGTTTATCCTTTCAGCACTTTGAATACATCATGTTACTCCTTCCTGGCCTGCAAAGTTTCTACTGAAAAATCTACTGACTGCCTTATGGGATTTCTCTTATGCTTTTAATATTCTCTTTATCACGACTTTTTCCCATTGGAATTATTACATGTCTTGGTGCGGACCTCCTTGGGTTCATCTTGTTAGGGGCTTTCTGTGCTTCCTGTCCTGGATATGTTACCTTCCTCAGGTTAGGGAAGTTTTTGGCTGTTTCTTAAGTGTGTTTTCTGCTACCTCTTCTCTCTCTCCTCCTCTGGTATCCCTATGATATGAGTGTCATTATGCTTGATGATGTCACTGAATTACCTTAATCTATTCTCACTTTTTATTAAATTTTTGTTGTTCAGTTTGGTTATTTTCCATTACCTTGTCTTCTAGATTGCTGACCATTCTTTGGAATCCTCTAAGCTTCTGTTGATTCCCTCTAGTATATTTTTATTTCAGTTACTGAAATACTGAATACTTCATCTCTAACTGGTTCTTTTATATAAATCTTTACGTTCCCCCCCCCCCCCCGCCTTTGAAGTCCTCACTGAGTTTATTTACCCTTCTCTGAAGTCCAATAGGTATCTTTAGGACCATTACTTTTGAATTCTTTATCAGGTATATTGTGTATCTCTGTTTCGTTTAACCCAGACTTTTGTCCTGTTCTTTCACTTGGGACATATTCCTCTTTCTCCTCATTTTGTCTAACCGTTTCTATGTATTTAGGTAAGGCAGCCATGTCTCCTGGTCTTGAAAGTAGTGGCTTTGTATGGAAGAGGTCCTGTGGTGCCCTTTAGCACAGTGCCACTTGGTCACTAAAACCAGATACTCAAGTGATGTCTCCTGTGTGTGATGCATGTACCTTACTGTTCTGGCCAAGTTGTAATCGGCTTCAGCCTAGCTGGCTTTGATAACTCACTTTGCCTGTTGTGGGCACAGTGGGCAGAGTTTGACCCATCAGATTTTGAGAGGCCTGTTTGAGGACATCTTTGACTAGTTGATGAACAAGGCCAGTAGTCAGCCTAGCTGCCTGCAGTTAACCTCTCTGCCATAGTTGCGGGTACCAGAGGGCACAGCTTCCTGTGTGGCCAACTGAGAGGCAAGGCTGCTAGAACTGCAGGCACCCTGATGTGAGGGGATTTCTTCCCCCCTCCCCAGAACATGAGTCACTTTGGAGTGGCACTGGTCCCTGCCAGGACTGCCTGCAGGTTGTGGGAGGACAGGAGCTGCTTTGGAGGGATGCCTGGCCAGGCAGGCAGTTTAGATGAGGCAGTTTCACAGGGGAATTTTGGGTGGGGTATGTGGTGCCATCAAGGTGGATGAAGAGTGGTAGTTCTGGCACTCATAAGTGTCTAGCTATCTAGGCTAGGGGAGGGAAAGAAATGCACCCCCTAGCATTTTTGTTCCAGGAGAGATCTGTAGGCCCCTGTGCCTCCAACACACATTCTAGCCAATAAACTTCCTCCATGCATACACCAGAGAAATGTACACTTGTGTCTAGGGTTGAGTTACTTATTGTTATGTTGTGTCTGGGGACTTAATTTCTTACTGCCCTCTGGCTCTCTTGGAGTTAAACCCTATTGGCTTTCAAAGCCAGACATTATGGGCCCTCATCTTTCTGGTACAGGTCTTCAGTGCCAGGGGCGCCCGATGTGGCATCTGATTCTCTTACTTCCATGCTTATGATATCCTTCCTGTTTGTGGTAAGTCTCACTGGAAGTTTGGTTCCCAACTGTTTCTCTGCCCCTCCTACCCTTTTCAATGCAGCCTTCTTTCTAAGATTAATTGTGGAAGGTCTATTCTACCAGTCTTCAGGTCATGCTCAAAGTTAGTTGCATAGATGTAGCTGTTATTTTGATGCATCTGTAGGACAAAGTGAGCTCAGGAATCTCCCTACTCCATTTTCCCAACCCACCCACCCCCCTTCTATCTGTTCTTGTCTACAGGAACAAGGTAGAAACTAAGTTTTCTTCAATGTTTTAAGATCCACATCTTCCTGCCTTGTGCAAAGAATAATAGGCACTCAGTTTTAACTGTGCCTTAAAATTATCTTGAAAACTTCAATGATATATGTATTTTAGACAAGACAGCTCTTATTTATTTATTAAACTTTATTTTGAGAGAGACAGAGAGATAGGGGCAGAGAGAGAGAGGGAGAGAGAGGGAATCCAGTGCAGAACCTGAAATTGGGCTTGAACTCACGAACTGTGAGATCATGACCTGAGCCAAAACCAAGGTTGGTCACTTGAACTAATGGAGCAAACCAGGTGCCCCAAGACAGTCTTTTAAAATGTAGTGTGTTCTTTTAATATTCCATCTCTTTGCGTGGAAGTCTAGAACTAAATCATTATTTCTATTAAAATATACTCTTCTCTGATGCTTTTAGAATAAAAAATGATCGATTAATCTAGAAAAGAATGAAATAGGGGATAAAGGATTCATGATCAAATTTGTTAACATTAAAATATAAAAGTGTGCATTTTATTCATAAAGTGTTTCTTAAAGGTCAAAACTTGTTTGTTTTGTTTGCTTTAATAGGAGTCTGTCACTCTTGTCATCAAAAAATTGTCCTCTTTGGCATGTAAACTACACCCACTATGCACTCGTCTTTGATTTCTTCACAGTGGACTCAGGAACTTATAATATAAAACAATTTGCACACAGAACTACATGTTTTTAATGGGACACTTTACAAATTCGTGTGTCATGTGTGAACAGAGGACATGTTAATTTTTGTATTTCATTTTTAGTCTATGAGCTGCTGAAGACAGCACATGGAATTATATGTAAACATTTTATTTTTTTTTCAAACTTTTACTCACCCACACCTCACCCACACCTAATTAGATAGCAATTTTTACATTAGCTCTTCTTTTTTCTATTAAACCTTTCCAGAACATTCACTTCAGTTACCATAGAAATAACACATTTTTCTTTCCAGCTTATGTAGTACTTGATTACATGATGTAGTTAAAATAACAAGTTCATCTAATATAAGAGTTTGGGGAGCAAACACAACAATCACTTGATCACATTGAAATCGATTAGAGGCAGCAGAATTTGTGGATAGGCTGGTGGACCACTTCCATGTGTCTGCTCAAAGCCAGCAGGTATATCAACATGTGTCAGAGAGTGCACGAAGAGGGCTAGTTACTCTAGTGAGTCAGGGAAATAGAGATTTATTTATTGAGATTTCCATTTCAAATTTTGATATTTTTACTTGTAAGGCCTTAAGTTAGTAAGGATCATACCTTAAAAACATTTTTTAAACGTGTATTTATTATTGAGAGACAGAGACAGAGCACGAGCATGGGAGGGGTCAAGAGAAGGGGAGACACAGAATCTGAAGCAGGCTCCAGGCTCTGAGCTGTCAGCACAGAGCTCAACGTGGGCTCAAACCACAAGATCATGACCTGAGTCAAAGTCAGATGCTTAACCTACTGAATCACCCAGGGACCCCAGGAACATACTTTTTTATATTTTGATAATTTAGAGGAGTTTAGTTTTAAATAAACACATTTTATTTACTTTTAAATTGTAGATTCCTTTGAAATCGTACTGAGTTTTTGCCTCTTATATGGAGAAATGTTTGTTGGGATGGATTGACAACTGAGAGATTTGTGCTCTGCATGAGGTACGCTACTGTTCAAAATGTGCTACAAAAACTTGTCACACAATCTTCTGACCAGGCAGGAAGCCGCGAGGTTAAGATTGATATTTTATTTGTGCTTATGTCATAAGTGCCTCTTCCAAAGAAAATCAGTGTAGGCACTGAATAATTGTTGAATAAGCAAAAATTATTAGAAATCCTGATATATATATTTTTCTTATTACCCTTTCTTTTGATATTTTTGTCTCCTAATTTCTTTTCTACATATCATCTTATCATTAGCATTCCTTTCTTTAAATTTCAATCACGTAACAATCATTATACCTTGTTCTGCTCTGAAGAGAAATAGAGACAGTACTTTGACTTGTGAAATAGGAAAAGAAAAAGGATGTTTTCTGTGAACATAAATTATAAAACATCCTACACATGTTATGCCTTTCTTTATGGTCCATAATCTAGGAAACAGTTATTATTTAGAAACATGCTTGTTGTGGGGGGAGGGGAAGACATTTGATAAAGTAACTCTGAATATGTATAAACTTTGAGGTGATTTGGAGTAAAGCAAATGCATGTTTAATTCAATGCGTTTTTATTTTACTTTAGGGATTCAAAAGCTATTTATAAAAGATATCAAACATTAATTTATAAGATATACCAAAATATCTGGCTTCTAAATCCTAGAAACACCTTTCTTATCTTTATCTTCTGGAAAGTGATGAGATTTATAGAAAGATCTCTGCCAAATAGATTTGGTATTCAAATATTCACCCTGAAACATTATTGAAATCCTTGCAAATATAGTCATGAATTAAAGCACTATCACATTTTAGTTTTCACCCTCCTCTCTGGCCCCTTCATATGTTTTATTAAACTTCCATGTGGATTGTAGATATGTGGTATTTATTTCCATATTATAAATTATCTCTATAATCTCTTGAAAATCTGCTTTCTCTTGATCTTAAAATTCAGCTATGTCCAATTTGAGTAACATGCAACATATTTTATAAGAAATAGTTACTGAAATGTTTGAGAATCATTTTGAGAATGAAATTATTATATAATTGTAAATTATATAATATATATTCATCTACAAATTATGAATATAATTTATTATTATTTTGAGAATAATTATTTTGCAAATAAATGACCATGCCAACTGAAATATGGGTGCATATGTAATCTAGTGTTTTAGAGCTAGAAAGGCCCTCTCCAAAGTTTTTGTTAACATACATATGCTCTGGAAGGAAGCAGCCCAACTTGGGGGAAATGAAAGATTCTGCCTTTGTAATGGGAAGATGCAACATCTTATATTCATCTAATTCATTCTCTTCATAGCTCAGGAGTCAGAGTTGGTTACATAAATTGCAGAGAGGTGCAAGATGAAAATATGGGCATCTTGTTCAATACAGGGAAAATGTGCAATTAAAGGTATTAAGACATAACACTTTTCCCTTAAAAACCTGTAACTTGCAAAAACAGAATAGAAGCAATAGGGGTATGTGACTACCAACATCAGCCTAAAAATTGCCACCCTGACCTTTGATATGTTTCTTTACTTCACTATGCAGGTCACATCTTGGAATCTTTGCTAGGCTTCTCTACATTCTACTCTCTCCATTTGGTTTGTATTGCCTTATCCTCCACATTGCACTTTAAAAGTCACTTCCTTGGGGGTACTTTTTGTATAATCATTCATTGTTTTTCATTTAGACAGATTATAATAAGGTAACTATTTACATAATTGTTTAACATCCTGTATCTCACCAGACTGTAATCTTCACGAAGGTAGTAGAGTGGCCTCCTCTCAGGGCCTGGTCTAATGCCCGTTGCATATTTTTATTATGCTTGTGCATCATGTGTGTTGAATCAATACTTGAACGAATGAATGAATGAATGAATGGAAGCCCCAATATACTTGGTAGAGTGTTACTCTTCATGATGCTGCCAATTAAGGGGGTAAATAACTACCTCTACTACTTTTGTACAGATCCACTTTCACTGTTGAGACCAGAATTTGACAGTGTGGAATGAAGAGTTTAAAAACATTACATTCTGAGATGCTTGTTTTCAACTTTATGATGTAGGAATTAGAGCTGCAGATTCCTACGTGCACCTGCCAATTTTATTTTATTTTTTTTCTTCACAGAAATATTGATTAGTAGTTCTCCCATCTCCAAAGCACAGAGACCAAATGACTGGCATCAGGTTAGTGAAGGCACTGAGAAGAGAGTAATGTCATGACCATGATGTCAGTTACTATGCAGGTTAAGGTGCACCACTACTGCATTCTGTAGTCATTGCTCCAGAGGAGACAGAGTGAGAATTTGCAGTTGACTTTGTAAGCCAAAGCCCAATGTCCTTAGCTTCATTTAAGATATAAGAAAATCAAGCAGCCAGGAGAAATGTCAGACATGTAAATTGAAATTGGGGGTTTTATGAAAAATGGCTAGAATTTCCTGAATAAGAACTTAGGGGTATAGAATTCCCCTGTGCTTATAAAAGTAAACAGAAGCAAGACAGACCGATTATTTGGTTGATATGAGCCTTTTTAAAAAAGGAACCCACTGAGTCTGAGTCTGTGCAGAATATGAGACTGGAACTTACTTTAGAATATTACCAGTATTTTGCATAACCTCTAGGTTGTTGCAAATGCTTGTGATAAATATTATGTGTTTCAGGGGTGCCTGGGTGGCTCAGTCGGTTGAGTTTCCAACTTTGGCTCAGGTCATGACCTCACGGTTCGTGAGTTCGAGCCCCGCGTCAGCCTCTCTGCTGACAGCTCAGAGCCTGGAGCCTGCTTCAGATTCTGCATCTCCCTCTCTCTCTCTCTGCCCCTCCCTCGCTTGCACTCGGTCTCTATCTCTCTCAAAAATAAATAAACATTAAAAAAATGTGTTTCAGATCCTATAATTTTAAAAGAAATCATTGTTTTAACTATTTTATAATTTTTTTATTGGTACTGTTCTCACATGTACTGCCACATTTTCCACAGAAGCAAATAAACATTTTTCAAAGAAGTGGAAGATTTTAAAATGATTTAAATTTAGAACACCTAAGAATAAAAAGATTAAACCTTCTCTTGACTGCTACTCAGGTTGAAAAAACTAGAAAAAAGGCCTTGATTTTTGATCCTACCATTTTATGATTAAAATGAAAAGGATAGCCATATAAAAGATGTTTTTAATGTATTCTTCTTTTTGATATCTTTTCATTTCTGCCTCTGCTCTGCCCTGCCCTTAAGTATTTTAGAATAGCTTTAATAGGATATGCATTCCTGGTAGGTGTTTCCTTGAATTTAGCACTGCTCTGGGACTTAGACTAAAGGAATCTCTTCCTCACAAGCCTGCTTCTTCTTAACATATAATGAGAACAATAAGTAGGATTACTTCCTGAGGCCAATTAATCAAGAAGAAATTAGGTAGCCTGTAGCTCTTTCTAGCTGACAGCATAAAGTAAAAATTTATCTTAAGCAATTAGAACCTCCTGATTCTTAGCATTTTTTTTTGTTTTCTTAGTCCCTCTATTGTGTACTGTATATAAATTATACTTGTGTTAGAAGGTGGAGGACAGATAGTAAAGAATCCTCCAGACTGAGAAGGCCCTTTGAGACTGAAAAACAAAGCAAGACACTGCATACCATTTACAGTTTTATTTAGGGAAATTTACTGATGGCAGCAATTGGGTGGACAGATGATCCAGGCATGACACAGGTATTCTCAGTTCGTGTCCAGGGCTTAGCCCACAGCTTTTCTAGAGTGAGGGGGCATTGTGGTAATGAAAGTGTAGTTCTCTAAAGTGGTACCATCTGTGTACCAATCATCTCTACTGGTTATCTGAAGTGGCACCTTCTGTGTACCATTTTAGGGAAGATCAGAACAAGCCTTCCTCATTCCAGTAAGAGCATATTTTAACCTCCAAGGGGCCTGGAACACATAGCTGAAGCAGATTATTAGTGGCATGAACAAGATGGAGGGCCAAAGATGAAGTCAGTTGTCGGCAGGCACTCTTACACACTTGTTTCTTAGTTACCGAGATTTGATTTTTCCCCCCCTACATGTTTAGAAGAATCATCTACAACTATACTAATTTTAACCTTTAATTTTGGATATGCTTTGCAATTTTTTAATATGGCATTTTATCTAGGTTTTAATTTTTTTCAACATTGCTATATTTCTATTTAGGGTTTTTTTTTAATGTTTTAGTTTTGAGAGCTAGACAGAGACAGAGTGCAAATGGGGGAGGGCAGAGAGAGAGGAAGACACAGAATTTGAAGCAGGCTCTGAGCTGTCAGCACACATCCTGATGTGGAGCTAAAACCCACGAGCAGTGAGATCATGACCTGGGTTGAAGTCAGACGCTTAACCAACTGAGCCACCCAGGAGTCCCAACATTGTTATATTTCTGATTTAATTATGTTACTTTCCAGTATCAGTTTTTCAGTCTTCTGTAATGACATCAAAGACAGGTCCAGAGTTGGCCTTTAGATTTATTTTATCTGACTTGACCTTTGACCTTAAATTTTTGCTGCCAAAGTGATGACTTGTGTATCCATTAGAGAAAAAAAAATTCATGTTGTATCTAGTCTCCATAAAAGCTAACTAAAACATTCTGAAAATAATGTTTCTATGTATTGCCATGTCTTAATTTCCATGTCCTAAGAAGGACTTTGCTTGAGGCAGTCCAGACTTACGATCACTGCCCATCATAATTATTATTGTGCTCCCATTTATCCTTCTTCACTTTTCCCAATGTGAATGATAAATTATTTGGTCATTGTATCCAAATGTCCAGTCTTCCCTTCTCCACATGTTGGATAGATCTTCTGTGGGATCACTGACAAGTAGTGAACTTTTTGCTTGACAAATACTGGAGATAAACGATTACTTACATAGAGTAGTCTGCCTGCCTTATAGCTCTATTTGCAGTCCTTTTCAATTATCTCTCTCTCCATTTCTTCCCCTTTCCCCCACTTTCCCCAACCCCCACTACTGGATGTGTATAGGACAACATATGGTCCTGCTTGCCATGGCAGCCATCCTAACACCAAGGGGAGCCAGACTTTGAAGCTCATACTGAGGATGGCAGAACAGAGAAACAGAAAGAAATCTTGTCCTTGAGGATATCTTTGAGCTCCTGATATTTTATTTTAAAATATATTTCAGTTCATGATCTTTGCAAATGTATACTTTAAAAAATATATACTGCCTTGATATAGTACTGTGTGTGTGTGTGTGTGTGCATGTGTGTGTGTGAGATAAGAACTTTTGTGATCTGTTCTCTTGGCAACTTTTCACATACCCTTTCTTTTGTCATTTTTGTCTTCATTAATAAGATTCATAGCTACCCATTGAGGTAAATATTAGCATTAATCCTCGTGTTACAGATGGGGAAAACAGAGGCCTAAATCAGTGAGAGGACCTTTTCATAATCCTGTTGGTTGAGAGTAAAATCTAAGCCCTCTCATTTAGCAGGTATATCTGTGGGAGAGCTTTTTACTGCAGTTATTTCTTAAATTGAGCTTGCATTAAGCCAACTTCTCTTAGGTTGAGTTTTCAAACAAGATAACTACTTGGAAGGGGCGCCTGGGTGGTGAGTCGGTTGGGCATCCGACTTCGTCCAGGTCACGATCTCGCGGTCCGTGAGTTCGAGCCCCGCGTCAGGCTCTGGGCTGATGGCTCGGAGCCTGAAGCCTGTTTCGGATTCTGTGTCTCCCTCTCTCTCTGCCCCTCCCCCATTCATGCTCTGTCTCTCTCTGTCCCAAAAATAAATAAACGTTAAAAAAAAAAAAAGATAACTACTTGGAAGAATGATAACTTCTGATTTGGGCTTGTCTACGTAAGGATCTTGGAAATTGTCACTCTCTCCAAATAAGTTGAAAAACCAACTCTTCTTAGATCCATAAGAGAAGTGAGTCATAGGGCAAACCACTGTACCCAGGGTTGTACAGGGAATCTGGCTTACCAGAACAGAGACTCATGATTGGAAATCACCCAGGGAATCAACCAGTGCTGGGGTAGGAAAACCTGAACTGGTATTGATAGATTGCTGGAGGCTCAGATGAGACAACAGTGAGAGTTAAGAACTCCATGGGGACCCAGTCATAAAGGGTCCACAATATTGTGAGATTTACCACCAGGAGCTCAACCAGATTCCCATAATATAAAAGAAAAATACCCTTAGGCTTTTAGTTGGAGGAATAGAGAACAACATTTTTGAAATATACCAAAGACTCTGTTTTCTTGACAAGATCTGCCTCAAGAGTTTAACTAAATTAACTAGAACCTAACCCATTAAGATGTCATTAGAGCCTCACTGATCTGGGGAAGGAAATAACCAACACTAGACCATTCTAGCCATATTACCTACCTAAGGTCAGAGGGTTGTGGGGGGTAAGAAACTTTGAGGTTCATAGTCCATAGGCTCAGTAAAAGACTAAGCTATTCATAGGACATACAGGACATATTGCTTCTCCCCACAGCTCACCAACACATTGTTAAAGGCTTATTTACAACAATTCCTTTTACATAATCTAGCTATTAAGAAAAAAAAGTACAAGCCATTCTAAAACAGAAAACCACAAAGCAAGCATCAGAACTGGAAATGGAAAGGATTTTGGATTTTTCAGACCAGAAATTTAAAACTATGATTAATATGCTAAGGGCTCTGGGGATAAATTAGGCAGCATGAAAATACAGATGGGCAATGTAAGAGATGGAAATCCTAAGAAACAAGAAATGCTAGAGATGAACATTAAAACAGGAATGAAGAATGCCTTTAATAGGTTCATCAGTATACTGAACACTGAAGAAAGAATCTATGAAATAGAGGATATATCAATAAAATCTGTAAACTAAAATTAAAAAGGCAAAGACTTGTGGGGGGCTGGGGGGGGAAAGAACACAGTATTCAAGGACTGTGGGACAACTATAAAAGGTTTAACACACATGTAATGGGAATACCATAAAGAGAAGAAGAAAAAAAAAACCACAGAAGACCTATTTGAAACAATAATGCCTGAGAATTTCCCCTAATTATACTCAAACACCAATCACAGATCCAGGAAGCTCAGAGCACCAAGCAGGAGAAATTCCAAACAAACTACACATAGGCATATTATCTTCAAACCACAGATAATCAAACATAAAAAAAATCCTAAAAGAAGTAAAAAGGTGAAAGTGCCTTACCTATAGAGGAACAGAGAAGAAGTACATCCAACCTTTCTTCAGGAAACTTGCAAGCATGAAAAGAATGGAATGAAATATTTAAAATGTTGAGAGTAAAACATCACCAACCTAGAATTCTGTACACTGCAAAACTATCCTTCAAAGTGAAAGAAATAAAGATTTTCACAGCAAATAAAAATTGAGGGACTTCATTGCTTTTGGTATCTTAAAAGAAATATTGAAAGTATTTTAGATTGAGAAAAAAATACATAGATCAGAAACAGATCTACATAAAGGAAGGAAGAACATCAAAGATGGAATAAGTGAAAGTAAAATAACTTTTAGTTTTCTTACTCTTAATTCACCTAATAGAAAAGGAAAATGGTTCCTTCAAAATAATGGCAACAATGTATTTGATTATGTGTATTTATGTATATATCTTATGTGCGTGTATACATGGTGTATGCTTATATTTAAATGCAGCAGTGATGCAAGAAGTTGAGGGAAGGAATTAGGATTATTCTGTTAGAAGGTACTCACACTGCCTAATAAGTGATACAGTGTTATTTAAAAGTACATATAAGTTACTTATATGTTGTAAACTTTAGGGTGATCAGTAAAAGTAAAAAAATATATATACTTAACTGATATGCTGAGAAACCAGACAAAATGGAATCATACAAAATGCTCAGTTAAAACCACAGAAGGAGTAGAGGAAAAAATAAAAACAAGGGCAACACATAGAAAACAGTAATAAATATGGTAGATGTTAATCCAACTGTATCAATTACTTTTGATGCAATGGTCTAGATGTACCAATTAAAAGACAAAGATTGTCAGAGTAGATAAAAAAAGAAGACCCAATTGTAAGTTGTCTATAAGAAATCCACTTTAAAATACAAAGACACACATAGATAGAAAGTAAATTGATGGAGAAAATTAAGCTAACACTGATCAAAGAAAAAAAAAAAGGCAAGAGTAGCTGTATCTTCACACAGAACTGACTTCAAAGTAAGAAAAGCTATCAAAGAAAGGTATTATATGATGACAAAAGGGTCAATTCTTCAAAAAGACATAACAGTTCTTTTTGCTTTCAGTGTTTATTTATTTATTTTGAGACAGTGAGTGAATGTGAGTTGGGGGAGGGGCAGAGAGCGAGAATGCCAAGCAGGCCCTGCTCTATCAGTGTGAATCCTTATGTGTGAGATCATGACCAGAACTGAAATCAAGAGTCAGTCACTTAACTGACTGAGTCACCCAGGGGCCCTTCCTAAAAGACAGCAATTTTTTTTTTAATTTTTTTTTTCAACGTTTATTTATTTTTGGGACAGAGAGAGACAGAGCATGAACGGGGGAGGGGCAGAGAGAGAGGGAGACACAGAATCAGAAACAGGCTCCAGGCTCTGAGCCATCAGCCCAGAGCCTGACGCACGGCTCGAACTCACGGACCACGAGATTGTGACCTGGCTGAAGTCAGACGCTTAACCGACTGCGCCACCCAGGCACCCCAAGACAGCAATTTTTAACCTATGTGTGTCTAGCAACAGAAATCAAACTATATGAAGGAAATACTGATAGAATTGTGAGAAGAAATAGAAGATGCCATTTTCACAGTTGGAGATTGCAGCACCCCTCTCTCAGAAACAGATTCAGCGGAAAATCAGTAAGAATATCAACAATTAAATATAATTTATATCTGTAGACTCTACTTCACCCAACAACAGCAGAAAACCCATTCTTCAAGCATTCATGGAACATTCACCAAGAGATACCACATTCTAATTCATAAAACATACTTGAACACATTCAAAGAACTAGAAATCCTAGGATGTCTGCTCCTAGACCATAATAGGATTAAACTAGAAATCAATAGAAGTAACTAGAAAAATCCCCAAATACATGGAGATGACACAACATGCTTCTAAGTAACACATGGACCAAAGAAGAAATCTCCAGAGAAACTTAACTGTGTTTTCATTTTAATTTATTTCAAAAAATTTATCCGTTTATGAGATGTAATGAAAGCAATGCTCAGACAAATTTGTAGCATCTAATGCTTATATTAGGAAAGAAGGAAAAATGGAAAATCAATCATAAGTTTTCACCTTAGGAAATTAGTAAAAGAAAAGCAAACTAAATTGAAAGTAAAGAGATGAACTTAGTACAGAAATCAGTGAAATTAAAGATAGGAAATACAGAAAATAAAGCAAAAATCTTGTTATTTTAGATCAATAAAATCAATGAGCCTCTAGCCAGGCTAAGTAAAAGTTAAAGCATAAAAGGCATAAATTAATATCAGAAATAGAGGAATCACTACAGATCCTATGGAAACCAAAAGGATAAGAAAGAAATATTATGAACAACTCTATGACCACAAATTTGATAACCTAGATGAAATAGACTACTACCTTGAAAGACACAATTTGCTAAAACTCAAATAGATTATCTGAAAAATCCTATATTAAAGAAATGGAATAAATAATTAATAACCTTCCAAGCCAGAAACCCCCAAGCCCAAATGGGTTCACTGGTGAATTCAACCAAATGTAAAGAAATTATACATATTCTCCATAATCTTTCAGAAGACAGAAGCAGAGGGAATACCTAAGTCATTTTATAAGGCTAACATTACCCTAAACACCAAAACCAGACAAAGACACTACAAGAAAATTACAGACCAGTATTTCTCATGACCATAAAAGCAAAAAATCCTCAATAAAATATTAGTAAATCAAATCCAGTAATTCATAAAAGAATTATATGTCCAAGAACAAGTGGGATTTATCCCTGGTACACATGACTAATTAAACATTTGAAAATCAGTGTTATCAACAAATTAAAAAACAGTTACAGAATTATATTAATAGATGCAGAAAAATAATTTTATAAAACCCAACACCCACTCATGATAAAAATTTTCATAAAACTAGGAAAAGAGGGGACCCACTCAGCTTGATAAGACTATCAACAACAAAAAGAAACCTTACAGCTAACATCATACTTAAAGTGGGGAGAAACTCAAAGCTCCTAAGCTACTAAGATCATGTAAAGTACAAAGAAGTCTCCCCTAACTATTCCTTTTCAATATCACACTGGAAGTTCTTGATAATTCAGTAAGGGAAAAGGAGATAAAAATATACAGATTAAGAAGATAGACCTAAATCTCTTTGTTTGCAGATGACATGACAAATATGAAGGTTTTCTAAGTAGACAATCTTGCCTTTGCTTTAGGGACATGGTTATTACACACAAAGAAACACATTAGTGGGACTTTTTAAGGAAATTATAGAGTGATTTGGCCCCCAGCACTGATGGTGTACTAGAATGGAATTGGAGAATTAGCATGAGAGAGAGAAAAAGTGAAGTTAAGAAGTAACAGACATATGAACTTTCAAGATTGACTTCTACTCTTCACATTATTTCCTTTAATCCTTATTTCCTTTTGTCAAGTACTTTTAATTCTGTCCTATTTAACCAATTTTTCTATTTTTAACATAGCAATTCTTTTTTTTTATTAAATTTTTTTTAACGTTTATTTATTTTTGAGACAGAGAGAGACAGAGCATGAACGGGGGAGGGGCAGAGAGAGAGGGAGACACAGAATTGGAAGCAGGCTCCAGGCTCTGAGCTATCAGCCCGGAGCCCAACGCGGGGCTCGAACTCACAGACCGTGAGATCATGACCTGAGCTTAACCTGAGCCACCCAGGCGCCCCAACGTAGCAATTCTTAAAGTTTCATCTAAGTGTTGAATATTTCCTTCATCTTGTTCTCATTTCTTTTCTTAGATAACATATTATTTTAAATATTTAACATCTATGTTATTTTCTGCAGTATTTCTTATTAGTATTCATGTGTGTACATCATTTAGTTTTGTTAAAATGTAAACAGATATAAAGGCAAATTTTTTTTTTTTGCTTATTGGTGTATCGCCAGCACTAAGAACTATTCCTGATACATAGACAATGCTCAATGATTTAAAAAAAATCCAAACCAAATTTGCATTTGGGTAAAAATATAGCAATTTCTAACAGCATATCTCTAGAAATAAGCACTTATATTGGCAAAGTGTGTGTGTGTGTGTATTTGTATGCAAACATGTATATATTATGTATTGAAATACTTCTGACAAAATTCTTAACCCTATCTGATTAATCTCTCTCCTTATTCTGCCCTCACACTCATGTAGCAATATGTGGTTGATTGGGGGTGGGTGATTGGGGAGGAGTATGCTGCTTTCATGGATTTCTCCCAAAGCAGAGTCTGGAATTAGTGTAGATTATATTACTCCTCAACTGAATGAAACTCTTCCATTTAATGTTTATTTCAGCCACCTATGTTATCTTATCTCCTCTCTGTCTTCTTGCACCACTTCTAGCCATGCTGACTATCTTGATGTTCTTCACAAACAGAAAGTTCTTTCCTGTGTACGTTTCTTCAGCTTGCATCACTAAACACAGAATGCTTTTTCTTTAGATATGTATCTGGCTTCCTCTCTCACTTCATTCAGGCTTCTGTTCTAATACCGACTTTCACAAGAGCCTTCCCTGAGTACCCTGTTTAAAATAGTATCTTCTCTCCCATTATCTTTTACCCTTGTAGCTTTATTTTTTCTTCTTGGTGCTTATCATTACCTGACATTTTATTATCTACTCGTTAATTGTTCATTCTCCTACTAGAGTATAAGCATCATTAGGCAAAAGTTTATTATGTCTTTTTCTTTTACCACTCTGTACCCAGCATGCATTTATAATAGTTACTGTCACATAGAAAGCACTCAATGACTGTATTAAAAGCTCTAATACTCCTATATCATCCCAATCTTTTGTGTTATTTTTAACAGATTTGATGTGTAACTTTGTATTCACAACATCAATATCAAATTGAGTCTTTGACGTTAATGAAGAAGAAATGATTATAATAAAAAGTAAAGGAGTATTATCTCTAAAAATAACTATTTTATATTTTATTTTACTTATTTTGAGAGAGAGAGCTGGGGAGGGACAGAGAAGAGAGAGAAGTCCAGGCAGGCTCTACCCTCAGTGAGGAACCCAATGCAGCACTTGCTCTCACAATCCTATGATCATGACCTGAGCTGAAATCAAAAGTGGGATGCTCAACCAACTGAGCCACCCAGATGCCCCTATATTTTTTTATTTTAGAGTGTGCATGCTAGTGAGGGGGAAGGGACAGATGGGGAGAGAGAGAGAGAGAGAGACAGACAGACAGACAGACAGACAAGGAGGGAAAGAGAGAGACAGAGAGAATCCTAAGCAGGCCCCACACTCAGCATGGAGCCCAACGCAGGGCTCAATCTCACAACCCTGGGATCACAACCTGACCGGAAAGAATCGGATGCTTAAACTGACTGAGCCACCCAGGTGTTCCTCTGTAAAAACAACTTTAAAGATGGTGAACCAAACTCACTATAGGCTTAAAATTCCCTTAAATGTGATCAAATTATTCTAGGTGTCTTTCTTTAACTTGAGCTCAAATAAATTCTAACAGTCCATAGTGATAGTCAATCAATAATATCTGAGTGGGAGTAGGACAAACCTAATTAAATGAGACAAATTCAGTTTACTAGGCATTGACTTTCCGAGATTACCAAGCAAATATTGCTACATGTAATTATCAGGTGATTGTACTGCAGATTTTGATTCTTAAAGTGGAAAGGATATAACTAGCACACATGTTTTATCATAAACTTGGTCTTCTGTTTTGCCTTTCCTGTTCCCTCATTTCTCTTCCTTTCTAGCTCACCTCTGCCTCTTCCCCTTTGCTCCTCTCTCCCAGATTCCCTCTCTCACTTTAATTTACCTATGTGAACATACATGTCAATAGTTTGCTTTAATTAACTGTCAGGCAGTATAGTGTTGGGAGAAAAAGTGTGGGAGCCTAAAGATATACACACATTACACTTCTTAACTTTCTATTTTATATAATTTTTTTTTACCCTTTTGGGAAAATTGCTTAAACTATTTGGCTTGAGGATCCTGTGAGACAGAAATGTTAGCTGTGCCTACTCTGAGGGATATTGGGAGGAGTAAATGGTTTACTTCTTTTCTGTTTGAACACAATCCTTAGACCACAGTGATAAGGTTTTTAGAGTGGTAGTGGGGCTCGTTTGTGGGGTCCAGAGCCAAAGACCAAGGAAGAATTCTTGAAGATGTTTTTGGTGCAAAAAAAGTGATTTTATTATAGCACAGGGACAGGACCTGTGGGCAGAAAGAGCTGCCCTGGGGCCATGAGGAGAGACTGGTTACATACTCTGGAGTTGGGGACGGTTATGTCCCACAGAAGTTTCTAATGAGATTTTCATAGGCTAAAGAAGACTCACAGGTTATTGGAGGCCTAGCTATTGTCAAGCTAAGGTTGTTTTCCCTCTAGCAAAGCATTAGCATTAAGACAGTAGGGAGTTCCTGGAGAAACATTTTATTCTGCCTGCTTCAAGGGTTTGTCAGTGGGCTGCAGGTTATAAGGAAATTTAGTTCTATCTGCCATTTCCTTCTGCCTTTGTTTCCCACATCACTACGGAAGGTGATGTTGGGGCTCCATGACAAGGAGTCTTTCGGTTTCTGGAGATAACGCTATTGATAAGATTGCCTTTTTCTTGTGATTTACTAAAATATTTGTAAAAAAAATGGAGACTCAGATCCTGCAGGACTATGATCTCTGTCAGTTAACCCTTTGTTTTCCCCTTTCTTTTGTTCTTGGGCAGCCTTGGGTGCCCTAGGAATAGCACACATATCACACCTGAGGGTGGAAGGATGGGGGTTGTGGCCCGTCAGCTTGCCTATGCTCCCTCATCAATAGCACTGGGAGCTTGTTAGCATGATCTCCCTACAGATCTGCTGAATCAGAATTTGAAATTTTACAAAATCCCCAGATGATACGTATATGCATTAAATTTTGAGAAGTATTGGTAGTACATATAAAACATGACTATATTTACATAACGTGTGACCTCACTAAATGCTATTCTAATCATACTAAAAGAAATATGAATAGAGAAAAATTGAGGAATTAGAAAAATAAAAGACATTCTTGTCTGTCCATTACCCATATTTACCATTATTTACATTACAGTTATACAGCTTGAGGTTTTGGTTTTATATGTGCATGTAAAAGGGAGGAAGAGAAAGGGGAAGGAGGAAAAGAGGTAAGGAAAGAGAAAATATCCTGAGATTTCATAGTTGGTAGAGAAAAAAATTGTTTTGATTATAATTGTTGAAAAAGGGTTAGTGAATAAGACTGTTTTAAATTGCCCTTTAAAATTTCACCTATAGAACTTGAAAGAGAATCCTCTTATCATTTCTCTATTTTGTTAAATGTGTAAAATCAAGTTTTCTCCCAAGGACTCTGGTATGGATGAATTGTTTAAAGCAAGGTATCCACACTTTATTTAGACTTGAATAGAATTACAAAAAAAATAAATAAATAAATAACAAAAAACACATACAATTGTATTTCTAAAAGTTTACTTAAGGTTGAAAATAGTCTCAAGGCTATATAGATCTTAACAGGAAACACATTGACTCTTTTCACCATAAAAACATTAATTTTTTTTACTGAAAATATACAAATGGGTGCCTGGATGGCTCAGTCGGTTGAGCATCTGACTCTTGATTTCGGTTCAGGTCATGATCTCATGGTTGTGAGATAAAGCCTTGTGTCAGACTCTGTGTTGTGAATGGAGCCTGCTTGATTGGGATTCTCTCTCTCCTGCTCTTTCAGCCCCTACCCGCTTGCATGTATGTGCATGCACATACTCACTCTCTCAAAATAAACAAATGTTTAAAAATATGTGTATACAGGGGCATCTATGTGGCTCAGTCAGCCAAGTGTCCAACTCTTGGTTTTGGCCCATGTCATGACCGCATGGTTCATGGGATTGAGCCCCATGTCAGGCTCAATGCTAACAGTGCAGAGCCTCCTTGGGATTCTTTCTCTCTCTTTCTCTTTGCTCATCCCCAACGTGTGTGTGCGTGCGTGCTCTCTCTCAAAATAAATAATATTTTAAAAGTTATACAAATAAAAACAGGATTTAAGACCTGTTTTTAATCATCTAGTGTGCTTGTTTACCTTGTACTACAGAAAATGAAAAGCATCCATTTTTTACATTAACCTTTCCACAAATACACAGGTTATAAGATTAGTTAGCAGCCTTTCAAATTAAAGCAAGGGTGGGATAATAAATATTCATTTTCTACTGTCCCATTGGTACCAAGGTATAAATACAGCTAATTGTGGCCTCCTAAATACAATTATTAATCAGTTTTGTAGCAACGTGTTATTTGCGCCCAGATGTATGGAAATGTTCAGGTTTCTCTTTCTCCAGGTGGTGTTCATTAAGTTAAAGTAACCATATTAGCTGAAGCAAGGACTCTACCGTGTTGTTCCCTCTGTTCGCAGGAAGGAGAGATGGGAGAAAACTAGCACCCAACAGCCCCGAATTGTGTAATGTTCTTGATATATAAGAATTTTTTTTCAAAATCCAGAGAGATGTGTGAAATTTGAAGATAGGTTGTAAAGTGAAATAACTATACTGCAATAATATTCATGCAATAAAATTTCATCCTTAATAAAAAATCATACTAGTTGTGATAAGCAGCCATTCTAATAGTAACTTAGGCATACAATTATGTACTTAAAAAAACTTTTAGTATGAATATTCTTTGACTTCAAAGTATTTAAGTTTTATTACCATTCATATTTGGAAGAAGAAGAAATTAACCCTGTCTTATGTATTTTTGATGAAATCTAAAACAAAGATACAGAAGACCTATGGTAATAAAATAACTCCACGTTTTTATAATAAAAGAACATTAACTTCAGTATACAAGAAAATTTCCCATGGAGATAATTATATTTTATACTTCGAATACTAATCTTTCCTTTTTTCAAACTTCACCAGAGCCAAAAACATTTGAAAGTGTTGTAAGGGACAGACTGATAATAGCATACATTGAGGTATGATGTTACATGTATGTATTCATTGTATAGTTCATAACTCTAATAAGAATTTTGAATCTGAGGGTGCCTGGGTGGCTCAGTTGGTTAAGCATCTGACTTTGGCTCAGGTCACGATCTCACGGTTCTTAGGTTCGAGTCCCATGTTCAGGCTCTGTGTGGACAGGTCAGAGCCTGGAGCCTGCATTGCATTCTGTGTCTACCTCTCTCTCTGCCCCTCCCCAACTCGTGCTCTGTGTCTCTCTCCAAATTAAAATAAACATTAAAAAATAAAGAATTTTGAAACTGAATCCTACTAAAAATTGTATCACTTTGCCTAAATTCCACAGATTTAACTATTTATTTTTATTTAAAAAAACCATACCTCTTTTATAATGCTTTTATAAGCTCCCTGAGGATGGTGATTATTTGTCATTTATTCTTTTAGCCTTTCAGTAGCAGTGAACAAAGGTAATCTTTACTTAGTGATAATTAACTTGAATTCTCTCAGCTCACACAGTAACCTCATAAGCAAGGTGCTATTTATTTCCCTCACTTTCAGCATTTTTGTTGCTTCAGAGCAACAAAACTAGATTTCAGAGAAGTTAAATAATTTAAAGTTATGTGACTAACAAAAGGGAGAGAAATTTTTAATGAAAACTTTTTGACAATAGAACCCCTACCCTTAACAACATACTAAATCAACTTACCCCTTGGTTCTGATACATATTTGATGTATAAATTGACTTGTATTAATTTTGGGATGCTATTATAAGTAAAGAGTATTTTTTGCTGTCAGGTAAAGAAACTTCATGCTGATGGATTAAAGAAAAATATCTAAGAAATCGCTCTTTGATCTTTGTCCTTTATTATAGAATATCATTAATGTAGGAATTTCAAGAGTAATAATAAATATTAATCTACATGCTTCTTTGGTGGAAGGCACTATTCTAAAAACTTTCTATATACTTTTTCATTTAATTTTCACAGTAATGTTTTGTGTCACATTATATTTTCATTCCCATTTTAAAGACAAATGCAGAAATAGGAGTTGTTTTCAGGCTGAGAATTGGACTATATGCTATTTGAATATTTGGGCTAGAAGCTATCACAATAGCATTAGCTTTAATAGCCTTCCCAGACACTTCCATCTACTGATAATAGGAAGGAAATAGTCACTTAAATTTTCGTTATAAAAGAAAACATAGAATTCTAAGGAATAAGTCATAACACATTTGTTTATCTAATTGACAATGCTCTACATTCTCTCAGTCTGTAGAGGACAGTTTTTTGGCTTATCTAAAGAATTACTGATTAATACAAATATTGTCTTGAATTTGCCCAAAGAAATTGCTTCTGCTATGTAAGTGATGAAATTTGTCATATATCATCAGGGAACGATGTACCCCGTGTAAATTTTAAATGATTTGACAATTGCTCTTCCTAATTGGGACTAGATGCCTCTTTGGACACTTTGTTAAGTAAATTATTTAAATGATCGATAAACTGTCAGACTTAGCAACAGAATGTGTATACACAGGTATCTTAGTTTTTGCTATCATTCTCACCAGCAGGCACAGGTACATCATCTGCAAGATGCTGGGTCTCCAGGAACCGAAGGAATCTTTTCTACTTACTTTGGCTTGAAAATTTTTTATGTTCCTTAGTGAAACTCAGTGAGATTAATGTTTTTAGCTACTTTTCCTAGGTTTCTTGAAAACCTTTATTCATTGCTCAATCTTGGCACAAGACTATGAACACTTGGAGGAAGGAACTCAGTCTTACTCATCTTTGTATATGAGTACTTATTACAGTAACTGACACATAATCAACTCTCCATGTTGAAAAACGAAATACGCTAATTAGTGAATAGTAAATGGGACTGAGAAATCTAAAATATATGTGAGTATAACTGATTACTACAAGCTGAACTCAATATAAAATTTCAACTAGTAAATTATATGGATCTTTCCGTGAGCTCATTATAAATAACATAAATGAGTTCACAATTTTTATAGCTATTAAATCTGTTCTAATTAGACTATACATTCTTTTGCACTTCTACTTTTCTTTCTTTTTTTTAAATACAAATTCTTTTTAATGTTTATTTGTTTTTGAGAGAGAGACAGTGCATGAGTGGAGGTGGGGCAGAGAGAGAGAGGGAGACACAGAATCTGAAGCAGGCTCCAGACTCTGAGCTGTCAGCACAGAGCCTGATGCAGGGCTCAAACCCATGAATCTTGAGATTATGACCTGAGCCGAAGTCAGATGCTTAACTGACAGAGCCACTCAGGTGCCCCACACTTTTACTTTTCTAGGTTTGTATGGTACATTCAGATTTTATTTACATTTTCTTGAGTCCAGATATTAAAGTACCATATTTTTTGGCCCTTTATAATGAAAGATTTTCTATTTCATCTGAATTGTTTTCTTAGTCATTACATATCTTTATTGAATAGCCTATAGTAAGTTTTCTCTGGTTTCATTTTGTGGGTTGGTGAGACATCTCTGGTCAAGCTTAAACTTTTCCTTAACAATTTGTTTCCCTAAATGGCTAAACCTTGGTTTACTGAGTCTTGTGTAGAGTTCCCCTGTGGTCCCATGAGCAACAGTTAGTGATTTCACAGTCACCCTTCTACTGTGTGTTTGTTAAACAATATGGTTGCATTGTCCAACTCCTTTTCACTGGCCATAACAGATGACTGTAATACTTGCACTCACATTGAGTTCAGCTCTTTTAGAGTCTGGGCTAGATAGTCCTCTCTGAGTCCCACTTTTAATTTTTTTCTTTTCTGATCACTGTCTCACTACACTGTATTTTCTCCAAGTACATCATCCTTGTGATTTGTAATTTCAAGCAGGAAGATTATAACCGTGAACATAAAGAGCTTATGAAGTAATTTTTCTAATACTCATTCATTTCTTCTGCTTTCTTCTATCATAATTCTATCAATGTTATGTGACTGAAGTTCTGCCAGTGTGATGAATTATATCTCCCCTCTCCAAAAAAAAAATTATGTTAAAATTTTAACCCTCAGTACCTTAAAATGTAACCTTATTTGGAAACAGGTTCATTGTAGATATAAATTATTAAAAGGTCATATAGGAGTAGGATGAGTCCCTGATCCAACATGACCAGTGTCCTCAGGAACAAAAAGAAATTTGGGACAGAGATAACACACAGAAAATACCATGTGAAGATGAAGGCAGAGATCAGGGTGATGCATCAGAAGCCAACACAAAAGCAAAAGAAACAAAAACCACGAAAGATTGAGAGCAAACCACCAAAAGCTAGAAAAAGGGTATTGGACAGATTTTTCCCTCACAGCTCTCAAAAGAAACCCTTTTGATACCTTGATCTCAAACTTCATCTTCCAGAACTGTTAGAGATTAAATTTTAGTATTTTAAGCAACCCAATTTTGGTACTTTGTTATAGCAGCCCTAGCAAACTAACACAACCCTGAGTGCGTAGAACGCCTTCCACTGAGTTTCTCACTTCACTGTATGTAACAGGATTTTGTTGTGAGGATAAATGAAATAAATCCTCACTATACCTGGTATTTCATCAGTCATTTGATAAATTGTTACCTTGTTTAAAGTAAGATATAGAATCCTAAATAAAACAATATATTATTTATGACCTTGAGAATTTGAAATTCTGAGGGCACCTGGGTGGCTCCGTAAGTTAAGCATCTGACTCTTGATTTGGGCTCAGGTCATGATCTCACAGTTGGTGGGACTGAGCTCTGCGCTGATGGTGCGGAGCCTGTTTGGGGTTCTCTCTCCCTCTCTTTCTGCCCTTCCCTGTTCTCATGTGTGCTCACTCTCTCTCTCTCTCTCTCTCAAATAAATAAATATTTTTTAAAAATGAATTTTTGTTACACGACAGGTGCTTAAATGTTGTGGTTTTTTTTTCTACTTTATAGAAATTTAGACTTTATTTTGGGGCCTATGTAATCATTACTTTCTCTTTTTTAAATCAATTTATGTATGTACTTATTTTTACTTGAATTTTAGTTAACATACAGTGCAATATTGGTTTCAGGGGTAGAATTCAGTGATTCACCATTTACATACAACACCCAGTGCTCATCACAAGTGCCTTCATAAATACCCATCACCCATCTAGCCCATCTCCCAGCACCTGCCTCCATCAACCCTCAGTTTGTTCTCTATCATTAAGAGTCTCTGTGATTTGTTTCCTCTCCCTTAAATTGAATAACTCTAATATTAAGTTCATTATTGCACCTCTGTATTTTGTGGTAATTTTTCTTTGAATACAACTTAATTATATTTTTAATTTTATGTGAAACATTGAAGAATAATTTATTGAACACATAATACACAAAATTGTAAGTTCCCTGCCACATTGTAGAAATTCTGTTTCATGAATTTTATTCAATCTTTATGTCTACCTATCTATGTAACTAATTTTTACTTTCAAAATTAAGAATAGATCCTAATACAAAGTGAGGTGTCATATATTTCAAAACCTGTTGTATTGCCTGACTCCTGTTTTTATTGTTTTTATCTCTGTTCTAAATATCCCAGATTGTTTTCTGAGTAGGCATTATTTCACGATGGTTAATTACAGAAATTTTGTGTAAAGGGTAATATTGAGGCAGAAATGAGGGCTTTTCATGTTAAATTACTACCAAAATACTTGTCCCTCATGTATTTGCACAATAGGTTAAATTTTATTTTCTCAGCGTTGATAATATATATCCTAGTTCTAGTAGCCTATATTACATATTTGAAGAAATAAAAATAGCACATTTGAAAATGTGATTTGCTGAAGTTAATTAAACTGAAATCGAATTTAGGCATCTCATTTGTGAAATTATTAGGATCACTCAATATGTGATGGCTAATTATTGTGGTTGGCGATAAGAACAAGACGGGCATATAATTGTTCTTGAGAAAACAAAAAGTGGAAAATAGGTAATAGCATATCACATTCACAGTTTCCATACCACAATCCTAGAATCCAGAGTATGTATCATTAGAGGTTGTCTACTGTAGCAGTCTTTTGAACTATTTTCCAAAAAGCCTTGGAGATTCTGGAAAGTCCTATTCAGGAGTCAGAAGAGAAAGCTTAACCACAGATTGAGACCTGCAGTTTCCCAACACCTTAATAGGAGCATTTCAACTTTTAATTCTTTCGTTTCTTTGGTGTATTCTAGGATTTCATTTCAAAGATACTATCTAATGCTAAAACATTTGAAAACTAATGATTTGGTTATTATTATGTATAAGTAGCATAAAAGATAAGTTTTAAAATAAAGCAGAAACACATACTTTTCTTAAATTTTCATGTTAATTTATGGACTTTTGGAGATAAATATGATCATGGGGATAATTAACATCAAATGCAAATGCCTACAAAGAGAAGGAAAGGGAAAACCCAAAATTTTAGCTGTCTTGTTCAAGGTCATGGAGTTAATTAGTGATAAACTTAGAATGAGGAACTAAATTTTCTGATGACATTCTTTCCCAAATCAACTACTTTGAGAAATCATGAACTGGTCTTAGGTCAGTGCAAGTCTTACCACTTCCCATGTTTACTTTTAGTGAATCTTTTTATAAGCAAAACACTTGTAGTTGAATTTCTTTGTTTTGAATTCACAGGATAAAATGTTGTTTGGGATGTTTTTCTGTGATATACCTTCAGTAAAAATAAGCACCCTAGTCTTGTATTGAACATATTCCATTTGTACGTGTTAGCAGTTATCAAAGTCTTTATAAATCCTCAGTTCCTTCCTGCTAGGAAGTAGAAGGATTTTAAATTGCATACTTACTTAAATTTAAAAATTAATTCATCATTTTTATTTAGTAGAACTAACAACTTGCTTTACATAGAGAGTCCAGAAAACTTTGATCATCTTCAGTTGCCAAATTCCTTAACAAAATATACTTAAAACAAAATACTTTCTACGCCCACTTGAAGTCAAAAGATAGATATAAAGTAATCTAGAACTTAGGCCAACATTTCAGTATTTATTTGGGGAAAAAGATGAAATGAGTGGTTCTATGGTAATCACAGTAAATTAAAAGGAAAACTAGTTGGGGAATTAGAAAAAGAAATGATTGCATTTATAGAAATTTATGTAAATTATAAAAGCCATAATATTGTTTAAGACGTTCTCTCTGGGCTTTGCATCCTGCTTAATATTTAAATAATCTAGGCCAAATATAACAATGGTTTATTGAACACAGCCCTAAACTTTTGGTGGGGGGGGGTGGTTATTCACTGAGTGTGTGCTACAATCTTTTTGCCATCTGGCATTTCATTTGGGATCATAGCCTTTGCTTGAAGAGAAGAAATATCACAAGCTAAAATTATACTTAATATAGGGTAAACTGTAGTAACATCTGTGCACATGACAACTTATATTTAGTTGCATCAAAACTCCTTTGGAATTCCAATGGCCATTTTGAAATTTTCTTTGCTTATAGGCCAAAATAACATTTATTTTTCAAGCAAATTGTTTTTCTCATTTATATTCTCCAATATTAATAAAATATATGAGCAATCAGCTATAGATTGGTTTTGAAATTTATGAACGTTGCCAATTCTTTTTAACTTTGACTTTGGGATTAAAAAAAGATAAATGAACGTCTGCACCCATGTTACCAAATACATTTAGTATTTTCACATCAAGGTGGTACAAACATCTCTTATCTCCTTAGTACTTCTGAATTTACTTTTATCCTACTTCCTGCCACTTTTTAATTTATGCAATAAACATATAAAGTACACAAATCATAAATATAATCCTTGACAAATTTCATGTGAAAACACTCATGTTATTATCACCCATATTAAGAAAGAAAACTTGAGCACCTGGATGTCTCAGTCCCTTAGGCATCTGACTCTTGATTTCGGCTCAGGTCATGATCTCACAGTTGGTGAGATATGGCTCTGCAGACAGTGCAAAGTCCCCCTGGGATTCTCTCTCCCTCCCTTTCTCTGCCCCTCCCCCACTTGTGCTCATTCTCTCTCAAAATAAATAAATGGATGTTAAAAAAAGAAAAGAAAACTTGAGCTGCTTCATGGAAGCCCTCTTGAATTCCGTCCCAGTCACTGTTTCTTTCCTTTCCAACGTTTTCCACTATGCAGACTTAATCTCTTTTTTTTTAGAGCTCTATATAAATGGAATTTTAAAATAGGCATTATTTTGAATCCAGCTACTTTCACTCAGTACTCTATTTGTGAGATTCAATCCTGTAGTGTATAGTAATTAATTTTGTATACTATTCCATGGTATGAATTTAAAACAACTTATCTTCTTTTGATGTACATTTTGATTTATTCCAGACTATGCTATTATAAATGAGATTGACAAAACTATTATTTGTTTGGTTGACAGATATATATGCATTTATGCCAGTTATATACCTAGGAGTGGAGTTCTTCATAAGTGCAACATTTATTCAACAAACTGATTTTTCAAGTTATATGAAAGAGTTTCAACTTATCATCAAATATGTTTGCATTGGTTTGCTCTCCCAGCAGTAGTGTATGAGAGTTTCAATGGCTCCATATTCACACAACACTTCATAATATCAGGTTGCTTTAAATATTCTTTCTGGTGAATGTTATGATGTCCCTTTACAAAGAATATTATTGAAGAGCCTGTTCTCTTAACTGCTGTACTATGATAATTATTTTCGCATTTCAACACGTATCAGGATCTAAATCTTTACCACTTTCAATCTAATCCACAGAAGCAAAGAAGCCCGATTAAAATAATGGCAAAGAAACTGGCTGATATACTATATGCTGCATATGTTAATTTTTATTATCATTGTCAAAAAATCAATCTCTCTGTTAATATTTTGGATGTTGTTCGTATTTACAAGACTTCCACAAACCACTACCTGCCACCCTATGACCATGTTACAATACCGCTGATCTCAGTGACAAGCAACAGAAGGAAGTTACTGCTTTAGTTTTTTTTTTCCATTTTAATTTTCTTATTTTCTATTAACTATATTTCTTAATAAGGGCAGTTGTCTTCCCTTCCTTGATAAGTTGTCTTCCTTCCTTAAACATCCATTCATTCTCAATGCAATGTAATCCACTTTATGTCACTATCACATTCCTAGAACTACATTCAATTATGCCAAGAATGATGTGGTAGTTAGGGCAATGGCCCTCAAAGATGTCCACATCCTAACCCTTAGAACTTGTCAATGTGTTATGTGACGAGAAGGAATTAAATTTGCAGATGAAGTTAAGGTTGCTAATCAGCTGACCTGAAAATAGATTATTCTTGAGTATCTGGGTGAGGCTGATGCAATCATAAGACTCCTTAGAGGGGAAGAGTAGAAAAGGATTAGGACCAGAGATACAGCATCGAGAGCTAACTTGAGTAGCCATTCAGATTTTAAAGATGAAAGCGGAAGCCATAAGCCAAGAATTCAGGCAATCTCTAGAAGTTGGTAAAAGGCAAGAAAATGAAACTTCCAATGTAATTCCTTTCAGAAAGGAATGCAGCCTCATCAACACCTTGATTTTAGTCCAATAAAACTAATTTTGGACTTCTCACTTCTAGAAGTGTAAGATAATAAATAATAAATATATATGTATGTATAACTTTGTTTTTGAGAGAGAGAGCATGCACACGCATGTGTGCAGGGCAGGGGCAGAGAGAGAGGGTGGGAGAGAGAGAATCCCAAGCAGGCTTCACAGTTAGTACAGAGCCCAATGCAGGGCTCAAACTCATGAGCAGTGAGATCATGACTTGAACTGAAATCAAGTCAAACTCTTAACTGACTGAGCCACCTAGGTGCCCCAATAAATTTGTGTTTTAAGTGACTGTATTTGTGAAGAATTATTGCAGCAATAGGAAACTAACATGAATCCTGGATTATGTAAGTGAGGAGCTGCTGTAACAAATACCTAAAAATGTAAACATGACTTTTGGATTGAGAAATTGTTTGTCACATTTTGAGAAGCATGATAGAAAAAGTCTAGATTGCCTTCAGCAAACCATTGGGAGAAGGGTAGATGTTAATGACTCTGCTAGTGATGACTGAGAAAGAAGTGAGGCGATTTTATATTCTTATCCTATTTGCTATATCAGCATTTTGTAATTTTGAACTCTTGGAAATCTTTATCCCTTTCATGTCTTTACATGTTTCATATTTCTTCAAACCTGACTATGCCTTCTTTTCTTTTTTGTTCATTCTGTGTATATTAGGTGCACCTTTCTTTTGTAAATCTGTATAGTGTCCCTAGATAATAGCATCTGCAGTGAATGACTTCATCTGCTTCTACACAGAAATGATCCACAAATATTTATCTTTGGCACAGAATTCTTCAGTGAAGTCCTGATTAAAAATGCAATTGCTTAATGAGCAAACTTAATAAGATGCCCCTTAGGTAATTCAAAATCAACATGTTAAGCATTGAACTTATTATCTTTCAAATCTGCCTCCCCTTTTAATCCCTCTCCAAATTGCTGCTGCTATCATCAGTACAATTAATGGAATGAGAAATCTGAGGTCATCTTCAATGCATTTTTTTTGTTTTTATATCCCCCAAACAGACATCTTCTGCTCTTTAATTTTCTTTCCTAATATTTATGGATCACTTATGTGCCAGGTACTATTCAAAGCAAAACACATGAATTAATCCAATACTGACAATCATATGAGTTACATTTTATTATCATCCTTTTACAAATAATTTGAGACAAAGGAAGATAATACCCAAGGTCACACAGGAGTAAGATAGGATTAGGAGGCAGGGAGCCTTGATGTAGGGTCTATGATTAAATAATTCTGCTATACTCTTATCTCTTGAATTCACCATCTATTTCCTTCACAGAATACTTGTTTTATTTTTCATCTGAATTTTTTTAAATTTTCCTCCTTTCTTCTGCATTTCTTTCTCTCCCTTCTATATCTTTCTTCTTTTCCTCTTCTTTTCTCCCTCTTCTTTTCTCTCTACTTTTCTACCAAAATGCTGTCTTAATTTTAGTCTCTCTCTACTTGAATTCAAAGACTACAACTGTCCAAGCAATCATTTTAAAATAAAAGTCTAAGTCACTCCCTTGCTTGATACCCTTCAGTAATTTCACAAAGCCTTCAGAATAAAACTCCTTTTTTCACATGACATTCAAAAGGTTTACAGACCTTACTCTACCTGTCTTTAATTTATTCCCTTCCCCTGCTTTTTCCTGGTATCTTGCTATTGGTTTCTACGTTCATAGTAGATCCTACTTGGCTCCCTTGCCTTTCCAACTTTGTGTGTCACTTTGTAACTTCTTTAAAATGTCCATCTCTAGATGACATAACTTGGGTTATGCTAGTGTAAGGTAAGCCACTTCAGTATAAAGATGATATCTATGTCATTCTAAAAAATTTTTCATGTTTATTCATTTTTGAGAGATGCAGAACATGAGCAGGGGAGGGGCAGAGAGAGAGAGGGAGACATAGACTCTGAAGCAGGCTCCAGGCTCTGAGCTGTCAGCATAGAGCCCGACGCAGGGTTCAAACACAGGAACTGTGAGATCATGACCTGAGCCGAAGTCGGATGCCTAGCTGACTAAACCATCCAGGTGCCCGGATATCTATCTCATTTACTACTCTATCCCCAGCATATAAAAACAGCACCTAGTATGTAACTGGTGCTTAATAAGTATTTGTTGAATGAATGAAATAGAAATCTACTGAGAAAGGCATGGTGCTCGCCTTCTTTGTGTTTAGTGTCTGAAATACGTAATCACCTCAATAAATAATTACTTTGTTACAACCGCCATCACCAAGTGCTGTGCTTTGTACCTATGTATTTTGTGATATTCTTTGCAATGACTGCTATGACTTTTTTCCAAGTACATCTTCCCTGCTTGACAGAAAACATCCCAAAGACCAAATGTTCTTCTTTTTCTTTCTTTCATAATTATATATTTTAAAATCTCCAATCCGATCCTACTATTTGACTTAAGATAATCATTAAATAGATTGTATATATAACTGAAGCGATACCAAATCCATTTAATCTTAGAACATGCCTTTTTTTTTAATATTATAAAAATGGTTTTACACTTAGATAATAGCACTGCCACACTGTCTTTTAGATATTTGTTTAGTTCAATTTAAGGATCAGCTTGAAGGGCCTCTATAGCTTCTAATCATATGGTAATTTTAAGAATTCAACACTTCTAAATTGATAATTTTTTATAATCAAGGACAATGTCTTCTGTTCTTTTAAGTCTCTGAAAATGACTTAATGTTTGAATTTACACAGTAATGGTAAAGAAAACCGTATTACTGGGTATCGCGGCTACCATCCGTTCTTCTCTTTCCAAAATGACCACTCCAAACCTCTCTTCTCCTGATGCTTCTTTTACTCTCTTTTCTCTTAATTCACAGGTAAAGCAAGCAGACATAAACTCCCTGGTCTTCATGGTACTAAATCTATCACACCAGCAACTGTGCTGAAACTTCTTGTCTACCCTCATCTGCTGCTACTGACGTACTATTCACTGAGGCTCTGCTGCTCTTCTCCCACGTTCTCTTGTTTATACAGCTGTGCTCTCTCCTTGCTTTATGGATTTTTCCTTCTCCAGTGTGTATTCCCACCTGTTTATGAACATGCTGTAGAACTTTCTTGACCTCTACTTTTCAAATCTTCCCCTTTCATGGTAAAACTTTTGGAAAAAACTAACTATAAATAATTTCTCCTTCCTAAATTCACATTCTCTTTTTTTTGTCAAATGCTGTGGAGTTTTGTTTCTGTCATACTACAGAACTATTTTTGTTGTACATCATTAGCATTCTGATTACCTTACTGGAAAACCCAATGACTATTGATTTTGTCTTGCTTCGCATAGGGCACATATACAACCGTAATCGTCTCTTTTTAAAAATACATTTCTATTTCCATTTATGATACAATAAAATATTCATAAATGTTTAGAAAAGTTATATAAAACTTCTGTAAAAGTATCATTATACAACTTAATATGTTATCACAAACTTTAATATGCTTATATCTTCACCCAAGTACAAGTAGAATATAATCAGCAATGAAGAACTCCTCTTATGTCCAATCACTGAACCTTACTTCCTTCTGAAAAGTCACTAGAGTACCTTCAGAAATCATAAATTAATTTTTAAAATTTTAACTCCTGGATAAATAACATACATCGTTCTATTAGTTTGCAGCGTACCATATAAGGAGTCAACAGTCCTGTACGTTACTCAGTGCTCATGATGATAAATGTATTCTGAAATTCCTTTGGCTACCTACGTACCTTAATTTCTCCTGTCCCACACCTTTCACCCCTCTGGCAACCATCAGTTCTCTATATTTAGCAGTCTGGTTTTTTGTTTGTCTTTCTTTTTTATCATTCATTTGTTTTGTATTTTGGATTCCATATATGAGTGAAATCATATGGCATTTGTCTTTTGCTCTCTTGTTTCACTTAGCATTATATCCCCTAGATCCATCCATTTTGTGGAAAATGGAAACATTTCTTTCTCTTTTATGGCTGCGTGTTATTCCATTGTATATACATATGCCACCGCTTCTTTATTCTTTATTGATGAACACTTGGGCTACTTCCCTATCTTGGCTATTGTAAACAATGCTGCAATAAACACAGGGGTGCTTATATCTTTTTGAATTAGTGTCTCTATTTTCTTTGGGTAAATAGCCCGTAATAGAATTACCATATGATCCAGTAATTCTACTTTTAACTTCTTGTGGAGCCACCATACTGTTTCTCCCACAGTGGCTACATTTCCACCAACAGTGCATGAGTGTTTCTTTTTTTCCCCATCCTTGCCAACACTTGTTTCTTGTGTTTTTGATTTTAACAGTTTGACAGGTGTCCTTGAACTTTTGATTTGTGTTTTTCTAATGATTAGTGATGTTGAGTCTCTTTTCATGTCTGTTGACCACTGTATTTCTTCTTTGGAGAAATATCTGGTCATGTCTTCTGCCCATTTTTTAATTGGATTTTTTTTGGTGTTGAATTCTATAAGTCCTTTATATATTTTGAATGTTATCCCCTTGTTAGATATATCCTTTGCAAATATCTTCTCCTGTTTAGTAAGTTGTCCTTTGGTTGACAGTTTCCTTTGCTGTGCAAAAGCTTCTTATTTTGGTGTAGTTTAAATAGTTTATTTTTGCTTTTATTTCCCTGGCCAAAGGAGACATACCTAGAAAAATGTTGCTACAGCTCTCCTCCAGGATTTTT
This sequence comes from Prionailurus viverrinus, assembly GCF_022837055.1. Lineage (NCBI taxonomy): Eukaryota > Metazoa > Chordata > Mammalia > Carnivora > Felidae > Prionailurus > Prionailurus viverrinus. The sequence continues at coordinate 103,703,267 of NC_062567.1, read as the reverse complement.
ATGGTTTCAGATCTTACATTTAGTTCCTTAATCCATTTTGAGTTTATTTTTGTGTATGGTGTAAGAAAGTCATCTAGTTGTTTTTTTTTTTTTCTTTTCTTTTTCTTTTGCATGGAGCTGTCTAGTTTTCCCAGAACCATTTCTTGAAGAGACGGTATTTTTCCCACTGCATAGTTTTGCCTCTTTTGTCAAAGATTAATTGACTGTATTGTGAGTTTATTTTGGGGCTCTCTCCTCTGTTCCACTGATATATATATGTCAATTTTATTGTGCTAATACCATCCTATTCTGTTTACTACAGCTTTGTTGTATACCTTGAAAGCTGGGATTGTGATACCTCCAAATTTGTTCTTCTTTTTCAAGGTTTCTTTGGCTATTCAGAGTCTTTTGTAGTTCCATATAAACTTTAGGATTATTTGGTCTAGTTATGTGAAAAATGCTGTTGATATTTTGACAAGGATTGCATAAATCCATAGATTGCTTTGGGTAGTATGGATACCTTAATACTATTTTTTCTTCTAATCCATGAGCATGGAATAATATCTTTCCATTTGTTTGTGTCATCTTGAATTTCATCAGTGTTTTATAGTTTTTAGAGCACAGGTCTTTCACCTCCTTGCTTAAATTTATTCCTAGGTATTGTATTATTTTTGGTGTAATTGTAAATGGGAGTATTTTCTGGGTTTGTTTTGTTATTTTAATTCCAGTATAGTTAATGGGATTTTTTATTTATTTTCTTTTTCTGCTATTTCATTATTAGTATATAGAAATGCAATAGATTTCTGTATATTGATTTTGTATCCTGTGAACGTACTGAGTTGATTTATCAGGTATGGTAGTTTTTTTGGTGGAGTCTTTAGGGTTTTCTACATATAGTATCATGTTACTTGCAGAGAGTGAGTTTTACTCCTTCCACACCAATTCGGATGCCTTTTATATATTTTTTTCTTTTCTGATCACCAGAACTAGTTCTTCCAATACTATATTGAATAAAAATGGTGACAGTGAACATCCCTCTCCTGTTCCTGATCTTAAGGGAAAGGATTTCAGTTTTTCACCATTCAGTATACTGTTACTTGTGGGTTTTTTATATATGGCTTTCTTTGCAAAGTGGTATGTTTTGGCTGAAGCCAAATGAACATATGAAATAATCATATGGTTTTTATCCTCTTGATGTGATGCATCATATTTATTGATTTGTGAATACTGAACCACCCTTACCTCCCAGGAATAAATCCCACTTGATCATGGTGAATTATTTTTTTTAACGTATTGTTGAAATCAGTTTTCTGGTATTTTGTTGAGAACTTCTGCATCTATGTTCATCAGAGGTAGTAGCCTGTAGCTCTCCTTTTTTGTAGTGTGTTGATCTGGTCTTGGTGTCAGGTTAATGCTGGCCTCCTAGAATGAATTTGGAAGTTTTCCTTCTTCTATTTTATGAGTAGTTTGATAAGAATAGGTATTAACTCTTCCTTAAATGTTTGTTAGAATTCACCATGAAGTGTCTGGTTCTAGACTTTTTTTGTTGGGAGTTTTGTGATTACGGATTCATTATCATTAATGGTAATCGATCTGTTCAAATTTTCTATTCCTGATTTAGTTTTAATATCTTACATATTTTTAGGAATTTATCCATTTCTTCTAGGTTGTCCAATTTTTTGGCATGTAATTGTTCATAACATAATCCTTTGTATTTCTGTGGTAGTGGTTATTTCTCCTCCATTGTTTCTCTTTTTAAAAACATTTTTAACATTTTTTATTCATTTTTGAGAGATAGAGAGCACGAGTGGAGAAGGGGCGGAGAGAGAGAGGGAGACACAGAATATGAAGCAGGCTCTAGGTTCTGAGCTGGCAGCACAGAGCCCAACGTGGGGCTCAAACCCACAAACCAGGAGATCATGACCTGAGCTGCAGTCAGATGCTTAACCGAATGAGCCACCCAGGCACCCCTCCTCCTCCACCATTTCTGATTTTTTGAGTCCTTTCTCTCTATTTTGGATGTGTCTGGCTAATGGCTTAACAATTTTGTTTATCTTCTCAAAGAATCAGCTCCTGGTTTCAATGATATTTTTTTCCTATTGATTTTTTAAAGTATCTATTTCAGTAATTTCTGCTCTTTATTATTTCCTCCCTGCTAGTTCTTTTGGGTTTTATTCTTCTTTTTCTAGCTTCTTCACATCTAACTTTAGGTTGTATATTTGATATTCTTTTCTTGCTTTTTGAGGTAGGCCTGTGTTGCTGTAAATTTCCCTCTTAGAACTGCTTTTGCCGCAACCCAAAGATTTTGGACCATTGTGTCTTTATTTTCTTTTGTGTCCATGTATTATTTTTCAAATTTTTAGTGTTTATTTTTAAGAGAAAGTAAGTGTGAGCAGGGAGGGGCAGATAGGGAGACTAAGGATCTGAAGTGGGCTCTGTACTGACAACAGACAGCCCAATGTGGGGCTTGAACTCATGAACTGTGAGATCATGACCTGAGCCAAAGTTGGCTGCTCTACTGACTAAGCCACCCAGGTGCCCCTGTTTCCATGTATTTTTTGATTTCCTCTTTGATTTCTTGGTTGACCCATTGTTGACTAGCATGTTATTTAACCTCCATGTATTTGTATTCTTTCCAGATTTTTTTATTGTGATTGATTTCTAATTTCATAGCATTGTGGCTGGAAAAGACAGATGGTGTGACCAGTCTTTTTTAATTCATTGAGACTTGTTTGTGTGTTAACATGTGATCTGTTCTGGAGAATGTTCCATATGTACTTGAAAATAATGTATATTCTGTTTTAGGATGGAATGTTCTGAATATATCTATTAGATCCCTCTTGTCCAATGTGTTATTCAAAGCCAATGTTTCCTTGTTGATTTTCTGTTTAGATCATCTATCAATTGATGGAAGTGGGATGTTAAGTCACCTACTATTATTTTATTACTCTCAGTTACTTCCTTTGTTTGTCATTAGCTGCTTTATGTATTTGGGTTCTCCTATGTTGGGTGCATAAATATTTATAATTATTATAGCTTTTTGTTGGATTGTTCCCTTTTTGATTATATAGCATCCCCCTTGACCTTTTGTTACAGTCTTTGTTTTAAAGTCTATTTTGTCTAATACAAGTTTTGCTACCCTGACTTTCTTTTCACTTCCATTTGCATGATAAAGGGTATTGTATCCCCTCACATTCAGTCTGTATGTGTCCTTAGGTCTGAAATAAGTCTCTTACAGGCAGCAAATAGATGGGTCTTGCTTTTTATCCATTCTGTCACTCTATGTCTTTTGATTAGAGCATTTAGTCCATTTACATTCAAAGTAATTATTGATAGGTAGTTTTTTGTTACTTGTCATATGCTTGTTTTTATAATTCTTCTGTTTGTTTCTTTTCTTGTTCTCTTACAGTTTGCTGGCTTTCTTTAGTGATATACTTGGATTCCTTTCTCTTTATTTTTTGCATATATATTACTGGTTTTGGATTTGTGGATACTGTTAGGTTTATATATAATATCTTATGCATATAGAAGTCTATATTAAGTTGATGGTTGCTTAAGTTTGAATCCATTCTTTACTCCTTGTCCCACATTTTAGCAATATAGCTTCATGCTTTACATCCTTCTATTTTGTGAATCCCTGGACTGATTTTTATAGATATGCTTAATTTTACTGCTTCAGTGCTTCCTACTTTTCTCACTTACTGTTTTTTTTTTTCTTTCCACTTAGAGTCTCCTTTAACAATTCGTGTAGGGGTGGTTTAGTGGTTATGAATTCCTTTAACTTTTGTTTGTCTGGGAAGCTCTTTATCTCTCCTATTCTGAATGATAGTCTTGCTGAATATTCTTGCCTGTAGATTTCCCCCTCAACATTCTGAATATATAATACCACTTTCTTCTGTCCTGCAAGTTTCTGCTGAAAAATCAACTGATAACCTTATGAGGTTTCCCTTGTAACTGTTTTCTTTTCTCTTGCTACTTATTAAAAATTCACTCTTTATCACTATCGTTGTCATTTTAATAACTATTTGCCTTGGTGTGGAACTCCTGGGGTTGATTTTACTGGGGGCTCTCTTTGCCTTCTGGATTTAGATTTGTTTCCTTCTTTCTGTTTGGGAAGTTTTTAGCTATTATTTCTTCAAATTCTCAGCCCCCTTTTCTCTCTCTTCTCTTTCTGGAATCCCTATATAGTGAATGTTATTATGCTTGATGCTGTCCCTGAGTCCTCATACTCTAGTTTCCTTTTTATTTTTTTCTCTTTTTCTTTTCTACTTGATTGCTCCCCATTACTCTGTCCTCCGGGTTGCTAATCTGTTCTTCTGATTCTTCTAATTTACTATTTATTCCATATGGTATATTTTTAATTTCAGGTATTGAGTTCGTCATCTCTCATTAGTTCTTTTTTAGATTTTCTATCTCTGTTGAGAGTCTCACTGAAGTCCCCTACTCTTTTCCCAAATCCACTGATTATCTTTTTGACCAATACTTTAAATTATGTATCAGGCATATTAACTTACCTGTTTTATTTAGCTTTCTTGCAGTGATTTTTGTCCTGTTCTTTCATTTGGGACATATTCTTCTGTCTCCTCATTTGTTTAACTCTGTCTCTATTTCTGTGTGTTAGGAGACTCAGTTAGGTCTCCTGCTCTTGAAAGTAGTGGCCTTATGAAGAAGAGGTCCTGTCATGCCCTGTAGTGCAGTGTCCCCTGTTCATCAGAACCTGGTACATCAGGGGTGTCTCCTATAGGTATTGTGTGTACTCTACTGTGTAGCTGAGGTGCATTTGCCTTTAGTCATCTGCAGTGGATCTTTTTGTCTGTTGTGGAAAGGGTTCAGTCCCTGTGTTAGTGGAAAAATCTGGAGCCACCTTGGTCTTGAGTTTAGTAAGACCAGACATTTGCCCCAGATGCAGTAGCCTTGAACTGCACGTGTTTTCCCTGTGTTGTCCCTTGAGAATTTTACGTTGGTGAGTAGGACATCCAGTCAGACCAGTTATCTGCCCCCAGCACATTGTTGGGGCTGCAGTTGGTCTGGTTTGTGTTGTTACTTTCCCTTCTCTCCAGGGCAGTAGTCACTTTGGAGTGGTGCTGGCCCCTGTTGGGGCCACTTACACACTGTCAGGCTTGTGCCACGACTTTGGGTGGCACCAGGCCAAGGTTGAATTGTAGGGGACAAGTTTGTAGGAGAACATGGGGGGTGGGGTCTAGTACCAGCAAGGTGAGTGCTGGCCCACTGCAAGAGAGGACCTGTACTGCCTGGGAAAACTGACAAGGCCCACTGGGTCTGAGAGGGGCAGATTCACAGAAGCACACAGGGCAGGGCATGCTGTTAACAAAGTAGGTAGAAATTGTTGGTGCTGTAGGTATCCACGTATCTAGGCTGGGGGACGGAGGAGAGAAATGCTATCAACCTGCTCTTTTGTTCTTTGAGAAGTCTCCCAAAGATTCTTGCCACTCTAGCACATGCTCTGCGATTAGTAAATAAATCTCCTTGCCCTATACCCCAGGTGTTTTTCAAACAGCTGCTTCTATGATGCATCTTAGAAGGGATATTGATTGTGTTGTCTCTTTAAGGGTTGAAGCTCTGCCCTCCAGGCTCTCTCAGAGCCAAGCTCCTTATTTTACGTAAAGTTCCAGGGGTTAAGTCCCATTGATTGTTAGGCCCCTCTCTTTTTCAAAGCCAAATGTTATAGGGATTCATCTTCCTCATGTGAGTTTCCCATGCCTGGACTGTCTGGTCTTTTGTAAGACCAGGCATTTGCCTCTCCATACCTACTGTGTCCTCCCTCCTTCTCACAGACAGCCCCATGGGTCTGTTTGGCTCCTGACCTCATCTTCTCTCTTTCTATCATCTTCTTTGATGTGGCCTTTTCTATATGTTTAGCTGTGGAGGGTCTCTTATGCCAGTCCTTGGGTCATTTTCCAGATTATTTACACTGATGTGGATGTTATCTAGTTGTATCCATGGGATGAGGTGAGCTTAGGATACTCCTACTCTACCTTCTTGCCCAAAGTCCATAAATAAATTTTGCTTTTGAACTTTATAAAGTGTTATTAAACAGTAAGTATCTTTTGAGTGCCGAACTTCTTTTACCCAATATATTGTATTTGAGATTAATCCATGTTGTACAATGTAGTTCATTCATTTTCATTGTGTGTAATATTCAATTATGTAAAACATACCTCAGTTTATCCATTTAGCTATTGATGGAAGTTGACTGTTTCAAGGTGACAGCAGTGATGAATAACACTAATATGAACATTCTTGTAAATACCTTATGTGCACATAGGCACACATTTGTGTTGAATACAAATAGGAATAGGATTTCTGGGTCATAGAATATATATATAAGTTGAGAATTAGTGGAGGGATAAAACCATTTTCCGTTGGGTTTGTATAAATATATATTTACACCAGCAATATATGAATTCCAGTTTCTCCATACCCTGGCCCAGACTTGATACATGCAGTTTTAAGCAAATGGTTATATTTATTTTATTAATAAATCACTCTGAAAGGGAAAGCATAGCATAATTTATGCCTATTTAAATGTCTTCTGAAGTGTTAAACTGTGGAGGTAGGGATGCAATTCCTATAGTGCAAAAATAATTATATAATATTTTTAACCCAAACAGAAGACTTCATATGATGTATATAGTAATAACTATTTTTATTGATAATGAAATTTAAAAGGTAGAAAAATCAAAGTGTCATAATATGAATTTTATTTACTCTAAAATCTCTACCAGCTATCCCATAGACACTTCAAACTCATCAGTTTCTGTTTATATGTGGTTGCTCCTAGGTTTGATTTCTTGAAAATGCCTGGAAAACTTAAGAGCTATTGTAAACTTCTCACATTCACAGTTCCAGTAAACAAACCCTTATATTCTACCTCCCAAGCTGGTTGTATGTATGTTCCTTTATTTCAATGCCCAATATCACTGTTTAGGTGTATACATATGTGTATTTTAAGCTGCTTTACTGCATTAATATTTACTTAGCTGTTATACCAATTTCCATCTTTACTACCATTATACCAATTTCTTAATTTGTGTTCTGTGAGATTTTTGTAAAATAGAAATCTGATAACATCAATGATTAATATAAAAATTTTCCTATCCTCATTGCCTGCAAGATGCAGTTGAAATTCTTCCTGAGAACACACACATATCTTGCCACCTTGCCCCCTTGTATACATTTCTGACCCTTGTCATGGTCAAATATTCACCATGCATATATTCAAGTATATTTAAAATTTTCATAGATTGGATCATTAGTTTTATATGTTAATTGCTCTGTCAGGAAATACACCTATTCTTGCTTGTCCTGCTGGCTATTTCTTTTTTGAACTCCAGACTAAAAGTTTTCTCCTCATATGAAGTTGTTCTTATTACTACCTCTTTCTTTTAAGACTTTAGTACTTGCCTACTTTACAACCCATATATAGCTCAATAGGATTAATACTACCATAATCATTTCTTCACTTATTTGCATCCTGTGTAGATGTGTATTCCTTGGATTCAGGGTTAATATTTGCTATTTTTATTTAAGTTACCGTTTGTCTTTTTTATAAATAAAAAAATAAAAGCAATAAATATTTGGCAAGCAAATACTTGGAAAGCTTGTTTCCTTTTAATGGAACCAATCTTAGTTCTACTGTATGACACAAGTTTAAATTCTAGATTTTGAGATTTCAGGGATAAGAGAGTAGGAAATATTCTTTTCATTCTAAATATGAAATAAACAGATCTTTGGAGATAGAAAATGTAAAATAAACATGTTTAGGGGTAGAAATTTGAATGAAGTGAAAACTAATGAATTAGAAGCCTGCTTGGATTGAACCTAAATGCATGATGTATAAATGCATAGTTAATGAAATCTTTTTGTGGAAAAACTATTTCAGTAATTTGTTTCTTGGTGTGTCACTTAACAACTTCACTTGTTTTTGTCATGATTCTCTGGGAGTTGACTGGGCTTAGCTGGACTAGTCTTGTTTGCTCCATATGGTACCACCTGGACTGCTTTCATCTTGTTGCCTGACTAGAGCTGGGGTGTTCAACATTACTTACTCATATAAGTTACAATTGGTGATGGCTTTTGGCAAGGTTCAGATAGTGGCTCTTTGAGAGAGTTTTTGACTTGCATAGTAAGAGTAAGATAGGTAGATGAGAAATCTGATTTGAAAAATTAGATTGTAGAAAGTTTGTCATGTTCAGGAATTTGACTTGTAATAATCATTGGAAAGTGATAAAATATACTAAGCAAGAGGTTAATTTCTAAAATGTCTATTGTTTAGGGACCCCTGGGTGGCTCAGTCAGTTAAGTGTCTGGCTTTGGCTCAGGTCACGATCTCATGGTTCATGAGTTCGAGCCCTGCATCAGGCTCTGTGCTGACAGCTCAGAGCCTGGAGCCTGCTTCAGATTCTGTGTCTTCCTCTCTCTCTGTCCCTCCCCTGATTATGTTCTCTCTCTCTCTCTCTCTCTCTCTCTCTCTCTCTCTCTCTCTCTGTCTCTCTCTCTCTCAAAAAATGAATACACACTTAAAAAATGAAAAAAAAGTAAAATGTCTATCATTTAATTTTTTATGAAGGTAATTTTCATGACTGAAAAATTGTTGAGGGTAGAAAGGAACCACTTGGGATATGGCATTTTATGAAAAAGTAGATATAAAACAATAGCATTAACTGGAAAGAATATTTGAAAGACAATTATGAAAAATTAGTAGGACTCGATTGGGAAGAAAGGGGAGATATGTTTGAAGTTGAGTTTGAAGCTGTAAGCTTGGAGAAGTAGACAGTTCTGACATCATTTGTGGATATAGAAAACAGGAAAAGGTGCAAACTTTTGGGGAAGGTAATGAATTCAGTTTAGTTTTAACTAAATCTGAAGTGGCTTTGGGATGTCCATGTACTTTGAAATATGGCTCTAAGTATGAAAGAGAAAGAGGGGAGAGATATAAATTTGCAGTAATCAAGAACATACTTTGGAAAATAGCATTACTTAGGAAAAGATTGGCACTGTTACATATTATTGTAGGACTATAAATTGGTTCAACAGTACTTTCAAAGGAACTAAGTAGCATGAAAAATGCCCCTATCAGAATAAGTAGGGGGAAATATCCAATGTTGAATATATAATATGTATTCGATGATCAGTTTTTAGTTGATTGGACTCAGAGGCTGCATCTTGTTTTCCTTTTCCTCGCTACCTCCCGTTGAGCTAAATCATACACTAGACTGTGTGAATAATGAAAATTTCCTTATACGATTAAATTGTACAGTCTTTTAGGCCTACTTTTCTAGTTGCTCTTTTTATTAAACAAAATGCAGATTTTTTTGAAGATCTAATGAAGGTGTAACAACAGGCTTTTTCTTTCCAAGTATCAAAGTAACGACTGAAGGAAAAAATCAGCTTTGATTCCTTCTTTTGTAAGTAGACATTTGATGATCAATTCAAGGGCTAGTAATAAGAGACCCAGAAACCATTTGCAGAAAAGTTTTAAACTGTGCTTCCTCAAAAATGTCAGTATAATAGCCTAGAGTGTTTCTAGCAGAGGGCAGAAAACCATTTCTAATATTCCACATAATACCTACCTTGAAACCAGATTTTGATTATAACACCAGGACCAAACCTCATGATGGAAACCACAGAGCTAGGACTCATTCATAATATGTATATTGAGAGAATGTAAAATATATATAATGAAAAATACTATACAAACTTTCAAAAAAATTTTATGCCAGAAATATTATAATGTATATAAAGTATTACATGTACATTTTAATGTTTTTATCAATCCTGCACCTATTTCTTTTATCATTACATACAAAACTAGTATTTTTGAGAAAACTCCAAAATTATGTGAAAGGATGAAGAATGAAACTAGTCACTCATTATCCCAATATTAAAAGGAAAACTCTACAAATATTTAGGTACATAAATTTATATCAATATAGCATATATGTATAATGATATCTGTATATGTGTATAATTTACATTTTATAATTTAAAAATTACCAATAAACTATGAACATTTTCTTATTAAATTATCCATTTATCTTCATAGAAGTATACTTTGTGTCTATATCATAATTTATTTCTTAATCTTGAGAAAGTAAAATTTAAAATTACTGGTTGGCAGGCAGTGATATTATAGTATATGGAGCAGTTATGAAAGAAATATCTCCAGAACTGAACAAAGATACTAAAACCAAAAGGACAATAAAATGGCTACATTATATTTGTATGCAACAGTGATTAGATAAGGTTGGTGGGAGGAGTGGGGTTGGATGAGGAAAGACTTTGAAAGCCTCAATTAAGAGATCAAATTTTATCCTGATATGTTTGTGTAGAGAAGCATACTTTAAGATTAATCAAGTGACCATATGTTACAAAAGTAGAGTAAGAAGAGACTGAAGACAAGTAAATCTATAAAAAGTTTACTGTATTAATCCCAGCAAGATGAAAGCAATTGTCATAGGGAATGGACAGAAAGATAGATTAAAGGAAACCTTTTGCATAACAGTCACATAAGAGAATTACTCTGATCGGAGAGGAAAAACAAATAATTACTGGATTCTGTACTAGAAACTGGAAGCTGTGGCAACACTCCCAACTCAAAATTGTGGTAACTATTTTGAGTATAATACAAGATTCCTTGTTGCAGTCCTGAATAAGTAACAAGTGAATTTAACTGTTCAAAAGTCACCTGCAATGTTGGAGCTTTGAGCTGAGAATCTCTCTCAGGATAAAAGAATAGGAGTGAATAGGGAACATTCATGTTTGAGAGTGCATGGAATGTCGACAGTTAGAAAAACAAGAAGAGGAAGACCACCAGGTGAGAAGACAGAGAAGCTAAAGTATGGATTTGGGCAATGGTATCACTTTATAGATGAGAGTAAAATAATGAGTACTGGGAAGGCTACTGGACGTGACAAAGTTCCTGGGTGATTTCAAGAAGGTAATTTATGGGAAATTGGAGTGAGATTTGCAGATTGAGGAGAATAATGAAATACAATAGAAGTCTTCACTCTGCCTAAAAGTGACTACTTAAAGGAGGGAAAGAAGAGAGCTGCTATATAAATTAGTAGGAGAGAGTTTTTTGGTTTTGGGTTTTGTTTTTAAAGGAAACCCTAACATTGAAAACAGAAATTAGCCAAGAGAAAACCTTCCCATCAGTCTACTTTCTTGAAAATGTATCTTAAAATTTGGGGACCAATTTTTTACCCTTCTGCCATCTCCAGAATAAATGGAAGATAGAATACAGCGTTTGTGTGATGGTTAGCAGAGAGAAGAAAGCAGGCATGAGCATACTGTTTATACGGACCTTTACACCCGTGTATCACCACTTCTAGGAAGTTTCATAGACTATTTTCGATCCCCTATAGTCTCTTCAGCTTCTGAAGTTTATTGTAGCATTTGTTATTGAGCACTTTGACATTTAGATAGCATTCTATATCATAATACATACAAATCATAATATACTTGTAAGTCTAATTATAGCATAAGGTTTTCGAAGTTAAAAAACAACAAAAAAACTATCGCCAAAGGTGTTCAATGAAGAATAACTGGACTTTGATAACTTAATCTCTTTGAACAAAGGATCTCTAACTCTATTGCTATTTTCAGTCCTACATTTTTCAATCATGTTTGGTGTTTTCCTTCATTTCCTGAGCCTTGTTAGGTCACTTTCTGATTGACAATATGTGAATTCTCACTATGGTAATAACAGTAGCTTTCAACCCAGAAGGCTCAGAATTTTTCTTCTAATTTATATAAAATAATATTTGTGGTAGGCTTTCTGTGTTTACTTTTATTTATTTTTTATTTTTTTCAATATATGAAATTTATTGTCAAATTGGTTTCTGTACAACACCCAGTGCTCATCCCAAAAGGTGCCCTCCTCAATACCCATCACCCACCCTCCCCTCCCAACCACTCCCCATCAACCCTCAGTTTGTTCTCAGTTTTTAAGAGTCTCTTATGCTTTGGCTCTCTCCCACTCTAACCTTTTTTTTTTTCTTTCCCCTACCCCATGGGCTCCTGTTAAGTTTCTCAGGATCCACATAAGAGTGAAAACATATGGTATCTGTCTTTCTCTGTATGGCTTATTTCACTTAGCATCACACTCTCCAGTTCCATCCACGTTGCTACAAAGGGCCATATTTCGTTCTTTCTCATTGCCCTGTAGCACTCCATTGTGTATATAAACCACAATTTCTTTATCCATTCATCAGTTGATGGACATTTAGGCTCTTTCCACAATTTGGCTATTGTTGAGAATGCTGCTATAAACATTGGGGCACAAGTGCCCCTATGCATCAGTACTCCTGTATCTCTTGGGTTAATTCCTAGCAGTGCTATTGCTGGATCATAGGGTAGGTCTATTTTTAATTTTCTGAGGAACCTCCACACTGTTTTCCAGAGTGGCTGCACCAATTTGCATTCCCACCAACAGTGCAAGAGGGTTCCCGTTTTTCCACATCCTCTACAGCATCTATAGTCTCCTGATTTGTTCATTTTGGCCACTCTGACTGGCATGAGTTGATATCTGAGTGTGGTTTTGATTTGCATTTCCCTGATAAGGAGCGACGTTGAGCATCTTTTCATGTGCCTGTTGACCATCTGGATGTCTTCTTTAGAGAAGTGTTTATTCATGTTTTCTGCCCATTTCTTCACTGGGTTATTTGTTTTTCGGGTGTGGACTTTGGTGAGCTCTTTATACATTTTGGATACTAGCCCTTTGTCCGATATGTCATTTGCAAATATCTTTTCCCATTCCGTTGGTTGCCTTTTAGTTTTGTTGGTTGTTTCCTTTGCTGTGCAGAAGCTTTTTATCTTCATAAGGTCCCAGTAATTCATTTTTGCTTTTAATTCACTTGCTTTTGGGGATGTGTCAAGTAAGAGATTGCAATGGCTGAGGTCAGAGAGGTCTTTTCCTGCTTTCTCCTCTAGGGTTTTGATGGTTTCCTGTCTCATATTCAGGTCCTTTATCCATTTTGGGTTTATTTTTGTGAATAGTGTGAGAAAGTGGTCTAGTTTCAACCTTCTGCATGTTGCTGTCCAGTTCTCCCAGCACCATTTGTTAAAGAGACTGTCTTTTTTCCATTGGATGTTCTTTCCTGCTTTGTCAAAGATGAGTTGGCCATACTTTTGTGGGTCTAGTTCTGGGGTTTCTATTCTATTCCATTGGTCTATGTGTCTGTTTTTGTGCCAATACCATGCTGTCTTGATGATGACAGCTTTGTAGTAGAGGCTAAAGTCTGGGATTGTGATGCCTCCTGCTTTGGTCTTCTTCTTCAAAATTCCTTTGGCTATTCGGGGCCTTTTGTGGTTCCATATGAATTTTAGGATTGCTTGTTCTAGCTTCGAGAAGAATGCTGGTGCAATTTTGATTGGGATTGCATTGAATGTGTAGATAGCTTTGGGTAGTATTGACATTTTGACAATATTTTTTCTTCCAATCCATGAGCAGGGAATGTCTTTCCATTTCTTTGTATCTTCTTCAATTACCTTCGTAAGCTTTCTATAGTTTTCAGCATACAGATCTTTTACATCTTTGGTTAGATTTATTCCTAGGTACTTGATGCTTCTTGGTGCAATTGTGAATGGGGTCAGTTTCTTTATTTGTCTTTCTGTTGCTTCATTGTTAGTGTATAAGAATGCAACTGATTTCTGTACATTGATTTTGTATCCTGAAACTTTGCTGAATTCATGTATCAGTTCCAGCAGACTTTTGATGCAGTCTATAGGATTTTCCATGTATAATATCATGTCATCTGCAAAAAGCGAAAGCTTGACTTCATCTTTGCCAATTTTGATGCCTTTGGTTTCCTTTTGTTGTCTGATTGCTGATGCTAGAACTTTCAACACTCTGTTAAACAACAGCGGTGAGAGTGGGCATCCCTGTCGTGTTCCTGATCTCAGGGAAAAAGCTCTCAGTTTTTCCCCATTGAGGATGATGTTAGCTGTGGGCTTTTCATAAATGGCTTTTATGATCTTTAAGTATGTTCCTTCTATCCCGACTTTCTCAAGGGTTTTTATTAAGAAAGGTGCTGGATTTTGTCAAAGGCCTTTTCTGCATCGATTGACAGGATCATATGGTTCTTATCTTTTCTTTTATTAATGTGATGTATCACGTTGATTGATTTGCAAATGTTGAACCAGACCTGCATCCCAGGAATGAATCCCACTTGATCATGGTGAATAATTCTTTTTATATGCTATTGAATTCGATTTGCTAGTATCTTATTGAGAATTTTTGCATCTATATTCATCAGGGATACTGGCCTGTAGTTCTCTTTTTTTACTGGGTCTCTGTCTGGTTTAGGAATCAAAGTAATACTGGCTTCATAGAATGAGTCTGGAAGTTTTCCTTCCCTTTCTATTTCTTGGAATAGCTTGAGAAGGATAGGTATTATTTCTGCTTTAAACGTCTGGTAGAACTCCCCTGGGAAGCCATCTGGTCCTTGACTCTTATTTGTTGGGAGATTTTTGATAACCGATTCAATTTCTTCACTGGTTATGGGTCTGTTCAAGCTTTCTATTTCCTCCTGATTGAGTTTTGGAAGTGTGTGGGTGTTTAGGAATTTGTCCATTTCTTCCATGTTGTCCAATTTGTTGGCATATAACTTTTCATAGTATTCCCTGATAATTGTTTGTAACTCTGAGGGATTGGTTGTAATAATTCCATTTTCATTCATGATTTTATCTATTTGGGTCATCTCCCTTTTCTTTTTGAGAAGCCTGGCTAGAGGTTTGTCAATTTTGTTTATTTTTTCAAAAAACCAACTCTTGGTTTTGTTGATCTGCTCTACAGTTTTTTTAGATTCTATATTGTTTATTTCTGCTCTGATCTTTATTATTTCTCTTCTTCTGCTGGGTTTAGGCTGCCTTTGCTGTTCTGCTTCTAGTTCCTTTAGGTGTGCTGTTAGATTTTGTATTTGGGATTTTTCTTGTTTCTTGAGATAGGCCTGGATTGCAATGTATTTTCCTCTCAGGACTGCCTTCGCTGCATCCCAAAGCATTTGGATTGTTGTATTTTCATCTTCGTTTGTTTCCATATATTTTTTAATTTCTTCTCTAATTGCCTGGTTGACCCACTCATTCTTTTGTAGGGTGTTCCTTAACCTCCATGCTTTTGGAGGTTTTCCAGACTTTTTCCTGTGGTTGATTTCAAGCTTCATAGCATTGTGGTCTGAAAGTATGCATGGTATAATTTCAATTCTTGTATACTTATGAAGGGCTGTTTTGTGACCCAGTATGTGATCTATCTTGGAGAATGTTCCATGTGCACTCGAGAAGAAAGTATATTCTGTTGCTTTGGGATGCAGAGTTCTAAATATATCTGTCATGTCCATCTGATCCAATGTGTCATTCAGGGCCCTTGTTTCTTTATTGACCGTGTGTCCAGATGATCTATCCATTTCTGTAAGTGGAGTGTTAAAGTCCCCTGCAATTACCACATTCTTATCAATAAGGTTGTTTATGTTTATGAGTAATTGTTTTATATATTTGGGGGCTCCTGTATTCGGCGCATAGGCATTTATAACTGTTAGCTCTTCCTGATGGATAGACCTTGTAACTATTATATAATGTCCTTCTTCATCTCTTGTTACAGCCGTTAATTTAAAGTCTAGTTTGTCTGATGTAAGTATGGCTACTCCAGCTTTCTTTTGGCTTCCAGTAGAATGATAAATAGTTTTTCATCCCCTCACTCTCAATCTAAAGGTGTCCTCATGTCTAAAATGAGTCTCTTGTAGACAGCAAATAGATGGGTCTTGTTTTTTTTATCCATTCTGATATACCTTACGTCTTTTGGTTGGCACATTTAGTCCATTTACATTCAGTGTTATTATAGAAAGATACAGGTTTAGAGTCATTGTGATGTCTGTATGTTTTATGCTTGTAGCGATGTCTCTGGTACTTTATATCACAGGATCCCCCTTATGATCTCTTGTAGGGCTGGTTTAGTGGTGATGAATTCCTTCAGTTTTTGTTTGGGAAGACCTTTATCTCTCCTTCTATTCTAAATGACAGACTTGCTGGATAAAGGATTCTCGGCTGCATATTTTTTCTGTTCATCACATTGAAGCTCTCCTGGCAAGCATTTCTGGCCTGCCAAGTTACAGAAGAGAGATCAGTCACGAGTCTTATAGGTCTCCCTTTATATGTGAGGGCACATTTATCCCTAGCTGATTTCAGAATTTTCTCTTTATTCTTGTATTTTGCCAGTTTCACTATGATATGTCGTGCAGAAGATCGATTCAAGTTACATCTGAAGGAAGTTCTCTGTGCCTCTTGGATTTCAATGCCTTTTTCCTTCTCCAGTTCAGGGAAGTTCTCAGCTATTATTTCTTCAAGTACCCCTTCAACACCTTTCCCTCTCTCTTCCTCCTCTGGGATACCAATTATGCGTATATTATTTCTTTTTAGTGTATCACTTAGTTCTCTAATTATCCTCTCATACTCCTGGATTTTTTTATATCTCTTTTTCTCAGCTTCCTCTTTTTCCATAATTTTATCTTCTGGTTTACCTATTCTCTCCTCTGCCTCTTCAATCTGAGCCGTCGTCGTTTTCATTTTATTTTGCATGTCGTTTAAAGCATTTTTCAGCTCCTCCTGACTGTTCCTTAGTCCCTTGATCTCTGTAGCAAGAGATTCTCTGCTGTCCTCTTTGATCAGTTCATTGGCTGTTGTTATTTCCCAGAGATTCTTTTGAGGGGAATTCTTCCGTTTGGTCATTTTGGATAGTTCCTGGAGTGGTGCGGACCTGCAGGGCACTTCCCCTGTGCTGTGGTGTATAACTGGAGTTGGTGGGCGGGGCCGCAGTCAGACCTGATGTCTGCCCCCAGCCCACCGCTGGGGCCACAGTCAGACTGGTGTGTGCCTTCTCTTCCCCTCTTCTAGGGGCAGGATTCACTGTGGGGTGGCGTGGCCCGTCTGGGCTACTAGCACACTGCCAGGCTTGTGGTGCTGGGGATCTGGCGTATTAGCTGGGGTGGGTAGGCAAGGTGCACGGGGGCAGGAGGGGCAGGCTTAGCTTGCTTCTCCTTAGGTGATCCACTTCAGGAGGGGCCCTGTAGCAGTGTGAGGGAGTCAGACCCGCTGCCGGAGCGGTGGCTCTGCAGACGCACAGCATTGGGTGTTTGTGTGGAGCAAGCAAGTTTCCTGGCAGGAACTGGTTCTCTTTGGGATTTTGGCTGGGGGATGGGCGAGGGAGATGGCGCTGGCTAGAGCCTTTGGTCCCCGCCAAACTGAGCTCTGTCCTTCCAGGGCTCATCAACTCTCCCTCCCTTTGTCCTCCAGCCTTCCCGCTTTCCGAGCAGAGCTGTTAACTTATGATCTCCCAGATGCTAAGTCCCACTTGCTGTGGGAACAGACTCTGTCCAGCCCCTCCGCTTTTGCAAGCCAGACTCAGGAGCTCTGCTTGGCCGGCAGGCTGCCCCTCCACCCTGGCTCCCTCCCGCCAGTCTGTGCAGCTCGCACCGCCTTGTTGCCCTTCCTACCCTCTTCAGTGGGCCTCTTGTCTGCGCTTGCCTCCGGAGACTCCATTCTGCTAATCCTCTGGCAGTTTTCCGGGGTATTTAGGCAGGTGTAGGTGGAATCTAAGTGATCAGCAGGACGCGAAGTGAGCCCAGCGTCCTCCTATGCCGCCATCTTCCCTAATAATCCTATGTGTTTACTTTATATTCTGGGAAACTGATCAATAGATCCTTGCCACAGATCCTAAGGGTCAAAAAAAAAAATACAAAACAGATTAACCAATTGTTTTCCAAAATCTTTTTCACATTGTAATTACCTGGGGATTTGTTAAAAAATACTTATTACTAGCTCTCACTGCATAACATGTAACTTAATTTGTATGGAGTTGATCTGGGCTTTACAAAATTTTTTATGTCTCCAGGTGATTCTAATGTGCAGCAAAGTTTGGAAACCACTAGATTTTGATTTTGTCTCTCATTTGCTTTATAGTGCACATGCACCCATCTTTTCTCTGAGAGCTGGATGATGCTGTCTGATTTTATACCCATTGTTTTCTCTTGAGATAGGGGAACCCAATCCATTTAAGTATTTACCACTGTCTCTATAGCTTGCACATAGAACTAGCAGAGTCCTTCAACAGTTGTGGAACCCGCTCCAACCCAAGGGCTCTCTTAATGCTTTCAGAAGGAAGTGTTTTCTGGACTTTTGTAAGGTTGGGGTAGCAGGTTGATCCTAAGAGGCTACCATTTCAGTAGCCTGTTGGTTCCTTTCTCAATCCTATTCTTTTGAAGTGGTTGTTTCAACCTCATTGATTATAAACATTTGCTTAGTCCAAGCATTGAACAGCAATTTAACCAACTGTTAAGAATAACACCAGTCAGGTGCTGAAGACAACATATTAAAACCCAAATCCTTGGTGAGCGCATCCCTGTTAATGAAGTCAATGTGACCAAGTCATGCATAATGAGTGATGATGATACCTGATCATGTATCTCTTCTCCCTTGTAGTCCAACTCTTTTTTTACTGTACTCCACAATACTCTCCAACTTCCTACAGATACAATGCTTAGATCTGAGAACATTTTGATGAAAGATCTATCTTTTTTCACACAAGTCAGTGTCTGTTTGAACTAAATAGTATTATGAGTCTACATATAGACCTGGAGACAATATTCTAGAAAGAGATTATCCTGAGGAGAATTGGCATTAGCTTATGAGGTAGCTTTCTCTGAGTAACCTGTGGAA
Source organism: Prionailurus viverrinus (assembly GCF_022837055.1). Lineage (NCBI taxonomy): Eukaryota > Metazoa > Chordata > Mammalia > Carnivora > Felidae > Prionailurus > Prionailurus viverrinus. The sequence continues at coordinate 103,684,559 of NC_062567.1, read as the reverse complement.
TGGCTTTTATACAAAGGACAGATCATTTCTGGGAAAGGAAAGGGTTGCCTTGTCCAAGAGGAGCTCAAGGGAATTTGGAAGTTCAAAATTGTTAGGCTCTTCCATGTATGCTCAAACATCCCTAGCCTATATCTCAAGATCTGTTACTTTTTCAGTAGTGACCCTAAGCAAGTTTATATAATTGGTGCTGAAAGTTTGCCACCCCTACAGTCCAACCTAAACATCTTCAGCCATATTTGCTCTTCTATCACTGGAAATAAGATAGTCCTTCAAAGGTTCATACAGGCTCTATGTTTCTACAAATATGTTCCTACTTTAAGATTGTAGATTATAGTTATTTTCCCTATATAGATTCTGTAGAGCTATAGAAAATAACAAATTAACTCCACAATCTTTATAATCACTACTGTTGGTACTTGTTGTTCTTGAGATAAATATAGTGAGTTAGAGGTCAGTGTGCCTGGAAGCACAGAAAAAGTATATACATAAGAGGCATGGATAGCAATGTTATGGCCGTGGTGTAATTATATCAGTGTTATATCATAAAATCTTTCAGTGACTGAGGAAATAATTCAATTTTCAGGAGTGAGGACAGCAAGCCTCAGAAAATCAGGTAGGGTTTAAATATAGACTCCTTTCCTAGTAGGATAAGTGGAATATAATCAAGAACTCATTAGGCACTTGAAAGTACAAATAACACTGGAGCTTAGCAATAGACATTTGTAATTTAAAAAAGGAACAGTCCAAAATTGGCGTTTGAACAAATTTTAGAGAGGGTACAGACATAATTGATAGAGAGTATCCAGTCCACCTTTGGTCATCTTGTTTTCTCCTCTCTCACTTTCATGACTTTGAGGTCAACCCTATCTAACCTCATTAAAGAGGAATATAAAATGTACCCATAATTTTAGATGTATTCCCTCATTTAGTCATTTTATCTCTACAAAGACAGATCTGCATTTACCCTTAAGTATCATTGCTTTTGGGAAGTATCTGGAAGGATAAAACTCAAATACTGAATATGAAAAACTGCTTTTTTCCCTACCACATAGTAATGGGTTGTATACTTACAGATGTTGGAGAAAGATGTAATTCTTCTTCAGTATCAATTCTCATAATCAAGTAGGAAAAAAATAGGTCCACATGATACAAATTCAATGATAAGCAACATATAGCAGCATTATTTATAATAGCTAAGGTATGGAAGCAGCCCAAGTATCCATTGATTGATGAATGGATAAAGAAGATGTGGTGTGTGTGTATACACACACACACACACATACACACACAACGGAATATTATTCAGCCATAAAAATAATGAAATCTTGCCATTTGCAATGGCCTGGATGGAGCTACAGCATATAATACTAAGCAAAATGAATCAGAGAAAGACAAATACCATATGATTTCACTCATATGTGGAATTTAAGAAACAAAACAAATGAATAAAGGGAAAAAAATGAGAGAGAGAGAGAGACAAACCAAGAAACAGACTCTTCACTATAGAGAATAAACTGATGGTCACCAGAAGGGAGGTGGGTTGGGGGATGGGTTAAATAGGTGATGAGGGTTAAGGAGTGCACTTGTCCTGATGAGCACAGCATGATGTATGGAAGTGTTGAATTACTATATTTATACCTGAAACTAATATAGCATTGCATGTTAACTGGAATAAAAATTTAAAAAAAATGATAAGCAACAAAGACAAATTCCTTGCTTTTGAAGTTCATTCTCCTCACAGCATTACTAAATGTATTTCAATATACCATGTTCTTGCTTAATTTCCTAATATTCATTTTATCCCCAGTGATTTATCTAAGCTCATCCTGTCACGACTACTGTATTAGGAATGATTGACATATGACCCAACCAAGTTTGACACATGATACAACCCTGACCAATGAGGAGAAATATAGGGGCTTCTGAGAAAGGTTTACATGCTAATGAAATGGAGAGGTAAAAAAAATACACTCATTTTCCTCAGATCAACACTGATGAATAAAAATGTTAACCTTAGAATTTCTGTGACCATCTCACTCCCAACCAACTAAAATGTCAACACACAAAGTATAAGACTGGGAGGAGTGCTGAGATGTGGTAACAGTGTACCAGAAGACCCTGCCTAGAATGCCATCAACTGTCATCTGTTTTATATTTAATTCCTTATTGCTTAAGTGAATTTTAGACAGAATTTTCTGCTACCAGCAAATGTAGCCACAAACCAACCGTGTCCTGAGATTGTTTCATGGATATATGTGACCACAAATAATTCCACGTTACTAACTGTTCTCAAAGATCATAGACAGGTACCTGTACTTCATCTGTGCAACACTTTTTACTACATATTCTATAATCCCTGTCACTAAAGAATATTATCTTGCTTTTTGTATGGACTATATATATCTACTACACAGTCTATGCTGCAAAATCCCCAACGAAATGTTTCCTCATCATGTGCAGTTACTTGGGAAAACGTGGACCATTCTGTCTTTTGACAACTTCTTTATTTGTAGAATACACCAATTCCACCATGTAGCATTTCCTATCATCTCTTAAGAAAATGGAGGTACAAAGGGGAGATTAGAAGACAAGGATATAGTGTGCTATGACAGAGTCAGGAATATAGTTGAGAGATGAGCAGAAGAGTTAAGTATGTAAGCAACAATAAAAAACATGTCCATATATATGTTAAATAGGTAAATAACATTTTCTAAAATAAAAAATTGCCAGGAATCATAAAGTCTGCACTGGGAAAAAATAAAATTCCGAGTCTCAGAGTTACTGTTTGTTGTGTTAATCACAATACATTAACTTCTTTTCAAATATCTCCTAAAACTGTCAATGGAAGTTACTTTAATGATAGAAAAAGCTGTTATTATTTTATAGGTCTTACTATTTTATATTTCACTACCATCTGTGTTTATAGCTTTGTAAAATGATTAAAAGTTGAGTGGCTATCATTTGCCCTTAGTCTATGATTGAATTACTCTGGAAATCATCGCAGTGTTATATGGATTAAGGCTATGATTCAATTCATAATATTCTAACATAAGTAGTAAACAGAAACGAGTTTTTATAATGTCAAATATATAATAAAAGAAGCTATTTTACTTCTTTTATGGTTTCATTTTATTTCCATCACATTGAAATGGCTAATCGTGCCTTTTCTATTAATAAAATTCATTTTGAAGACATTTTGCAATCTGTTAAATAGACAGCATAAACTTGTTCAAGACCATTTGATTTTAGTTTTGTTTATAGTGAAGGTAAAAAAATATTAACTTCAAGGAAGCCCTAAAAATAATACTCATTGCTTAAACAGTATAAGAATAATTTTCTAGTAAAGACAGATATATTGAACATTCTGTAAATGATTCTCTATAAAATGCAATTGGGAACACACTCATAATAGACATGTAGACATTACAAGGGATGCTATTACAGTGGATGGTATTTTACTAGTTGAATTTTGTGTTTCCTCCAACTTTTTTGTTTCTCCGTCACTTTACTAAACTCAGAATTATGTTGTCTTCCTTTAAAACCAGCCATTTTTGAGTTTCTATACTTTGGATGCTGGATACTCTTAGAATAACATTTAACTGAGATATTTAAGATTCACTTTTTGAGAGTAAAAAACTGGATAAAAGGAATCTTGGATTTTGTCTCTGGCTTCTGTTGGGTAAATGACAACTATTGTATAAATATTTATTAAAACTGCACACACACACACACCAAACACAACAAGAAACATTTCCTCAAATAATATATAGCCATTTTGTGACTGGAACAGCCAAGTAGAATAGTAAGTGTTATGAGAGACACACAGGCAGAAGACCAATCCTCATGCAGATGGAGTCAGGGAAAGGTTTTTTGAAGACATGACTCTGAAGATGAAACGAGGAGGATATATTATAATTAATCAGAAAAAAATCAGAGGCTATTTGTAGCATAGGGAATGGTAGATACAAATTTTATAGATCTGTAAGAATTTAAATCTTGATGGGGCACCTGGGTGGCTCAGTCAGTTAAGCATCTAACTTTGGCATAGGTCATGATCTTACGGTTTGTGGGTTCAAGCCTTGCATCGGGCTCTGTGCTGACAGCTCAGAGCCTGGAGCCTGCTTCAGATTCTTTGTCTCCCTCTCTCTCTACCCCTCCCCTGTCTCAAGCTCTGTCTCTCTGTCTCTCTCAAAAAATAAACATTAAAAAATTAAAAAGAATTTGAATCTTGATGTAGACTAGACAGCAAGGGGAAGGAGTGAAATATAGAGGTAGAGTAAAATATGCCATGGAAGCTTTTGATGTCTCAATAATGTCATTACTTTTTCCAGTGCATTTTGGGAGTATTGGAAGGATATAAAAGAGTGAAATGATCTGTAGAGATTTGTGTTTTAGAATATTCGTGTGGATAAAATTATGTAGGTAAATTGGAAAGGATTAAATATAATTCCTATTTTAGGCAATATTCTGAGAAATAAGATGCGATTGAGGGTTATGACACTGGCAATAAGAGGATGGATTAGAGCAAAATTAAATAAGTACACAGGGCATAAAGATTGATTCTAAGAGAGAGGGGAATTAGGGAGGGTTGATAAAATTAAAATGGTAACAAGTTTTGAGAGTAGGGATAATGGATATGTGATGATAGTGTTCTTTTAGGTAAGTTTTAAGTAAATTTCAGAACACTTTAAAGACCAATGTAAAAACAGAAAAACTTCTGTAACTTTTACAGCCTTAGTAAATAAATTATACCCTGAAATATTAGGAAGATTTTTTTTAGTGTTTCTTTATTTTTGAGACAGAGAGACAGAGTGTGAGTGGAGGAGGGGTAGAGAGGAGACACAGAATCCTAAGCAGGCTCCAGGCTCTGAGCTGTCAGCACAGAGCCCAATGTGGGCCTTGAACGCACAAACTGTGAGATCATGACCTGAGCTGAAGTTGGATGTTTAAGAGCCACCCAAGTGCCCCAGGAAGATATTTGACTCAATTATTCACACATAATATAGTCAATGAAATACAAGTTAACATTCAAAAAGAGTCTCTCAAAATTGAACATTTGATATTGTCTAATTAAGCCAAGCTTGATGTGGAATCTGCATCTCTGAAACCTGGTATTTCCCTGAGCATCTATCAGTTAATACCAATAAAAATCCATATGTGTTAAGTACACATTATTTTCTGTATTTGAAGCCAGTTTGGTTACAATGGAGTCTTGCATTTCTGTTACTTGGAAGAAGCTGTTAACTTTTGGGGCACCTGGGTGGCTCAGTTGGTTAAGTGTCAGACTCTTGATTTCAGTTAAGGTCATGATCTCGCAATTCGTGGGATCAAGCCCCATGTTGGGGGGGTCTATGCTAAGAGTGTAGATCCTGCTTGGGAGTCTCTCTCTCCCTCTCTCTCTGTCCCTCCCATGTTCACACACTTGCTCTCTCTCTCTCTCTCTCAAAATAAATAAATGAATAATGTGTGTTTTTTGTTTTGTTTTGTTTAAGAAATTGTTAGTCTTCCATAGGCCATCATGGCACTCTCTTTGTCTCTTTGCCATGGGATGCCATCTGCCATAGACAGTGTACTACCTTTACAGGTTTAGCACATGGAAAGTTTTCATAATTAATCCACCACTGCTTTCTACTTTCTCTTTGATGTTGCTGTAAAAGTAATAGCTTTTAGCTAAAGCATTTCTTATCTGACTTTTGGAGCTAGAGTAAAAGACACCAATTTTAAGAGGAATAAAAGAGGGAAAGAGTGTGTGAATTGTGGGTGTGTGTGCAGAGTGGACCTATGTAAGGTGCTTATCCATTGGCTTTCCTCTTTGGCTTTCCTCTTTTAAACAAAATTCAAAGGCCTTTCATGTCCATTATCTCTGCTGGATGTCTTTCAGTGGGCTGATTACAACAATGGTACAAATTTTTCAACCCTCCTTGTAGTTACACGTTTTGCCATAAGAGTTTGTGGTTCCTTACATTACAGGCTGGAGTTTATTTCCCTCATCCTTGAATCTGGTCTGTGACTTGTTTTGGCCAGCAGATTGTGGCAGAAATGACTCTGCACTAGTTCAGGGACTAAGACTTAAGAATCTTTGCACATATTTATTCTCTCTCTCTTGCTCTTCTGCCTTTGCTATGAGAATGAGCCTGGATTAGCCTGCTGGAGGATGAGAGCACAAGCAGGGGAGCTGATCTGACACAGTTAATGGAAGACTAATTCCAAATATGCGGATGATTCCAGACAAAATTAGCTCAGTTCCATATCTGTCTCCTAGCTAACTACAGATGCATGAGGAAGCCCAGATAAGACCAGGAGACCTGCCAGCTGTGGCGTTGACTTGTAAACAATAAAGCAAAGACATCATGTGAAGCTACCAAGTTTTGAGGTGGTTTGTAACGTAGCAGTAGTTGACTGATAAAAATTCTTTATAGACCATATCTGTAGAGGTATGATCTTACCACCTTCACAGAGAGATTATTACTGTGACTTATAGGCTGGTTGTATCCTAAACAGTGTTTCAGATTCCATGAGTTATAACTTCTTGGTTTATTTGGCTGCTCCTTATTATAGCCCTCATAATGAACTCAAATTTTTCTGCTGATGAGTTATGTCTACCTATCCAAGCCAATTTATGAATTCTGTGATGATAATGTCCCTTGCTTTCACTCTTCATGGGACAATATTAAATGTATTTACATATATTTATTTTAATTATAATCTTTAATTTTATGCTATTGAGAAAAAGAGAAGAATGTGCTTTTGCCAAAATGTTCTTTGAATAACAGACTCCTGCGTCGCTTTTATCCATTATTAATGTTCTTTAACCAAATAAACTCAGATATTTTTCTTCTGAAAAACAATATTTCCAAACTCTCTTCTAGTCTTCCTTTCTGTTTTAGGATATTAAGAAGGAAAAATATCCAACAGAATATCAATGTATCCATATTCTGTTAGAACTTTAATCTGTTTTTCTCAATAGAGCAATTCCCTTTGTGAACTAAATAACACTTAATTTTCATTTAATACAATGTTTCCTTATTTCAGAAACTATGATGTGTGTGTATGTATGTCTTCCAAAATATACCTAGCCACATAATATAATTAATACTTTTTACTTAAATTATCTTTTAAGGTGTTTTCTCTATATTTAGCAACACATCTCTACTGTTTAAAAATACTTCCTGACCATTTTATTCTATTTTTTCTTAATTTTATCAAAGGACTAGCAATTAATAGTCATTAACTGATAAAACCATGAATCTTTTCCTTATAGAATGAAAAACTTACCTTACAATTTTTCTTATTTAATTTTACTAACCAAGTTAGAGTTTTTTTTTAACTACCAAGTAGACATGGTCAAGCTGAATTCAAGGAGGGTAGAAGCAATTTTTTGATGTGTGTGTGTGGGTGGGTGGGGGAAGAGAGGGAGAGAATGATACAAATGTCTAAAAGATCATACGGAGAAGGAAAAAATAGCATACTGCGGTAATTACCATGAGGGAAAGGATCCAAACTGTTGGCTCCAGACGTGAATCTTATCTGAGGAAGTATTTTGTTTGGCACACACAGTCTTTAAAACAAACCTGAATTAATTGCCACATTTAAAAATTGGGGAATTTCTCAAAAATAAATTTAAAAATCCATCTTCCCTTGAAAAATTAGAAAGTAGATCCACACTGGGCCTAGGTGCTTGAATGGCAAAAGTCTGTAGCAGCTGCCTGTTCTGATGGAGAGTGAACCTTCCAAATCCGTCAATGTCAATTGTTCTATCACTTATAGCATTTGGCTAAGACCAAGCCCCACCCCCCAAAAAAACCCACAAAAAAACATAATTTTTTTTAAACTGTGGTGTTTTTACTCTTTTGGGAAAGGAGAAAAAGGTAACAACCATTTATCTGGCTTGCTTAACCCATTTGCTTGCCCGGCTCCTTTAGGCCTTTAAGTTTCAATCCATAATTTAAAGTTTTTGTAAAGATTGAGATAGTCAACACTTTTAGTCACAGGTGGCAGAAACCAACTCATATTTCCATAAGCAAACAAAAATAGGCAGTTACCTGTTCACATTACTTGTTCCAGGGGAACAAAATAATGTTATCAGAAATCCATTTCTTTTGTTTTTCATTTTCTGATACCATTGTGTTCTCTCTGGGCCACATTCTCAGGCCGATTTTAGCAGTGAGATGACAAAAGCCACTGGTCCCTCCAGGCTTACAAAATTTTCAATGTCCATAATTCTAGACAAAGGGAGAATATCCCAGCAATTCTAATGTAACATTTTGGTGGCTTTTATTGGCCTGTGTAAGGTCACATGCCTAAGCCAAGCAATCACTGTTGGTAAGGGAGGTGTGGTAGTCTCATAGACCAGGTCCAGGTTCTAGGTCATCTGCTCATCTCTGACAGGAGCAAAAAAAGTTAGCTTGATCTAAAACTCCTGATACTACATGGCAACGAGAAAGAATGAAATATGGCCCTTTGTAGCAACGTGGATGGAACTGGAGAGTGTTATGCTACGTGAAATAAACCATACAGAGAAAGACAGATACCATATGTTTTCACTCTTATGTGGATCCTGAGAAACTTACCAGAAGACCACGGGGGGAGGGGAGGGAAAAAGAAAAAGGTTAGAGTGGGAGAGAGCCAAAGCATAAGAGACTCTTAAAAACTGAGAACAAACTGAGGGTTGATGGGGGGTGGGAGGGAGAGGATGGTGGGCGATGGGTATTGAGGATGGGTATTGCTCACCTTTTGGGATGAGCACTGGGTGTTGTATGGAAACCAATTTGACAATAAATTTCATATATTGAAATAAATAAATAAACAAACAAACAAACAAACTCCTGGAATAATATGCCCATGGTAAAGAAGAATTCTGTTAACAGAATAAAGGAAAAAGAGATTTAGGTCAGGCAAAATGACAGTTGTCCAAGATAATCACAAATTAAGGTTTAACACTAAGGAGCTATTTAGTTACACAGGAATGCATATTTGAGTTAGTAAATGAGTTGATAAAATAAAAATGTTACATATAGTTCCCCCCCAAATCTATGAAGTATGTACAAACATCTATCTTGATAAACATGGGCCAGTGAAAAATATAGAGAATAAGAGATGTTAACAAGGAAGTTAAGTAAGACATACTGTAAAAGGAAAAAAATATATAACAGGAACCAGAGATTATAGTTATGACTACTAGCAGTGTTGCCTTAATATGTCATTTATCGTTTTCTTAAGTTTCACATCTTCCAAAATTGTGAAATATATACAGATAGAAATATACAAATATACATACATACTTTAAATAAAAACGATAAAGTAAGCACCCCTGTTACCACTACTTAACAATGAAAATACTGCCATCCACATAGGACTCCCTGAGATGAACTTCTTTTATTGTATCTCTTTTCTCCCAGAAAAAGCACTATCATGAATTTTGTATTACTTCAATTTCTGATTTTCTTTTTTTCACCACATGTATATTTATTCCTGAAAAAAAGTCACTTAGTTTTGCCTTTTCAAAAAAATGTATAACTAGAATCATAGTGTAGGTTTATTTCAATGATTTATTTTGTTCAACATTATATATGTAAGATTCATTAATGCTGATAGACATAGGTGTGAAAGGATTAATAGAAAATTCATACTGTAATTTTTTCCTCAAAAATTGAATTTTTATTTATTATAAGCAAAAGGCTTTATTTTTGCTAGTGCCTTTACTTACATCTTATTTTCTCAGTAAATCATAGAGCAACTCCAATTCTTTTAGGTTAGCATTTTCTTGGCTCATCTCCAAATTTTATTTCTCTATTGACTTTTAAATTGAGTCTGAAAAATCTTTGGTCTTTAGCTAGAGAATTTAGGCTACTTATATTTATATTGATTTCTGATGTAATTTGATTTATTTTTACATATTGTTTTCCTGCTGATTCTAGTATTCTTTTTCTTCTTTTTGGCCTTTTTTCTGCAATTAATTTTGTCTTATGATGCATTTTTCCTGCTACTAGTTGTGAAATATTTTTTTAATGCTATAGGGGTTACCATGGAAATTATAATATGTATATTTTCAGTATTCTAAATTTAATCAATATCATTTTTTTTCAAGACAATGTAAGACCCACAGAATAATTTACCCTTCTCTTGACAAATTATTCCTGTGCTAAATTATAATTCTACATATTTAACCCCATTAAACATTATATTATCTGTTTGTTTCAGTATTTGTTTAAATTTAGCCATGTATTTATCACCTCCGGTGCTTTCTTTCTTTATTTCCAACCCATTTGTCTGGGACTTCTTTTTTTGCATAGAGTATATCCTGTAGAATTTAGTGCAATTTTGCCTGTGATAAATTCTCATAGTTTTGTCTGAAAGTATCTTTATTTTGCCTTTATTCTTGAAATAAGTTTTGTCTTCATAGAATTTCAAAGGCTCTCCTTTACTTATTTTCCATCCATTAAAGTTATCATTCTACTGCTTTTGGGCTTCTATTGCTATTGAGAAAGGAGCTGTCCATCAAACTACCACTATTTTGAAGCATATATTTTTCCTCTCTATTTTTTTTTCTGTTTGCCATTGGTTTTCCAAAATTTCACTATGATACATCTAGGTGTGAAAGTCTTTTGTTTATCCTATGTTGGATTGTTTGGACTTAGTATACTTTATCAGTTTAGTATGTTCTCAGACTTTATATCTTTATATATGCATCTAACCCCTTCTCTTTCTCCCATCCTCCTGGAGCTCTGATTAGACATGTTTTATTTAATTCCATCTTATATTTCTTTGTCTCTCTACATATTGACTAGTTTTTTCTGACTTGTTTTCTTCATCTGTGTCTAATCCATTGAGTTTTTAAATTTATTATGCTTCCAGAAATTTTTATCTGTTGTTTTTCTATATTTAAAAACTTATAGTTTTCTAGTACCTACAGATAATTGTCAATCTTGTTTTTTAATTTCTTTAAACATTTTAATATCTTTGTCAATTTATAATCTGGAATTGAAAATTTCAACTCATTGTGAGTCACTTTCTGCGTTCTGTTGTATAGTTGGTTCTTTAGTATGCTCGTCAGTTTATTTTGATTGGGAGTTTTTTCTCTGCTTGGAAAATGGTAGGAATTGTCTATGAATCAGATGAAGTTAAAAACGTTCAGAGAAAATTTGTCTTTTGCTTTTGTTAAGTTACTAGGGGCAATTGAAACTCATAATTTTTTTGACTACTTAGGTAATGTGAATTTGAGAAGGCTTAAATGTAGTTTCAGTTTCTGAGGGATAGTTTTTGTCATAATTTGTTAAAGCTATGATGAAAGCAAGGGAGAGGAGGGTATAAGATCTGCAATAAACTGTACTATATTCACTCTACTATCTTTAATAAAATAATGTCTAACCAACCAGACTTAGTTTTTTCAAGTTGCTTATATCTATTATGGAATTATTCTATAGGACAAGAGATTATCTAATGTAAACATATATCATTCATTTAAATTAAGACTTCCTAACAATGTGTGTGTATGTGTGTGTACACACACACGTATACATTTGATTGGGGTAGGGGTAAAATTCCTTATCCAGATAGGTATCTCTAATGGTCCATTAGTCATCTAGCAGATATAAATTCTTCCTTGCTTTCACTTGCATGCCCCTACTCTCTTTCTCAATGCTTTCTCTCCTTTAATACTCTCTCTAAATCTGTCTCCCCAACTCCAAACCCTTGCCCCAAACTCATCACTGTACTATGGGATTCTTAACAAGTTCTCTTCTCAAAGGGAGGTTCTCTTCTTGTTGAAAATGTGGACCTTCACTCTTGGGAAAGTGAAGAAATCCTTGCAATGGGAACAAGTATCAAAGGGGTGAAGGTTTGGGGTTTATATACTTAGTAAACCGTAATAAGGTGATACTAACTATGATAAGTGCACATGTTTATTTTTCCTACCCAACTGGCTCTGAGGTTCACCTGTATTTAAATCAGACAACTCTAAAATGTTGATCCTTCATGTGATTTATGTACATCTGGCTCTGGTACCCCAGCCATCTGGCTCCAGTTTTATGTATATGCAAATTAGGCAACCATGATAGGGTGATGTTGATTAGATGTGATGTCTTTCCCTGGTGGCAGTCAGCACTTTTGTGTTTATATTGATAGAATATTGTAGTCACAACTGAGACAGCTTTATTACACACACTACATACTTGCAACTCTGCTATTGCCAAATCACTTTTCTTAAAGTCTCTTGGGAATGGAGAGTGGAGGATGGTTTTCTCTTGATTCACTGTTACATCGAGGGTAGCTTTTGGAGTTCTGGCTTTCTTGCTGGATGGATATACATGGTCCTCCCTATCATGGAAAGGCCCAGAGCTTTGGTTCTGTTTCTATGCCTTATAAGATCAGAAAAACATCAGTACAATATCGTCATCACTGGCAAATGTCTTTAGGGAAAAAGTGAGCTTATGAGCTGTGCTTGACTTTCTGCATAATTCCATACTAAAATTTTGGTCCTTCGAGTCCTTTTAACTTAATCAATTCTTTGAAGCTTTTAAAATAATTTTTTTTAATTTTTTTTTTTTTATTTTGCGGAGACAGTGTGAGTGAGGGAGATTGGCAAAGGGGAAGAGAGACAATCTTAAGCAGGATCCACACCTAGCACAGAGCCTGAAGTGGGGCTCCATCCCACAACCTGGGGATCATAATCTGAACTGAAATAAAGAATCAGATGCTCAAATTACTGAGCCAGCAGGCAACCCTCAAATTAATTTTTTAAATATGTTTTAATTAGCATTTTAATTGCTCTCAGAGGGAGGGTTATTCTGAATAGGAAATGCGATTACCACCAAGGACAGGGTGACAGTTTTTCACATTGTCAATATCTGGGAGTAGAATGGATGGTAGATCTCTGACTCTGCAATTGTGTGGCTCAGTGATTGGGTGGAATCCAAACTTTTGCTATTTTTTCCCTGCTTTTAGCTCCACTAGAGAGAATTCAGAATTTCTTCTTTTGTTCTAAGTATAATAAACAAAAACTCTTGCTTGATAGCTTAGAAATCTCCCATAATCACTTATTGTAAGAATTCCTATACTTCAAAAACTATTTTCTCTAAAAATAAACTTATGTGACAGACTATGGGTGATATTTGGCTAATTAAAATTAACCTCAAAAGTTTGTACCCAAAATGAGAAAAGGTTTGCAGTACTAAATTCAAAATTATATTTTCTTTCCTGGTTTTAAATTTTAAATGTACATTATAGTTTCTAATATTTAAGCCACATACAATTCTTCCTCAGAATGAATTACGCATGTTAACTATAGGATTACTTTTTGCTGATTATTAATTGTAGAAGTTTGAATGGTGCATGTGTTCATGTTGTATATTGGGTTGGGGTGGTGAATAAGAACCAACTTCAAATCAAGGTCAGTTGGTACATTTTATGAACATACCTCTGATATTGAATACATGAGACAGTTTTATATACTAATATGTAATTTTATAATGTTTTTAATTAATATTCTATACTATGATAATATTGCACTCCGTTTGACAGTTTTGCTGTAAAATGGCTCTGTAACAAATAACTTCTGACTTTCAGTGGCTTACATAACTATGGATTTATTTCTCACTCACATTTTATGTTGGTGCCTGTGGGTTAGGTGCTGACTCTTATCAAAGTACAATGTCAGATGTAGGTCTGCTCCAATGTGTCCTCTCATTCAAGACCAGAATGATGTAGCACCCCATCTGGGATGTGATGTTTTCATGGGAAAGTACAGGAACACAAAAGGGGGACAGAAACTTGCCATGCCTCTCACAGCTTTTATTCAAAATACACATTTTGTCACTTCCATCCTTATTCCACTGGCCAAAACAAACTTAAAATCCAAGTGCCACATCATTGGGTTGAAAGGATATTTTTTCCATGAAGAATAGGTGAGTGAAGATTGGCAAACAATAAAATCTATCTTAAGGATACTTTGGTTATGGTTTGTTTTTTAATTGTTGAATATTTCTAACAGAACCAAAATAGTAAATAACATTAAAATCAATATACTTTCAATGACATATTAGGTAAAGGGTTAGTATCTAAAATCTATAAAGAACGCCTCAAACTCAATACCCCAAAAACAAATAATCTGGTGAAGAAATAGGCAAAAGATATGATTAGACACTTTTCCAAAGATGACATCCAGATGGTTATCAGACACATGAAAATATGTTCAACATCACTCATCATCAGGGAAATACAAATAAAAACCACAATGAGACACCATCTCACAAGTGTCAGAATGGCTAAAATTAAAAACTCAGGCAACAACAAATGTTGGTGAGGATGCAGACAAAAGGGAATTCTTTTGCACTGCTTGTGGGAATGCAAATTGGTGAAGCCACTCTGGAAACCATATGGAGGTTCCTGAAAATATTAAAAATAGAACTACTCTATGACCCAGCAATTGCACTACTAGGTGTTTATCCAAAGGATACAAAAATGCTGATTCAAAAGGGCACATGAACCCCAGTGTTTATAGTAGCACTATAGACAAGGCCAAATTATGGAAAGAACCCAAATATTCATCGACCGATGAATGGATAAAGAAGATGTGGTGTGTGTGTGTGTGTGTGTGTGTGTGTTATGTATGTACGTACATACATATATACATAATGGAATATTACTCAGCAATCAAAAAGAATGAAAACTTGCCATTTGCAACAATGTGGACAGAACTCGAGTTATGCTAAGTGAAATAAGTCAGTCAGAGAAAGACAAATATCATATGATTTCACTTATATGTGGAATTTAAGAAACAGAACAGATGAACATAGGGGAAAGGAAGGAAAAATAAGATAAAAACAGAGAGGGAGGCAAACCATAAGATACTCTTAAATACAGAGAACAGGCTGAGGGTTGCTGGAGGGATGTTGGTGGGGAGGATGGGCTAAATGGGTGATGGGCATTAAGGAGGGAACTTGTTGGGATGAGCACTGGGTATTGTATGTAACTGATAAATCACTAAATTCTCTTGAAATCATTATTACCCTATATGTTAACTAACTTGAATTTAAATTAAAAAGAAAACAATATACCATCCACTGGTTTTAGCAAAACAATATATTTCCATCTTCCATAGAAATTATTTTTTAATAAATCAAACATTCCAGGCACAGTTGAAACTCTGTTTAAATCTTTACTATTAATTCCATTGTCATTTCTTTTTTCCAGAGTTAATCACTATCTTGTAAATTTTCACTTTTTTTTAAAGTTTATATATTTATTTTGAGAAAGTGCATGTTCATATGAGTGGGGACAGGCAGAAAGAGAATCCCAAGCAGGCTCCCTGCCATCAGCACAGAGCCTGACATGGGCCTGAAACCCATGAACTGTGAGATCATGACCTGAGTCAAAATCAAGAGTCAGACGCTTAACTGACTGAGCATCCAGGTGTCCCAGTGTTTCACCATTTCATGCATGCATACTCATTAATCAAATAGGAGTATGTGCTTAAGCAAGAAAAGTAGAGATGTGAAATATGTTATCTTTATAGAAATATTATATTTTAGTATTCTATAAATTGTTTTTATCCTAAAACATTTTTTCCATATTAATATGCATAGTTCTAGTTTCACTCACTTTAGCTGCTATATAGTATTCCATTGTGTGAATAAGTAGCAATTGTTTAATCCTTTTATACATTTTTTAACATTTTTAAATTTCAATTAAAAATTAATTTTAGTTGAATTGCTTTATTTTTGCTATTATACATGTTGTGATAAACATTTTTGTGCATGCTTTCTTTGATTAAAAGTGAGGTTGTTCAACCTCAATATATTTTAGAATTTTAGACTTCCTTATGTATGAACTGTTAAATCACTTGGGTATCTTGATTTTGTGGGTGTGAGCACATCATATACACAGATATTTGTGTTTGATTTCTGTTATAAATGAGATCTAATGTTTAATTAGTTTTACTGTTACAGGATATCTTTTTTCCTGTCCTTGTATTCAACAGTCTTGCTGAACTAAAATTTTCATTCTGTTTTTCTTAGATTCTCTTGTTTTATGTTATGCACATTATTACAAATAAAAAGAGCAAATAAAAAGAGCTTTTTCTTTTCCAGTTTTTACTATTTTCTTTTTCTTCTTTATCAACTTGGCTAGAACTTCTATTACAAAGTTAAATGAAAGTGGTACTTTACCTTAATTTAAATAGCTGGCTTCTAAAATTTTATCATTAAGTAAGATGATTTCTGTATATTTGGGCACAATAAACATCAAATTATAGATATAACCTTGTATTCCTAGTTTGCAAAGACTCAGTTTTAAATAACAGTATGAGTGATTTTATCAAATGTGTGGGGTGTTTTTTTTTGTTTGTTTGTTTGTTGTTTGGTATTTTGGGGAGTGGTTTTTCCCTTTGTGAATGTGCTCATTTTTATTCAATTTTCTAATGTTGCTTGCCATTAACATTACTTGACTATAGCCTATTTTTTAAATTGCTGCTAGATTAAGTTGCTTAGCAATCTGTTTTGATTTTTTTCTATATATTTTGATAACTGGAATTGCTCTATGAATATTTTTCTCTTTGATTTATTCTTAATTGTTAGCAAGGTTTAAGTTATAAAATTATTAGTTGGAGCACTTTTCTTTTTCTATTTGCTGGAATAACAAAAAGTATATAACATGAATTTTCTGCTTGTTGATGGTATAGAAAACTCAGAGAGTGGCCTGGCTCTGTTTTGGGGAGTAAAGACCATAGGATATACTTGAAAATAGATGTGATGTAGTTAACACTTATTGCTCTACTTAGATTTTCTGTATTAGTATATTATTAGTGTCATTTTGAATCAACTTTGGTTATCTATGTTTAGAAAATTATTTATTTTACTGGAGTGCTTAGGTGGCTCAGTTGGTTAAGCATCAGACTCTTGATTTGAGCACAGGTCATGATCTCACAGTTTGTGAGTTTGAGCCCCACGTTGGCTCTGTGTTGATGGTGTGGAGCCTGTTTGAGATTCTCTCCCTGCCCACACTCATTCTCTCTCACAATAAATAAACTTAAAAAAAAAAGAGAAAATTGTATATTTTTACCTAGAGACAAAAATTGTTTAATACCTACTTATTCTGTACGTATAGCTCCCTTTCCATTCCTAGTACAACTTTTTCAGGCCATTTCTCTTTTTCCTAGTGCTTTATAAGATGTTGTTATTGTCGTTGCTACGAGTTTGCCTCTCTCATTTGCTTTAAATCTTTTTTGCCCTAAGCAACTTGTGGTATTAAAATAGTGCCCATTGTTTGATTTCTAGTTTATTTTGTTTCTCATTTGACCTTTACTATTTATTCTAATTTTTATTAATTTTTTAATTTTACAAAAATTAAAAAATTGTTTATTTTTGAGAGAGTGCAGTGGGGGAGGGGCACAGAGAGGTGGACAGAGGATCTGAAGTGGGCTCTGTGCTGACAGCTGAGATCCCAATGCTGGGCTTGAACTCAGGAATTGCAAGATCATAACCTGAGCCAAAGTCAGATGCTCAGCTCACTGAGCCACCCAGGTGCTCCTCTTCTAATTTTTAACATGTTCCTTCATTATTTTTATAGATTCTGTGTAGAGCACATAATAAATATTTTGTGCTTTTAAAACTATACATTTTGATCACTAAAAGCCTTCTTCTCAACTATTATAATGCTGTATGTTAACTATACTGGAATTAAAATTAAAATATTAATTAAAAATGGTGAAGGGAGTTAAGAATACACTTATGATGAGCAGTAATATATGAAATTATTGAATCACTATATTGTACACCTGAAATTAATATAACCCTATATGGTAACTACACTGGGATTAAAATTTAAAAAAATTGTAACACTAAAAAAAATAAAAAAAAGACTTTTTCCCTTGAATCCTAAAAGTTTGTATATTAATAGTCTTCTAAATATTTTGAATTTTTACTTTTAATTTTCTCTTTAACCCATTAGTTAGTAACATATGTTTTAGCCTTCCAAACTCAGGAGTTTGTTTAGATACACTTTTTAATATACTACTTTACAGTTTTTTATTTGTTCTAAATATTAAGGACTTTGCAGACCTAGTCTATGTGACAATGGACCGATGGGTTTAGTCACTGAATATTATTGATTGACTTATTTCTTACATTGATCAGGATTAGGATCAAATCCAGCTTTAATGATTGAGTCTGGCTTGAGGTTCTGTCTGACTAGATGCCATTTCCATCCCTTTTCCCATAGGATGGTCCTTATTTCTGGTAACCACTGCATACTTCCAAAACTTGAGCCCAGCAGGGCTGTGGCAGTGGCCTTGCTCTTTGCGCGCGTGCGCGCGCGCGCGCGCGCGTGTGTGTGTGTGTGTGTGTGTGTGTGTGTGTGTTAAGTCTGGGGAGAAAGTAGTAATCTTTCTTTTAAGCCCAGATATGTCCTATTGGCTTTCCATTTTTATAGTTTATTCCTTACTGCTATGTGCCTGGAGCAGATTATTTCTTTTTAAAAATTTTTTAATGTTTTATTTATTTTTGAGAGAGAGAGAGCACGAACGGGGGGGTGGGGAGGGGCAGAGAGAGAAGAAGACACAGAATCTGAAGCAGGCTCCAGGCCTGATGTCGGTCTTGAACTCAAAAGCTGCGAAACCATGGCTTGAGCTGAAGTTGGATGCTTAACTGCCCCTGGAGCAGATTATTTCTGATAAGTATTAATTCACTGTACAATCTTGAAAAGAAATACAATTTTATGAAATACATCATGTTTTGACACTCCATAGATAATTAGTGCCAAACACATAAATCAGCCATTAATATTTGCAAGCACTTAGTTTTGAATACTTACCATGACTCAAACATGGTAAGTTCTCTCCCCAAAGAACTTAGGTTGTTATTGAGAAAGAGAATTGAAAAGAATCGGGAGAGTATGTCACAAAAAAGTAGACGTGAAATTAACATCCTTAAATAACAGAAGATGCACCTAGTCTTCCAAGGTTGGAAAAAAAGGCAGTGAGGGCAGGAGCAGATGTAGGTACAGTTGTGAAGGACAGCAATTTAAGTGTGATTGAACAGTCGTGATTGTTTCAGTGCTGTAGGTAACCAGTGGTAAGAGGTGAGGCACTATAGAGAATTTGTGGCGATAAGAAAAGTTTTATCTAGGGACATAAATTGTATGTGTTAAAATGATTTTTTGAAAGGTTAGTGCCCACTAGCTAATGATACTTGAAATCAAGTGTTTGAGAGGTGCTTGGGTTTAGCAAATATCAGAGAATTTATGATTGGGGTGCCTCCAGTCTCCAGGATTATAATGAAGTTCTATAACATCATGCAGACGCCTGTATTTAGGAGTGAAGGAAATAGTCATCCAAGTTAGAAAGTGTAGAGTCGTGTGTCTTGCAAAACCAGGACATAGAATGTTAAGAAAAGAGTGACTGTAGTGTTTCACTTTATTATCTGGAAGAGAAAAGCCATGGGAAGAGTGAGAAAGAAAAAAAATTGTTATTCACTTCCATTCTGTTTTCTGTGCTTAATTTTGAGTGATTTGAGATCAGTTTATATTTTATTTTTGATATGTATCACTGATGTGATTATTGAGTTGAATTTAACTTGTACAAAGGGCTATTTGAATGAAAAATTGGCAAACAAAAATTCCACAAATCATAAAAAAGTGTCTCTTTGAACACTGAAAATGGGTTTAATGATAGTATCTAGATTATCCTTTATAACCAGATATTAATGAGGCTGTGAAAATTGCTTTTTGAAATGAGTCACAGTGATTTCTATTTCTGGGCAAAAGTCCACTGACAGCCTAGAATTTCTCACCTGGATTTCTCCAAAACCATGTATTTTAAACTGTTTTTGATTTTTTGAATAAAGGAATCAAAAGTAGAAACATACAAAAGTAGCTAACATACAGAGAGTGGCATGGTACATTTGTGTTAATCTTTTTCATGTGTGAAATGCAATAAAGCAGGAAGAAAGAATAGTCACTGATAATATTTTTAAAAAAGGAAGTGAGAAACCTTAGTGTGGATACATTTAAAATTCCTAAATATAAAAGCAAAGTCATAACCCATCATGAAGTTTAGTTCTTTGTTCTGTTTCTCCTTTCAAATGCAGCATGTAACATTTTATTCTGCAATAACACGAGGGTTAAAAGAAATATAGTACTTAAAGCAGAGCTTTGAACTTTGCCTATTGAAGAAATCTGTGTGTTCGCTATGATATTTTGTTTTTGAGGGAGGCATATTTTAGGGACATTTTACACTATAGCTAAAGCCAATGTTTTTCTAATGTCCTAAAAATTAAATGGATCTATCAAAAGGCAACTCATAGCATTAATAGTGAATTTTGCAATTTAAAAAATTGAATTGTATTGCTCCATTCCATTCTCGTGATTATAATGATAAAGGAACTAACACAAGTTTCTTTTTTATCTTATTAATTTATCTTTTTTTTTTTTAATTTTTTTTTTCAACGTTTATTTATTTTTGGGACAGAGAGAGACAGAGCATGAACGGGGGAGGGGCAGAGAGAGAGGGAGACACAGAATCGGAAACAGGCTCCAGGCTCCGAGCCATCAGCCCAGAGCCCTATGCGGGGCTCGAACTCACGGACCGTGAGATCATGACCTGGCTGAAGTCGGGCGCTTAACCGACTGCGCCACCCAGGCGCCCCTATCTTATTTTTTTTTAACATTTATTTATTACTGAGAGACAAGAGAGAGATAGAGCATGAGCATGGGGGTGGGGGTGGGGCAGAGAGAGGAGGAGACACAGAATCCAAAACAGGCTCCAGGCTCTGAGCTGTCAGCACAGAGTCTGATGCGGGGCTCGAACCCACAAACTATGAGATCATGACCTGAGCTGAAGTCGGATGCTTAACCGACTGAGCCATTCAGCCCCCTATCTTAATAATTTTTTTAAGTTTATTTATTTACTTTGAGAGGGACAGATACAGCATGAGTAGGGGAGCGGCAGAGAGAAAGGGAGAGAGGAATCCCAAGCAGGCTCCACACTGCCAGCACAGAACCAGACATGGGGATTGAACTCACAAAACCATAAGATCATGACCTGAACTGAAACCAACAGTTGGACACTTAACCTACTGAGCTGTCTAGGTGCCCCATCTTAATAATTTTAAACCAAATTTTATTTTCAGAATTCTAATTGTATCATTGTAAAGGATAAGTTGATTCGTACATTTAGTGTTAAAAATGTTCTGGAAAAATTATAGTATATTTTTCTTTCCAAAGTATGTATTTTTCTGGCAGCAAATTTCTTTGTCTGGTTTCAAAATGTGCTTTGCAAAATATTTATGAGAAATAAGTAACATATTCACTTTATATTCTTGTGTGTGTATATACATGTACACTTGTTTAAGAATAAATTTTATAAAATTATTGGGTACTAAATATAAAAGAGTTGTTAGAGGTCATCTAAAACAATCCCTTTATAACTAAAAAAAGGCTCAGAAAGAGAAAAAATCCCATATAAATTAATGTATTTTAAAAATATTTAGATTTATTGCATATACATGCAAATACCAGTGGATGTTATTTTCTGAAACAAAATTGTTCTAAAATAACAAATCACATATAATTTGAAAATAAATGAATACAAAGTAAGTAACTCCTGTCGGTTCACAGAACAAATAATATTGCATGGATTCTGAGCAATTTCATGTTCTGTCTTTGGTGTGTCCAGTGAATTAAGTTGGCTTCAAAATGTTGATTTAGGGGCACCTACGTGGCTCAGTCAGTTAAGCGTCCGACTTGGGCTCGGGTCATCATCTCACAGCTCATCGGTTCGAGCCCCTCATCAGGTTCTGTGTTAACAGCTCAGAGCCTGGATCCTGCTTCAGATTCTGTGACTCCTTCTCTCTCTGCCCCTCCCCCACACGTGCTCTGTCTCTGAAAAATAAATAAACATTAAAAAAATTGTTTTAACTGTTGATTTGAATCCCAAATAATCCTATCAGGCATTATTGGATTAGCACTCATCATTATGTAAGAATGCTTTGTAATTTAATTGAGGAAGTTGGTATTGACCATAACAAGACTTGGTTTTAAACTTTGTTTTATACCTTAACTAACATTTCATTTTCAGGGTATCACTTACATTTTTGCAGAATTGAAGATTGAAACTTACGTAAGTTTATCTCCTGATTTTTGGTGAACTGCTGATTGTGTCAATACCATTTCCTCCCCTGTCTTCCCGTGTTTTCCCAGTTCTTTTATATTTGTGTAATTTTTACTTGAATTTAGAGGAGGTATTATCAAGATAAGGATTGATATAGTCAGAAGAGAGGGACACATTTGTATAATGGTGTACCTACCCACCACCAGGTTTCTTATGCTGGCTTTTTAACAGGGGAAATGGGCATTAGGTATGCTTAGAGGCATTGCTTCATAGAGCATTCAAAAACTCTGTTATATCTAGGCACAGAGAAGCTTGGGGCCTATGGTGACCATGGACACAGAGGAGACCCTCCCCACTCTACTCTTGCATGCTCATCAGCACTACTTTGGTACCTTGAAGAATAAAAATTTGGGAGACAGCTGATCCAAACAACAGTAGTCTAGATGTCAGAATTCTCCTGCTGTGCCTGGAGCAGATATGAATAAGTGAGACTGGAGAATGATTAACCACATCAGGGCCAAATCTTATTTGTGGCATTAGGCACCAGGGGTGGGTTCATGTGTGGCGTCCATTGTAGCTTCCAAAAGTAGATTAGAGTGCTCTAGTCAACAGACATCTCTCTCTGCTTCAAGTCCTGGTTGCATGTATGGTCAGAAGCCTGCTTTTCAGCATATCATATATGCGAATATTCTCCATTCAACAAGAATGTTAGCATCTGAAAAGCAGATTAATTTCTTAAACTTTTATGTTCTTTAATATTTAGGAAAAGGAGAGACAAAAGTTACATAATTTATATGAAATTATGGGTATATTTTAAGGTGACAACAATAAGATTATTTATTTTCACAGAAGTGATACAGTGACAAAGCCATTCCATATGCATTAGGTTATGATTATTTTATTAACCTGAGGAGAAAGTTCAAAGAAGTGAGTATAAGAAGGTGTTTTCAAAGAGAACAAAGAATTTGTGCCTTAATCTAAAAATAATTACGTGCCTGGCTCAATCTGGCTAAGAATATCTGCTCTTCCTGAATTTGTCTTGGCAGTAATGTGAGAAAAAGAAAGACCCTAAAAGACAGATATTGAGATAGAAGTAGAAATATTTCTGGACTAAGATAATTTAGTCACAATTTTAGCTCTGCATTTACTGTTCTTAGGATCCTTAACAATGTGCTTTAACTTCTCATGTGAGATTTTTATTTTTGCATTTATAATTCATTCTTAATTTGAATGGTGATTAGCTGTGGCATGGATTGTGGAAGGTGGTTGATAGACTAATGATGCTTTAGAGCTCTTGTTTTGACTGTGGCCTGAACTCAGTCTTTAGACTAACTCTGAAAATGCTCCCTTTCTCCAACTGCAGAGTGACCAACTATGCCTGAGGGAAGTGATTATACCATATGACAAAAGATAATAAACAGGTGATAAACATATGTTTTGAAAATGCTTTTACTCTTCTAGGTAACAAAAATATATTCTTTACTTTCAAAGTTTTTTTGAACTAAAGGTTAGAAAAAGCGAAATGGACCGATATGAAATGGATTCCTCCAAGCTACTCCTTGTCAGATACTTGGAGTTACGTTTATATTTGTATTTATTATCTTTATACATTTCCAATTTTTGAAAATATAAATGTGATGCATACTTGCATATATGGATCAGTTTAGATGCACTTTTTCTTTATTTCACATCCATATATTTTTTAGAAAGTGAAGAGGAATGATATGTCTGGCAACAGTCAGAATATTTGTAAAGCTTAAGTTATAAAGTCTCTGACCTGATAGGTTTAGAAAAACTAATTCTCATTAGTTAACTTTCATGACAAATTTTGAGACTCTTAATGCTGAGGTAAACAATAGAACTACTCTATTTGAAAGTTGGGGTCATCTAGTCTAGCCACAGCTAATGCTGGAGGCCAGCACCATTATGTAACTTACCTGCAATCACAAAGCTGATAGCACTGTGGGGCATTGGAACTCTTGCCTTCTTTCCTGGGCTGGTATTCCTTTCACTAGCCAACACTATCGACAAATCTAGAAAGCTCTCATTTTGCTCCGATTCTAGCTTATTTTCTGTTGCCCTGTTCATTTTCCTATGTAAGCCAGAATCACCTAAATAATTTTTTTAAAATGGATTTCAACTAATGGGCACCTAACTAAAAGCAGTTTAGCTGAAGTAGTTACTGTAGGTAATCTTAAATCAGATGCACACAACTATCCTTTTTATTATTGAACACATATTGTATGCCACCCCATTTCATAAAGACCTATAACCTTACCCTTATTTTGTTCACTTATTCCTCACTCTAGCCCTATGAAATTGTTCTG
This sequence comes from Prionailurus viverrinus, assembly GCF_022837055.1. Taxonomy (NCBI): domain Eukaryota; kingdom Metazoa; phylum Chordata; class Mammalia; order Carnivora; family Felidae; genus Prionailurus; species Prionailurus viverrinus. The sequence continues at coordinate 103,660,133 of NC_062567.1, read as the reverse complement.
TGTTATCACCTTTTTTTAGATTAAAAGAAAATAAGAGTGGCTAGGAGAAGTTAAGTGGCTTGTCCAAAGTTACAGTTAGTAAATGGGAAAACTAGGAGGTAGTCAAGCCAGCCACTTCCAAAAGAGTTAGAGAAGTTTCCTTGCCATAACTTGTTTTCTCATCCACCCACAGATCAGCTCTTTTACATCCTGGATTGATCTCAACTGGCTCCCTCAACTCTATTCTAGCCCAGTCCTACACAAGGAATACTTGGGTGGCATCTAATGCCATATTATTGAGACCTATTTGGGAATAGCATGTAACTTTTACAGTTTGAATATTATTGTTATATAATATTACATTTTAAAATAAATTCATGAATTTTTATTGTTTTAAACAAAATCTGCTCACCTGGTTCAATGTACAGGAAATTTAAAACACTTTATAAAGTGGTTATTGACTTCTTGGACCTCACAGAGCTCTTACAAAACACCATTTAAATAAACTAAGTGTAAATATACTGGAAACATATGAATTAAATTTCCTTTGAAAGGCACTGGGCTTAAAAATTGGGAGAAAGAGTGCTTGGCCAAGGCATTTTATGTTTTGCCAAACCCCAAATGTTTGAAAGAATAGTTTTAAAACATTTTATGGAATCAAAATGCTACTGAGTATACACATTCCTTAAAAATCTGTGTTTACTTATTGAATCATAAGCCATGTTGTATTGGTACAAATTAAGTAATTATGGGGCAATGTGTCAAACTATTCAGAGCATTAACGTAAATTGTATGATAATTTAGCAGTGGTCAGGGATTGACAGAGCTAAACAAAGTGTTCTCTGCTGAAGCTAATAGCCATAGAACAACACAGTCATAGAATTATTTTTTTCTAGATAAATATCATAGATAATTATTTCAGAAAACAAAAACTTGTTCTCAAACTTAATGAGTTAATATGCATTAAAATGACTTAATAGCTTGAATTGACTAAAGGGTAGAGGGAACAATTTGGAATGTGACCGGGTCAGAGTAGAACATTGATCAGTGTGTGTGTGTGTGTGTGTGTGTGTGTGTGTGTGTGTGTGTGTGTGTGTGTTTGTGTGTGTGTGTGTAATTCACTTAAATTAGAACCAAACTCATTTTTTAATATAAATAATCAGTTCTCTACTTTCTTCAGTATATAAGTCTCAATTTATATGAACCCTAATAGGAAAAGATTTATGAAATTAGCTTCTGTAACAGTGGGTATTACCTACTCAACTCACTCTTCTGCCAGGTGATCCATTAGAGATTCACTCCTTTGCATTTGAATGGATTTATTGTCTTCTTGTATCCACTTTGAGAACAGAAATACCCCAGAGTGTTAAATCGTTTCTATCTAGTGTCTTAGTAAGTATGGTTTGAAACTATTGGTGGATTGACAGCTGGCTGAAAGTGATGCTTTGTGGGAATAGTCTTTAGCTTCAGAGTCAGATGGGGAAATGCCGAAGACATGCCGAAGACATGTCGAAAGACTCCTGGTGTAAACGGTCTGCAGTATGGAAAAAATCTTACTTGGCTCTTTTAGTCAGAAATCCATCAAAAAGTTCTCCAGGTAGGACACTTGGCTCTTTATGGAGCACAGTACTTTTCCATGACTGCATCAGGGTGCATGCTAAAATGCTCTGTTCCCAGTTCTGCTCTTAGCGACTTCATTCTTTTACTTTTCAGACTAAATGTTACCTCCCAAGGAAATAGTTGGGACTGTTCTATCTAAAGTTGCTCCTCAGGGCTTCAGTTATCTTCTATTTTAGCCTCCTTTGTTTCCTTTATAGCATTTACTAGAATTCTGAAATATTTATTGCTTAAGAATTTTAAATTTACGTCCTCCACCAAAGGGGCTCCAGGGAGAGGGTAAAGTCAGTCAAATTCATAATTGCCCCCCTAGTACTTAACATTGTGCTTGGCATTGAACCAAAATACTTTTGAATGAATGAAGAAAAATTTGATGGCAGGAGGATGAGAAGGCTCATATGTGGTGGATCTACATTGCATCTAGCAATAGCAGGCATCTTGTTAAAACTTAAGCAAATGTTGGTATTCCTACCAAGTAGGAGGTGAGGCAATTAGATGAACTGAGCCTGTGGTTGCTGATAGGATACTATATTCTATTTCTTCACTCAGGGTATGAGATTGAATAAATCTTTTTCCTGGAAGGACCTCAAGAAGGGTGGGAGATTTCCCATCAAATTTTTGATTGGAAGACTTACAGACCTGATCACCTAATGCCTGGAGAGAAGAAGCAGGTTGGGGCAAAGGCTCTTGAACTAAAAGTCCAAGACCTTGTGCTTAAGAAAAACATCTCTAGGTTGCTGTGTGACTAAGTAGCTGAAAAGAGGAAAAGGACCAAGTAGGACAGTAGATAAGTAGGGGGGAAATGCTTCATGTAGAATTTCCTGCATATTGGTCCACTTTTGAAAGAGCTAAAATGTATCTCTTCTGACCTGTAATTAGCTCATTTTACAAGCAAAGACTACATAGGCAATGGCAGCCAAAAATCAGTGAGTCTCATGGAACTCTCTCACTGTGAAAATAACCTGTGATTATTCTCCGTATACATAAGATCTACTCAGAGATTCAAGTATTGAAAATAAATTTCCAGTTTTTCTCTTACTTTCTATAATCAAGCTCTGTCTTCTACCTCTCCCCTCTTACATATTTTACCACAATTTTATACCAGTGTCTTCTTCCCTCTCTTCCTATCTCTCAAATATTAGTTTAGCATCCCCTATGTGTCTATAAAATGGGAATGTAGTAGTAAATAAAACAAGTTCAATTTTCTTATAGAGTGTATACTCTCTTCTGTGAACCTGTACAACCCATCAACATATTCATGGGTGGGAAAAGTCAACCAGGCTATTATAGAATTTCACTGACTTTGAGGTTTTTCCTCTACTTGTTACATTGAGAACGATAGATGCAAAGAAAGAGATCTGGGAAACTGCTGAATTTCTGCACAGTGTTCCATGTCATTTTTCTATTGCCATAAAAGAAACAAGTAGCCCCAATGGGTGATAAAGTGAGAGTGTGGCAGGGATAATGTCAGTGACTGAGATGAGAGGAGGTGCTTCTAAGTACAAGTTGGCAAGGAAGCCAAAATCCTCTCCAGAATGGGCTGTTAACATTGGTGAAGTGGCTTTTAGATTTTTACGAGCACTTATTTCTGTCTCTCATATGTTTCTAGCCTCATTTTTTCTAGTTTCTTATATTTGGAGTCTATCATAGTAAGTTAGAGATTCAACTTTTGATTATTTTCTGTTCAAAAGTATAACAGTTGCTGGTTGGACTGAAACTGGCCCCTAGATTCTCCATAGAGAATCAATAAAGTACTGAGAGGCCTGAAATCATGGGCAGCGAAAAGGAGAGGTCAAAGGTGTAAAGAAAAGGCAAGAACTCTTGAGTGGCTTCCTTTCATAGCAGATGTCATAGTAAAAACTAAAAACCAGTTAAGATGCAAATTGTTTTTGACATTAAGAGTGTCTTCACATTAGAATAATTTGCTGGATATTGGATTATTTTGACTGGGATGGAATTTATATGCTATATTGACATTGGTGTTGACATATCACCATTAACATTCAAGTTAGCAAATGGTAGATCACTAACTAGTGATTGCTAGATGACTAGCAATGGTCATGTTGATGATATTTTTTATTTTGATATCTGCTAATGATATGCATATGTATATCAAGAAGACCATATATATGAAATGATTTTTATATATAAAACAATTCAAATAAATATTTAATAAAAATAAAATCTAATATATGTATACATATGTGTGTGTGTATATATATCACATACATGGTCTTCTTGATATAGAAACATATATTTTTTTGGTATGTGTGAGATGGATGTGTTAAAATATAACATATTTACAAATAGGTTCCTCCTATTTTCTCAGATAATCATTCTTCATGCTGCAAATGTATTATTTTTTTTTTTTGGCCACCCTTTTTCTCATTGGTCACATGCACTTGCTGAAATTTAAGTTCATTGCATCAATAAAAGTCTTTACTTGCTTATTAGTCTTTGTTACTAGTTAAATTCTTGTTTTCCCTTAGAATGGAAGAATTTCATCCTTTTAAAAAATATAATGTAAGAAACTTGAAATGCTAAGGTATACTTGATAGATCCATATATAAATTTTTATTAAAATTAATTTATGTGTATTTTATCAATGCATACTACTGAGTGGGGGAACCACCTTTCTCCTTTGCTCAGATTTGCAAGCAAAAGGACTTTATGGCTTATAGCAATACTTGGCCTATTTCCTTATTAATTCACAGTCTCATCTCCATAAACAAAGAACTGAATTACTTGTTAAATGTTGTAGAAGGATTAATATACATTCAATTCATCTTCCTCCTCCCCCCCTCTATTTTGGTGCCAGCTTCAACAATCACAACTTTTTGTGCCTTCAGCCTGAAGCTTGCCAGAGGAAGCATTGAATTTTTAGGTCTGTTTATGTATATTTAATTCTAGTTTGAAATACTAGTAAGCGCTCTATGCAGAAATTTAAAGCAAATTCTCTAAACAGCCTTTCTCTCATAAAGCTGTTATTTTCATCTCATTATCTTTGTCTCTTATGCCTTATGTCTCAATTCCCAATTCAAGAAAGGAAGAAAGGGGTGCCTGGGTGGTGGCTCTATCAGTTAAGCGTCGGACTTCCGGCTCAGGTCATGATCTCACAGTTGTGAATTCGAGCCCTGCATTGGGCTCTGCGCTGACAACTCAGAGCCTGGAACCTGCTTTGGATTCTGTGTGTGTCTCTCTCTCTGCCGCCAACCTGCTCGTGCTTTGTCTCTGTCTCTCAAAAAATGAATAAACGTTAAAAAAAAAAAGAAAGGAAGAAAGAAGTGTTATTCATTCAAACTTAAAAACCCAAAGACACAGATTTGTTTTAATTTTTATTTATGATAGTATGGTAAATATCTTATATTTGCACTTTATCCACATGTGGAAATACTAAAATCTATGTGTTTGTGTACATGCATACATATCCACACCCTTAGAAATCCACAAAAAGCTTTCTATGAAATTTTATTTTCCATATTGAGGCAACTCTCAGTTGGACAATAAATTATAATTTTCTATTCTGATTGAAACTAGATTTCCATGGACCTCAGTTACATATGACTTAAAGGTAACTTTATTTTTGTGTGTGTGATGTTTGAGATACTTTCAGAGCAAATACTCTGTGTATTTAGACAGTACTTAGGTCAAGAAGAGGAGATAAAAATAACTCAAAATATACATAGTAAGGATTTCAAAAAGAATATTGATTCCTCAATGTAATCTTCATTCTTTGCAAATATTTTAATTAATTAAATTTACTTAAATTATTTAACTTAATCTTACCTATTCTTAGAATTCAAGAAATAACATTATTTTAAAGCTGTTATACTAATTTGCAAATATCTTTCAAAGATAAATCCGGGCCTACATAAAGCACTTGTTTTGAAATTATTAAGCCTTAAAGAACCTGTATTCTTATTTCTGCATACATTTTTCTCATTGAATTAAATTTATTAATGCTTACAAGCTGAAGAGCTGATGGAACCTATCAACTAATTTCCCAGCAGAACATTTCTGCATGAAAATAATAGCCAAAAACCATACATTAATAGGTTAAATTGGAAACATAAATATGGAAGCTTCTATGTAATAAAATGGACATTTCAGGCTTTAATTCATTTTATTTTTAGCAGCATTTGACTTAGTGAATGTTCTCTCTCATTTTGGATTCCTTTCCACCTATGTTAGCAGAATTATATAGGCTTTCCTCCTACATCTCTAGTATTTCCTAGGTCACCTACTTTGTAGGCTCATTCTTCTCTATTGTGTAATTCAATGTTGGAGGTTTTTTTTTTTTTTAAGATTGGTTGTGAGTCATACTCCTCACTTTTCGTTTCTTAGCCATATGCATTTATTCCTCACAAACTTTTTATTTTTTTAAAAGTTTACTTATTTTGAGAGAGAAACAGGGTGTGAGTGGGGAAGGGGCAGGCAGAGAGGGAGACACAGAATCTGAAGCAGGCTCCAGGCTCTGAGATGTCAGCACAGAGCCGGACATGGGGCTCAAACTCACAAACTGTGAGATCATGACCTGAGCCAAAGTCGAACACTTAACCAATTGAGCCACCCAGGCACCCCTCTTCACCAACTTCTTTAGCTAAGGACATTGTTTTTTTTTTTATTTCTGTCCCTAATCTTTCCTCAGCATGGATGGCTATAGTCACCCCTTATTTAGTCACTTCACACCTCATCCTCTTTCAGTTTCCTTCTGAGGGTCCCTACCATTCCTCCAGTTTCACTTGTCAGAAAATGAGGGGTCCCCACTGACAACTTCCTCTTCCTCACTCTCTGTATTCAGTCCCTTATCAAGTATCATCAAATGTGTCTTCTGTACTTCATCCATTCACTTTTCTATTGTAACCATTCTGGTCCATATTCCCATCATTCAGACATTAACAAGAGCAAATTAGTGTGGATGTTGTTATTAATTTCTGACTAATATATTTGTGTTGATTTTAACAAAATGAGAGAAGGGTATCTAGGAGACAGATCATTTTGATTTTCTAATATTATATCATTACCTTGAGTTAGGAAATGAAGGAGTACTAATTGATTTGCTTCTGTAGAGTAAGGGCAACTATTGACCATAAATCACTTATTCTTTTGGTAACTTCTTAGGCCAGTATCTTATAAGAAGTTTACCTAGATAAAGTTCTTTTGGTTATATTTGAAAATAATAATACATATTCCACTAAAGACCGAATTTATTGTATTTTATGTATCATTAGACTTTCTTCTCTCTGTGTTTATGTGGAATCACTTAGAGGACTTAATGACTTGTGAGTGATGTGTTCCAGGGGAGGTCTTACAGAGACATTGATAAATAGTGGAAAGGGCTTTACATTTGAATTAGATAAGAATTTAAATCCTAATTTTTGCTACTCACTTTTGTAAAACTTGCATGGCTTTCATGGCTTTCCACCTCACTTTCCTCATCTGTAAAAGGATAATAATTAATAATTCTCTTGGGTTAGGAGGATTATCAACTAATATCCAATTGAAGAACCTCTTATTATAAAGTCTAGAGAACATTAAACTATAAAACTATATAGGAAATATTATTTCATTTTAAGCTGCTTGAATTCTTTATGGGAGCTATTTGGTGCATACATTACTAATTATTAAATTAGATAAAATCTTACACATGTTTTTTGCATAATTCTTAATTTGTCATAACTTTGATATAAATTACCTTAGAAACTGCATCTCTAGTAACTCATGCTTCTCTTTATAAGCCAATAGTAAAAGACCAATTATATAATTGTTTACTAAATTTTAAATCACCTGAATTTTGAATCTGGAAATTTAAAGCCAAAAGGACCAATTAAATATAATTTGCCTCTTCTGATGGAAAAATCCTGCAATTGTTCTATTTTTTTGCTAAGTAGACCATTTCATGCCCAATTTTCTCCAACATATTTTACACAAAGCATATGGAATAGCTTTTTTACATCTTCCATCAGGCATGTGGAGATTGGTGAGAAAATAGATCATAAGAAAACATTTTTAAAAATACATGAAATACATTCAAGATGTGTAAGGGAAACCAAATGCAGATTTTTACATGGTCTTGCCTATTTAGAAGGAGTGAGAAAACATTGGATTCAAAGCCTTGATCTCACTTTTGTTCAAATTCTAAATATGAATAAATAGTAAAGCAATATATTTTGTTTTCTATCATTTTCATGATGCAGGAAAAAATTATTCAATTAATATTTGAATTAGGTTAGTTGACTATATTTTAAGAATCTGTTTATTAAATCAAACAGAAAAAGCAAATACAGTTCCTCTGGAGCAACAGCTGTTTAACAATTGTATATTAAAGATTAGAAATGGACATTCTCTGGGGCACCTGGGTGGCTCAGTCAGTTAAGCATCTGACTTCCACTCAGGTCATGATCTCGGGGTTCATGAGTTCGAGCCCTGTGTCAGGGATCTGTGCTGACAGCTCAGAGCCTGGAGACTGCTTCTGATTCTGTGTCTGCTTCTTTCTCTGCCCCTCCCATGCTTGTGCTCTCTCTCCCTCTCAAAAATAAATAAATATTAAAAAAAAAAAAAGAAATGGACATTCTCACAGTCATTGACATCTATACAAATCATAAAACTTTAAGTAGAAGAAATTCATGGGATATTTTTTAGTCTTTTTCATGTTCTTTTAGCATGATGCTGGAATGTGTAACATTTAATTGTACACATGTGTAAAAATGAGATATTGAACTATTTATGGCTTCCTAATTTATGGCGCTATGCTAATAACTTTATGTACATTTTCTCATGTAATTATCATAGCAACATTATACATAGGTATAAGTAACAATTTTTTTTTCGAATTGAGGAAACTGAGGTTCAGGATTTCAAGAAATATGTCTAAGATCACACTTCTATACAGTGGTAGAGTTGGATTTTAATTTCAGTCTTTCGGTTTGAGAGCTTGGTTTCTAAATCACTGAACTATACTACTTTTTATATGAGTATGTTGATAACCCACGAGAAGGTATTATTATATATTCCTACTTTCACATACAGTGACATATCTGTAATTATACATATATTATCTCATTTTAGTTTTAAGACTGTCTAATCTTATGAGTTCTGTACATAACACATTTTAGCTTAGAGAGGTTAAATTTATCTCAGATCAAATAGAAAGTGGCAGAGTTGAAAATTTAAGCTTAAGCCCTCTGACTACTCATGTCTTAGAAGAGATTGTTATTCTAGTTGTGTGAGTTGTTCAATTTATAAGGATTCAAGTATGTGCTTTGTATATTTTTCTTCCTCCCTCTCTCTCTCTCCCTTCCTTTCTTAGAATGCCATGCACTTATTAGATTACTAGGTAAGATATCTGGCTCCTTATTTCAACAGAAATTTGTTTCCTTTCTGCTATTAGCTAGATATTACTGTGGATATAAATTTAAAAAAATTGAAGCTAGCCCTCAAAAAACTCAAAGCATGATTTAAGGAAAAAAAAAGACAACTGATTTTAATGCAATGAGATAAGTACTTTTTTAGTTGTTAGAATAACTATTCTAAAAGTGCTATAACCTCCACTCAGCCTTGCATTGGGGAAATCTGGAAGAAGAGATTACTCTCAAACCCTGGGATGGAGTAAAGCTAACTACTAACTTGCCCTAATAAATAATGTGTTCTTATCCTTTGAGTTAAGCTACTACAAGTTTACTCAATTAAAAGTATGCTTTAGGCCGCTCTGCTTGAGAAATCTTGCACCTGGCTCTGTTGGTTATCTTTAGCTGCTGCCAGCAAACAACTCACAATGAAGACAAAGAAGAAGAGACCACATTCCAAAACAATGTTAGCTGTGTAAAGTCAGGGGATTTCTACTATGTGCACAAGTATATCCCAAGCTATTGTTAAAGCCTAGTTTATTGTAAACACTCAAATAACTTTGAAATAAATGATTACAAAAGAAAAAAGTAGACTTTGTGTACACCTTGTGTATCTTGTGTTCAAATCATCATCTCCTTCAGCTTCTACCTTTTTGACTTCAGGGCACTGGGGAATAAATGCATCCAACTTATATAGTAGTTCTGAGGGTTAAAAATAATTTATGTGAAGTATAGGTTTCTTCAGTTATTTATAAGATGTAACAATTCTTAAAATTGATAAGTACATATAAAAATTATTCAATAATATCACCAGAAAATTGTAAAACCAGTGAGTTGTAGAAAGTGTAAAGTGCTTTGAGTCAAAGAGATAGTGTAGTGAACTGAACTTGAGTTTTATCAGTAGAATTTCATTTTGTTTCTGGGTCCTGAATTTTATACCTCTTCTTTAAGTACATTGTTTGACTCTCCTATAAAGCTTAGATAGTAACACTTACCTTGTGCGGTATAAAGTGCCTGACAAGTAGCAGGGATTCTATAAATGGACCTAGCTAGTGATTGTGGATTGGAACAGTCAAGGGAAGTTTTACATTAGGGAAAAGGGTAAATTACAGAAATATCAAAACATATCAAAACTACCAAAAAAAGAAAGTACTTAAAAAATTAGAGAATGGGGCCATGTAATAAATTTAGCAAACTCATATGGAAAGTTAAAATGTTTGTGTGGATTCAAAATTTGTGTAAGAAGCAGCAGCAATTTTACTTAGTAGAAAAATTATGGATGTACTACAGCCATAGCTAACTTTGCTTACAAATAAGGACTAATATGTATTGCTCCATGATGAGCACTTTTAATGGGTAATTTGTTTAGTCCTTTGAAAGGTAATGATATTTGTGGCACTGGGGTGTCTCAGTGGGTTGAGCGTCAGGCTTTGGTCTAGGTCATGATCTCCTTGTTCCTGAGCCCGAGCCCCTTGTTGGGCTTTGTGCTGACAGATCAGAGTCTGGAACCTGTTTCAGAATCTGTGTCTCCCTCAATCTTGCTCTGCCCCTCCTCCTCTCAGACTCTGTCTCTCTCTCTCTCTCTCTCAAAAATAAACAACATTTGAAAAAAATGATTGCTTGGTAAAAGGTAATGATATTAGTATTATTATATCTTTTGTGGATTAGGAAAGTGAGGTTTTCCAAATTAAATTATTTGGCCAAAGTCAAACATCCATTAAATGGATTTCCAGAAAGTAATTATCTACCAAACTGGTATTTTTCCAAATGTGGGTCATGAACACATTTATATTAGTACCTGTGGTATTTTTATTTTTATTTTTTTAAAGTTTATTTATTTTGAGAGAGACAAGTAGGGGAGGAGCAGAGAGAATGGGGGGCGGAGGATCCAAAGCAGCCTCTCTGCTGACAGCAGAGAGCCCAATGTGGGGCTCAAACTCACAAACTGTGAGATCATGACCTGAGCCAATGTGGGACACTCAACCAACTGAGCCATCCAGGTGCCGAGTATTTTTAAGATATATACTTCTGGGCTTCACCCCAGATACACTAAATTAAAGTAGCTTAGGATGGACCAGGAATCCATATTTTTAATGAACAATCTAGAAGAATCTTCTATATAATTGAAAATCATTCACTTATCTTTACCTTAAGAATTCAGATACTAGCCCAGGTTTTTAATACAGTGTTATGTAAGTTAACTAGGTTGCCTTCAGTCTCATCTACAGAGTGAGGAAAATAATAGTTTCTGTTCAAAAAAATTATTTTGAGGGTTGCATGAGCATGGATAAAGCCTTTAGTATGAATCTGGTAAATTGTTAGTATTCAATAAAGTGAGCTATCATTACTATTTAGTCATTTCCTTCAAGATTTCCTTGTGCTAGAATGAGCCTCAGAGATTAGCTTATTCACTTTAATCATTACTGTCCTCACATTCATTCTCTCAAACTGAAAAGTCCTAATTTTCTGGTTTTTCATGGAGACATTCCATCATCTTGGCCATTTAAATTACCTCTTCCTAAGCTTTTTCCATCTACATTATATCTTTTATTTCTCTAGCAATCACACTATAGAATATTGCAGATGGGGCCTCACAATAATTTCACAGTAGGATAAGCTTATGTTTTGTGTTAGTTTCCTACCCTTCCTAATGCTGCCCAGCCGTTTTAGTCTTTTTGTGCACATTAAGGGGGAAAAAAGCCAAGTCATTCAGTTTCCTTTTCCCAGATTGGAGCTAAGAGCTCAGAGCCCATCATCTTAAAAAATAGTCTTAAACTTATTTTCTCTAAATGCATTATCTTAATTAAAATAATAACTTTATATTCTCATAGTGCTTTATGATTCAGAAAATACATTTGATCATAAACCATAAAGGTACCATCTCATTATATATTTTTACTGCATTTCTTTTTTTTTTTTAAATTTTTTTCAACGTTTTTTATTTATTTTTGAGACAGAGAGAGACAGAGCATGAACGGGGGAGGGGCAGAGAGAGAGGGAGACGCAGAATCGGAAACAGGCTCCAGGCTCCGAGCCATCAGCCCAGAGCCTGACTCGGGGCTCGAACTCACAGACCGCGAGATCGTGACCTGGCTGAAGTTGGACGCTTAACCGACTGTGCCACCCAGGCGCCCCTGCATTTCTTAAAACACACATACATACCCACAAAGTCATAACGCCAAACCAAATATTTTTCATCCCTCATTTCAAATCTTATTCTACAACCAATATGAGATAGGATTTAAGAATTACACCTGCAGTACATATATCCTGTAAGAAAATAAATTTGAGATATTTTTAAAAGAATAAAATATTTAATAAAGACAGTATATGAATCATCAAATATTAGATGTGATTAAGCCAAAGTCTCCTGATTTCTGACTCAGTTTTTAAACTGTGCTCAACTGAGTTTTGATGGAGCCAGAGGGATGGCCCTAGACAGCTCAGCTCATAGGAGTGGATGGACTAATGGATCCTGAACAATCAAGCCCTTCAGCCCTTTCACCAGAACAGCCACTTCAAGTGTTACCATCTGGCATATCTTTAAATGAAGAAAAGATGCCATGATTAAGACAGGATTAAAAAGTACTGTACTGGTTAACAGACAACCCCCAAAACTGTTTTTTAACAGACAACCCCAAAATCTCAGGGGATTAAAACAATGCTACATCTTCAAGAAAGGACTGTGCTTCATTTTGTCCACATTTAGAGACCATGAACAGCATCTCTGTTTACTCTGACAGAGAAAAAGTTAGATGTCCCAGGGATGATACTGTTAGGTGCTTCTGATGACTTTTCATCATCTAAGCAACTCACAGCCATGCCTAACTTTAAGAGGTAAAGAAGTTTACTCCTACTCTGTGCCATGATGGAGGAAAACTGGAAATAGCAGAAAACAGAATGACCACTACAAATTGCTAATGTTATGTAAAAAGGAATGCTGAATAAAATGGAAGATATAAACACCAACATAATTCCTAATCTCATGAATCTTAGAGGAATAAGTTAATTCTGTTGGAACAGGATTCATAGGTGAATCACATACATTTTCATCATAATATAGATATACAGAAACAGAACCTGCCAGGATATAAACAATAGAACATTATGGAAAATGAGACCTTAAAGATCATTGATCATGTGTGCCACTGTAAAATCCTTCAACCTTTCTATTCCCCAGTCTCCTTAGCATAAGTTAAAATTATAGTTAATATGACAAATGACTAATAATAATTCCAACTTTCATAAAAACATGGACTCAAAATTTTTTTTACAAAATATCAAGTAAAATACCAGTTTATTTTTAAACAAGTGCTTAATTAGCTTTTAAAAAAGCCACATATTTAGATGAATATCTTCTATCATAAGTAAGACACTAGTTGGTACCTTTTGATTTTTTAGCATATACTTTCTGCAAGCCTATCATAAATGCCTATGATAAATGATTTCCATTTATCAACTCCACAGATCTGAACCAAATAAATACATTTTAATATCTAATCAAAGAAGAGTTGTAAGAGTCATCAAAATTTCTTCAAAATTTCATCAAAATTTCTTCCAATGTTCCTCTAATTGCCAATCTTGAAGCAACAAATGGTATAAAATTGAGCATAATAGGTATTTTCTTGTAAATAAACATCTCAGATAACCTTATTGCAAAGTTTTAAGAAAAGAAAGGCCAGTCTCCTTGGAGAATGAAGGAAGGGTTCTTCTGGTGAGTAAGGTTGGGCAAAAATTGAAGGCTGAACTCTCTTCAGATTTGTCTTCCCAGTTTTTCTGATCCCCAGTTCCACTCTTCCAAAGCAATGCCAAAATCCTAATATAAAAATAAAAACATGGCAGTATTATGCATTTGATTTATGTTTTCATTCTGTAATCAGCCTAATTAGATTTTGGGTCAGACTTTTAGCCATGCCTGCCTTATAACTATTACAAAATAAGATACATATTTAAGGTATAATGGGAACTCTGTCATTTTCTGATTTCTTGAGATGACCATTTAAAAGCCTGCTTAAAAACCTGAGCCTATTTTTGTCTTTTATAAAGCTCTTCACAATTGTTAGAAGCAGCCAGCCAATACTTGAGATCTCAAAGCTTTTCCTAAATTGGGATTTTATCTCAAAAGTGATATGTGATGATATAAAAATCCTGATGCATTTGCATGTCATAGATTACTAGCATTACATTTTCCTTTAGGAAAAAAAGAGCTGTTACATGATCAGTCTCCATAAGGAGAGCAATACAACCCAGAACTCCACAATGAGAGTCTGGAACCACTGCTAGTGGAACCACTAGCTAGTACTAAGACTGTAAAGGTAAGGGTTTAACTAGCAAAACAGCTCGTCCTACGTAGTTCAATAGAGTGAATTAATTACAAGGAAATAGAAGAGCTAGGAAGCCAAACAAAGGATGGTGAGGCACCCCCAAATTACTAAGAGTAGATGACCATGATCACCTTTGGATTTGAATCAAAAAGAAACAAGGATGATTACAGGTGAGACAGTCTGTATTGTATGAATGGAGTTCTGGGTCCTTGGATCTCTCACAAGAAGATATATGTAAATATCCATGCTCAGAATTAAGAGAGCCAGATGGAAAGTAGCAAACACAAAGTAGTTTGTTAAAGTGAAAGTACACACTCCAGGTGAGAGAGTGTGCAGGCTCCTGAGATGAAACTATCCCCTAGGTTGTTTTGGATTTGGATATTATTGGGTGTCTCTGGGCTGGGAGGAGTGGTGACCTACAGTATGATGGTAACTAATGGAGGCTGCTTCCAATCTTTGGGGAAACTCTTCCCACCAGGTTTGGGAGAGTGTTGATTCTGCAAGGTTTGTACTGGAACTGTCATGGTAACCTTTCTTCATCAGTTGGGTCTGTTCCCACAATGCAAATGCATTATCATTAGTCTGGGGGTTACCCTGGGGCAGAGGTGGAAGAGAAGAATACATTCTCTGCACCTGTGGCTCTTGATTTGTCAGACCCAAGGTCTTGGAAGCCACAAGGTTAGGATGTTGAACTCTTCAGCTTATAATGTGTAGTGTTTGTTTGTTTTATCACTGTCCTTGCCTCTATAATCCCCCTTCAAAGCTTGTGCCTCTATTATTCTCCTTCAAAGACTTGGGACTCTATCTTGGGGTGGTCCTTCCACTGCTCATGTCTAGCTTCTACCTAACAATATGACCAGAGTCACATCCAACCAATGGAAATTGGAACTATGGTGGAAGCTGCCTGATGGGAATTGGAAAAATGGAGTAGAAATAGACTGCTAATCATTTGCTTTCTTTGAGTTCTCCAAACTCCTTATGCTGTTTCTATTGGCTTAATCCAACTAGAACTGTCTTAGTAAATGATCCTTGGAAAGATAATTTAAGGGATTCAGTAACTATCAATGCAAATTAGGTTGGGATAAGTTCAGGGAACGAATTGAGAGCAAATGGAGAAGTGACAAGCACCCTCATTTTCATGAACACTCTTCAAAGTTTGGAGGGTAGTGATGTATTTGGATTCTTAAGCAATCATCACAACATTTTAAAATTTTATTTTATTTTTTAATGTTTGTTTATTTGAGACATACACACACACACACACACACACACACACACACACACACACACAGAGAAAGAGACAGAGTACAAGTAGGGGAGGGGCAGAGAGAGGGAGACACAGCATCTGAAACCGGCTCCAGGCTCTGAGCTGTCAGCACAGAGCCCAACATTGGGCTTGAACTTGGGAATGGTGAGATCATGACCTGAGCCAAAGTCATATGCTTAACCAACTGAGCCACCGGGCACTAAAATTTTGTTTTAAAATCATTTTGTTCCTGGAAGAAAGATTGCCTTAAAATTTTATTTGGTAATCAGTTATAATATGGTCTAAACATTGCCCCTTGAGTCGGGAATTTCTTTCTTTTATTTCTGATCTCTGATCATTTAAAACCAATAGCTATTGTTTGTGTTCATTAAGTTAAGTGTTATAAAAGACAACCATGTTCATTTTTATCCTTCTTAGTGTTAGGATAATAGTACTATGCATTCTAATCTAATGTATGTATTACTTCTTAAAATCATCAATAACTGTTTTGGAGGTTCCCATTTTCTCTCTCCCTATGACATCTTTGATTTCCTATAGTCTGAATTATAGTATCCTTCATTATGAAATAGATACCACATGCATGATATTGTTCAATGGTAGTTTCAAGTTGTCTGGCAACTTTGAAACACAGTGTAGCAGATTTACTAGAGCTGAACATAAGGGTACCCTATGCCCAACATTTCTGCTCTTTCACAGTATTCATTAAAAGACATGTTAAAGAAAGTTCATAGCAGTGTCATTTACAGTAGCTCCAAACTGGAAACTGTCCAAATGCTCATTAGTGGTAAATTGAACAAACGATTTACCAGTAAAATCAATTATAAATAATCTGAATAAACCATCTACAGCTATACAAGTCATTGTGTGTGAAGCTAATTGAAAGAAGCTAAACACAGGAGCATATATTATTCCATTAATATAAAATACAAGAGAAAAAAATATTTAATCTATGCAAATATAAGTCAGCATAGATTCCCCTTGGTGGTGCATGGATGGTGACTAGAAGGGAACACAGGGGGGTTTTGTGGTGCCAGCAATGGTGTGTGTGAAACTTTTACCAAACTGTACATGTTGCTATGGGCTGAATTGTGTCCCCTTAAAATTTATATGTTGAAGCCCTAATACCTAAGAATGTTAATGTGTTTGGAGATAAGTTTTCTAAAGAAGTGATTAAATTAATATTAGGCCCCTAGGATGGGCCCTAATCCAATTTGACTGATATCCTTATAAGAAGAAGAGGTTGGGCCATACAGAAAAAAAGGGCAAATGTGCCCAATAAAAAGACTATGTGAAGGTCTAGTGAGAGGGCAGTCATCTGCAAGCCAAGGAGACAGGTCTCAGAAGAAACCAAATCTTCCAACACCTTGGTCTTAGCCTTCTAGCATCCAGAAAATAAGTTTTGTTGTTTAAGCCACTCAGTCTATGGTATTTTGTTATGACAGCTCTGGAAAACTAATACACATGTATATTATTCTTTATGGATACTATCCTACACTAATTTTTAAATTTAGTATGACATATATACCACTTACTATGTAATACCCAGAAAAGTCTTGGACGATATTCTCTACATTAATATATCTATAGCAAAACATAGGAGCATTCATATTAAGTGGGATAAATAAAAATTTGATAACAGCCTCATTTCTATTTGTGTCAGGTTTAGCTGGTAAATGAATTTTGGCATCAAACAAAAAAATTGAAAAGTAAAAGCAAGTCCTTTAGTTTTTAGAGCTTTACGGACTTGGAAATGTGGATAATTCATTGTGGACCTGGTCTAAAATAGTATTTAAATAAATGTATAATAATATGTATTTGCAACTGCTATTCTTCCCTATAGTAACATCAATTGCCTTCTCAAATAACCTTGGAATTTTCACATTGTCATTCGAACCACCAGGACCCTTAATATGTTTAGGGCACCTTGAATTAAAGCATAGTAAATATAAACACAGGGTCTTTGTGAGAAGAGTTTGGATCTACTGTGAGCCTTGTACTATAATACAGCCAATATATTAAAGAGGCCAATAAAGTGAGACCGAACGAATAAAATAACTTATGAAGTACTATGAAATATGCCCTTGGAAATTATACTCCTTTGAGCCCAACTTCAATTCCTAGTAAAACTATGTCATTAACATAGAATAGTACTGGGACTATTAAATAGGTTTAAAAATATCATGAGTAAAATTTGATAGTCTTTTACTAGAATTATAAAATAGAGCTGATAGAAAAATAACACTTTTATCCTTATTCAGAAAGTCACTTGATCATATCTCAAGGGAAATGCATGATCTCATTTCAGGCTAAGGGAGGCGTGCACCATCCTAAGCCCCATTAATTAATGAACACATTTGCTGCTTTTATTTTCATCTTACGTGGTCAGATCCATGTGATACGGAAAATAATTCTGACTTTTACTTGCTGAACTGTATGTTTCCTGCAAAAATGAGTAAGCTCCACAAATCAAATTGGTATTTAAGTAAATTGCCAAATGCCAGTGTGCATCACTCACAAAGTCCGTAGTTTGCTTTCTTCTAGGAGGTAAGAAGGTACTGAAAATATCTGTGAAGACTATAAAATTGAACTTATGTTTAATACAGGAGGAGAATGGTAGGAATCTAGGTCAAAGAAAGGTTCAAGAGAGGAAGTGACCTTTGGAGGAAGAGTTGATATTATGAATATTTACCTGATATCCTTTGGTCTTCGTCAATTCATGCGTGAGACACAAGAGGCTATTTTCTTCACAGCCATTTTTTTTTAATGGGAAAACCAAAGAGTATTTGACAATGGCAATACATTTATGATGTTTAATTGCAAAAGTTGAGTTCCAGATGTAATAATAAAAAAATGTTAAAGGAACACAGGATTAGGCAGAATCAGGCTGCATAGTGCTCCCCTATCTTTCAGTTTGGAGCAGTGAAAACCTGGCAGGAATTTCCCTCAACACTACATTAGATTACCAGTGACTGGGAGCTGTAGAGGCAGAGTATATTCTCTACCTTGCAGTGGTATGAGAGAGCAGGCAACCTTCACATTACATATAGAGAACTGATCTAGTTATTGTTATGTCTACTATGTACCAAGTATTGTGCTGAAAATTTACATACAGTGCCTATAATTTATAAAGCATTGAATGTTCAGAATAATTGAGCAGCTTGCCCAAGTTTCCCTAGCATGCAGCTGACAAATCTGGAATTTGAACACGGCTCTTCACTCTTTAAAACACACCTAGAGGGGCGCCTGGGTGGCGCAGTCGGTTAAGCGTCCGACTTCAGCCAGGTCACGATCTCGCGGTCCGGGAGTTCGAGCCCCGCGTCAGGCTCTGGGCTGATGGCTCAGAGCCTGGAGCCTGTTTCCGATTCTGTGTCTCCCTCTCTCTCTGCCCCTCCCCCCCGTTCATGCTCTGTCTCTCTCTGTCCCAAAAATAAATAAACGTTGAAAAAAAAAAATTAAAAAAAAAAAAAAACACACCTAGAGAAAATATATAAGATGGGAGGGGGTGATATTTAAAAATGAGCAGCAGTTTATGAGAGTTTGGAAAAGTACTTTCTCAATTCTGATGAAGTGAGCCAGAGAGAAAATTAAGTTGAGGAAACAAAACATCAGGCACAATTACTCACCAGAAGAAACGTTAGATATGTAAGAGTAAAGTGACTTTGAAAAATAGACAATTGAGATCTTTTTGAAGATAAAGATGTTTTGCTCTACTTTTCTTGATATTTTTTGGATGTTTCATATGTTTGTAGAATGAATGAATCACCAAGCTATCAATATTTGGTTGGAATGTTAGGGATATATACAAAGACTTCTATTTGGAGAAGCTAGATATTAGGAAAAGAATTTTAATATTTCTCTTCCTTAGGATAAACTATTCTTATTATTATTAGAAATTAGGACATGTCCTTTAGTCATTTGGTTTTCTGAGAAACTCCCACAAATCCCTGGCAATAAGCTTTACTTATTTCTGTATATGCTTCTGGTAACATTTATCTTAGCCTGTTCTGTTAAGCACCTTTTTCTTCTATGCTATACCTTTGCTATCCCTTTGTTTAGCTGCTTGCTATATCCTTTGTAGATAACCACAGTATCTAGCAGAATGCCTGCTGTATAATAAATATTAAATATGTCCAGAATATGTCCTGCACTTATTTGGCCACCCTTTTCTATATTTCTGGATAGTGTGGGTTTTGGGGAAGGATTACCAAACATAAATCTCTACAGTAGTCCTCATTTGAAATGCAAATGTAACTAGAAGAGGAAATGCATTAATTTGCTGAAGCCCTCACTTAAAATGCTCTGGGAGAATGAATTGCAGAAGAGAAATTCTGACAGTACTGGCAAGAGAGGGAACCCCACTTAGAATCACAGAGAGGGTGGTGTTGGGAATTATAAAACCATAGCACATTGCTTATTTTATAAATAAAGCAACCAGAGTTGAGAAAATTGAAATGTCTGACTCAAGGTTGTTAATTCAAGAAATAAAACCCTCTCAAGCATACGTGGAATATTCTCAACAGTACATACTGTAAGACCACAAAACAGGTATGAATAAATTTAAGAAGATTAACATTGCATCAAACATCTTTTCTGACCACATCATTTTAAACTCTTGCAAATCTATTGAATATTCAGTTTAATAGAAAATGAATGGACACTCCTCTCCACTTCTGCAATCTCCTGCAATATCCTATGTCACATAATCTCTCAAAATCTCTTTTATGCAGTCATAGAAAATGAAAAAAAATTGATATCTTAATATATCTATTAAAAAAACCCAAAAACAATTGATCTTAGGGGCACCTGGGTAGCTCAGTTGATTAAGCATCCAACTCGTGATTTCAGCTCGGGTCATGATCTCATGGTTCATGAGATCAAGCCCCATGTCAGACTCTGCACTGTCAATGCAGAGCCTGGTTGGGTTCCCTCTCTGTTCCTCCCTCTCATACAGGGGCATGCCCTCTCCACCCCCTCAAAAATAAATAAACTTTAAAAAACAAACAAAACAGTTGACCTTATAAGCCACCGAAAGTTTTTAGAGCCCTCTAAGGAGAACAGACCTCACTCTGACAACTACTTCTGTTGCAGATATTTAATAACTTTCTGGCACTTTCCATTGCTTTTGGAGAAGTCATGGCCAAAATAGTTTTTCTTCCTACTATAGCTGGGTTCTTAAAACTAAATGCTTATAAGACTCTGTCCTTGAATTTTAGTAACTTCAAGATATACTTTGCTGTTTTGTTATCAGTTTATTATTGATTATGATCTGCCATTTTAGGTAATCAGTGAAGGTCCACTTCATTCAAGACAATACTCCTTTTAGATTTTATCCTTGTTCCCTTTGTATTTTTGTAAATTGTTTTAATGTTTATTTATTTTTGAGAGAAATAGAGCAGTCAGCACAGAACCTGATATGAGGGTCAAACCCACGAACCTCAAGATCATGACCTGAACCTAAGTCAGATGTTTAACAGACAGAGGCACCTAGCCCCCACCTTTGTGTATTTAATTGAAGTTGACACACAATGTTACATTAGTTTCAGGTGTACAAACTAGTGATTGGACAAGAGTATACATTATGTTATACTCACCACAAGTATAGCTACCATCTGCCATGATACAATTCTATTAAACTACCATTGAGTATATTTCCTATGCTGCACCTTTTATCCACATGATGTATTCACTCCATAACTAGAAGCCTGTATCTGCTACTTGTTTTCACCCATTTGGTTTATCCCCCACTCCCTCCCCTTGGGCAACTATCAGCTCTCTGTATGGGTCTTGTTTTTGAGATTCCACATATAAATGAAATCATATGTTTATGTCTTTCTCTGACTTATTTCACTTAGCATAATATCCTCTAGGTTTATCATGTTGTCACAAATGGCATGATCTCATACTTGTCTTATGGCTGAGTAGTATTCCACTGTGTGTGTATACATATGTCTGTGTGTTTATACACAAAGTTTTCTTTTCTTTTTTTTATTTCTTCAAGGTTTATTTATTTATTTATGTATTTTTAAATATGAAATTTATTGTCAAATTGGTTTCCATACAACACCCAGTGCTCATCCCAACAGGTGCCCTCCTCAATACCCATCACCCACCCTCCACTCCCTCCCACCCCCATCAACCCTCAGTTCTCAGTTTTTAAGAGTCTCTTATGTTTTGGCCCCCTCCCTCTCTAACCTTTTTTTTTCCCTTCCCCTCCCCCTGTGGTCTTCTGGTAAGTTTCTCAGGATCCACATAAGAATGAAAACATATGGTATCTGTCTTTCTCTGTATGACTTATTTCACTTAGCATAACACTCTCCAATTCCATCCACATCACTACAAAAGGCCATATTTCATTCTTTCTCATTGCCACATAGCATTCCATTGTGTATATAAACCACAATTTCTTTATCCATTCATCAGTTGATGGACATTGAGGCTCTTTCCATAATTTGGCTATTGTTGAAAGTGCTGCTATAAACATTGGGGTACAAGTGACCCTATGCATCAGCACTACTGTATACCTTGGGTAAATTCCTGGCAGTGCTATTGCTGGGTCATAGGATAGATCTATTTTTAATTTTTTGAAGAACCTCCACACTGTTTTCCAGACTGGCTGCACCAGTTTGCATTCCCACCAACAGTGCAAGAGGGTTCCTATTTCTCCACATCCTCGCCAGAGTCTATAGTCTCCTGATTTGTTCATTTTAGCCACTCTGACTGGAGTGAGGTGGTATCTGAGTGTGGTTTTGATTTGTATTTCCCTGATGAGGAGTGATGTTGAGCATCTTTTCATGGGCCTGTTGGCCATCTGGATGTCTTCATTAGAGAAGTGTCTATTCATGTTTTCTGCCCATTTCTTCACTGGATTATTTGTTTTTCGGGTGTGGAGTTTGGTGAGCTCTTTATAGATTTTGGATACTAGCCCTTTATCCGATATGTCATTTGCAAATATCTTTTCCAATTCTGTTAGTTGCCTTTTAGTTTTGTTGATTGTTTCCTTTGCAGTGCAGAAAGTTTTTATCTTGATGAGGTCCCAATAGTTCATTTTTGCTTTTAATTCACTTGCCTTTGGGGATGTATCAAGTGAGAAATTGCTGTGGCTGAGGTCATAGAGGTTTTATCCTGCTTTCTCCTCTAGGGTTTTGGTGGTTTCCTGTCTATTTGAGTTTGTTTTTGTGAATGGTGTAAGAAAGTGGTCTAGTTTCATCCTTCTGCATGTTGCTGTCCAGTTCTCCCAGCACCATTTGTTAAAGAGACTGTCTTTTTTCCATTGGATGTTCTTTCCTGCTTTGTCAAAGGTTAGTTGGCCATACTTTTGTGGGTCTAGTTCTGGGGTTTCTATTCTATTCCATTCCATTGGTCTATGTGTCTGTTTTTGTGCCAATACCATGCTGTCTTGATGATTACAGCTTTGTAGTAGAGGCTAAAGTCTGGGATTGTGATGCCTCCTGCTTTGGTGTTCTTCAAAATTACTTTGTCTATTCGGGGCCTTTTGTGGTTCCATACAAATTTTAGGATTGCTTGTTGTAACTTCGAGAAGAATGCTGTGCAATTTTGATTCGGATTGCATTGAATGTGTAGAGTGCTTTGGGTAGTATTGACATTTTAACAATATTATTCTTCCAACCCATGAGCACAAAATGTTTTTGCATTTATTTATATCTTCTTCAATTTCCTTCATAAGCTTTCAGCATACAGATCTTTTACATCTTTGGTTAGGTTTATTCCTAGGTATTTTATGCTTCTTGGTGCAATTGTGAATGGGATCAGTTTCTTTATTTGTCTTTCTGTTGCTTCAGTATTAGTGTATAAGAATGCAACTGATTTCTGTCCAGGCCTGTATCTCAAGAAACAAGAAAAATACCAAATACAAAATCTAACAGCACACCTAAAGGAAATAGAAGGAGAATAGCAAAGACACCCCAAACCCAGCAGAGGAAGAGAAATAATAAAGATCAGAGCAGAAATAAATAATATAGAATCTAAAAAAACTGTAGAGCAGATCAATGAAACCAAGAGTTGGTTTTTTGAAAAAAATAAAATTGATAAACCTTTAGCCAGGCTTCTCAAAAAGAAAAGGGAGATGACCCAAATAGATAAAATCATGAATGAAAATGGAATGATTACAACCAATCACTAAGAAATACAAGCAATTATCAGGGAATACTATGAAAAATTATATGCCAACAAACTGGACAACCTGGAAGAAATGGACAAATTTCTAATCACCCACACACTTCCAAAACTCAAACAGGAAGAAATAGAAAACTTGAACAGACCCATAACCAGCAAAGAAATTGAATCAGTTACCAAAAATCTCCCAGCAAATAGAGTCCAGGACCAGATGGCTTTCCAGGAGAATTCTACCAGACATTTAAAGCAGAGATAATACCTATCCTTCTCAAGCTGTTCCAAAAAATAGAAAGGGAAGAAAAACTTCCAGACTCATTCTATGAAGCCAGCATTACTTTGATTCCTAAACCAGAGACCAAGCAAAAAAAAGAGAACTACAGGCCAATATCCCTGATGAATATGGATGCAAAAATTCTCAATAAGATACTAGCAAATTGAATTCAACAGCAAAAAAAAAAAATTATTATGCACCATGATCAGGTGGGATTCATTCCTGGGCTGCAGGGCTGGTTCGACATTTGCAAATCAATCAATGTGATACATCACATTAATAAAAGAAAAGAACCATATGATCCTGTCAATCGATGCAGAAAAAGCATTTGACAGAATTCAGCATCCTTTCTTAATAAAAACCTTCGAGAAAGTCGGGATAGAAGGAACATACTTAAACATCATAAAAGCCATTTATGAAAAGCCCACAGCTAATATCACCCTCAAAACTGAGAGCTTTCTCCCTGAGATCAGGAACACAACAAGGATGTCCACTCTCACCGCTGTTGTTCAACATAGTGTTGGAAGTGCTAGGATCAGCAATCAGACAACAAAAGGAAATAAAAGGCATCAAAATTGGCAAAGATGAAATCAAGCTTTCACTTTCTGCAAATGACATTATACATGAAAAACCCAACAGAATCCACCAAAAGTCTTCTAGAACTGATACATGAATTCAGCAAAGTCACAGGACACACCATGTTTTCTTTATCCATTCATCTATCAATGAACATTTGGGTCACTTACATATCTGGACTATTATATATAATATTGCAGTAAACATAGGGATATGTGTATCTTTTTGATTTAGCATTTTTCTTTAGGTAAATAGCGAGTAGTGGAATTAATGGATCATACGGTATTTCTATTTTTAATTTTTTGAGAAACTTCCATATTGTTTTCCACAGTGACTGCACCAATTTATATTCCCACCAACAGTGCACAAAGGTTCCATTTTCTCTATGTCCTTGACAACACTTGTTATTTTCTTTATTTTTATTCTACCCATTCTGATTGGTGTAAGGTAATATCTCATTGTACCTTTGATTTGCATTTCTCTAATGATTAATGATGTGGAGCATCTTCTCATATGTCTATTGGCCATCTGTATGTATTTTTTACAAAAATGTCCAGGTCCTCTGCTCCTGTTTTAAAAACATTTTTATGTTGAATTGTAGAAGTCCTTTCTGTATTTTAAATATTAACCTCTCATCAGATATATCATTTGCAAATATCTTCGCCCATTAAGTAGGTTACCTTTTCATTTTATTGATGGTTTCCTTTGCTTGCAAAAGCTTTTAATTTTGTGTGGTCCTGATAGTTTATTTTTGTTTTTGTTTCCTTTGCCTGAGGAGACATGTCTAGAAATGGCTGATGTCAAAGGAATTACTGCTTAGTTTTTTTTTCTAAGAGTTTTATAGTTTCATGTCTCACATTTAGGTTTTATTCCATTCTGTTTTTCTTTACAGTATAAGAAAGTGGCTCAGATTCATTCTTTTGCATTTAGCTGTCCAGTTTTCCTAGCATCATGTGTTAAAGAGACTGTCTTTTCTCTGTTGTATATTTTTGCTTCCTTTGCTATAGATTAATTGATCACATAAGCATGGGTTTATTTCTGGGCTCACTATTGTGTCTCATTGGTTTACATGCCAATTTTTGTACTAGTACCATACTGTTTTGATTACTATAGCTTTATAGTTAATCTTTCTCGAGATTGCTTTGGCTATTTTGAGTCATTTGTGGTTCCATACAAAGTTTGGGACTATTGGTTGTACTTTTGTGATAAATGCCACTGGAATTTTTAAAATGTTTATTTATTTATTTTGAGGCGGGTGGCAGAGAGAGAGAATCCCAAGCAAGCTCCACATTTACCACAGAGCTCAATCTGGGGCCCAATCTCATGATCATGACCTGAGCTGAAGAGTTGGATGCTCAACCAACTGAGCCATCCAGGCTCCCCAATGCCATTCAAATTTTGATAGAAATTACATTGTATCTGTAGATTGCTTTGGATAATATGGACATTTTAACTATATTAATTCTTCTAATTCATGAGTGTAGACTATCCATTTGTGTTAGTCTTTTAATTTCTTTCATCAGTTTTTATAGTTTGCATATACAAATCTTTTACCTCCTTGGTTAAATTTTTTCTTCCTAGCATATAGTGGTAAATGGGATTGTTTTCTTAATATCCTTTTTGCAACTTTATTTTACACAACCAATTTCTGTGTATTAATTTTATATCCTGCACCTGCATTAAATTAATTCATCAGTTTTAATAGATTTTTGGTGACATCTTCAGGGCTTTCTATATAGAGTATATCATCTGTAAATAGTAACAGTTTAACTTTCCCTTACCAATCTGGATGTCTTTTATTTTTATCATCTGATTGCTGTGACTAGGACTTCCAATACTATGTTGAATAAAAGTAGTGAGAGTGAACATCTTTATCTTATTCCTGATCTTAGAGGAAATGTTCATAGGCTGTCACCACTGAGTATGATGTTAGCTGTGAATTTTTCATATATGGCCTTTATTATGTTGAGGTATGTTCCCTGTAAATATTATGAGCAGTGTTGGATTTTGTCAAATATTTTTTTCTGTATCTATTGAAATATGTATTTTTTTCCTTCCTCTTGTTGCATCACATTGATTTGTGAATATTTAATGACCTCACATCCCTGGAAAAAATCCTAGTTGGTCATGATGATTTTTTTAATGTGTTATTGAGTTCTGTTTGCTAATATTCTGTTGAGAATTTTTTCATCTATGTTCATTAGAGATATTGGCCTGTAGTGTTTTTTGTCTGTTTGTTTGTAATGTGTTTTGGTTTTGATATCAGACAAATGCTGGTCTCATAGAACGAATTTTTCAATTTTACCTTCTTCTATCTTCTGAAATGTTTTGAGAAAAATATGTATTAACTCTTCCTTAAATGTTTGGTGGAATTCAGTGGTAAAGTTGTCTGTTCCTGAACTTTTGTTTGTTGGGAATTTTTGAATTACTGATTTAATTTCATTAGTAGTAATCTGTTAACATTTTCTGTATTATCTTGATTCAATTTGGGAGATTGTATATTTCTAGGAATGTATCCATTTCTTTTACAATTTGTTGGAATATGATTTTTATAGTATTTTCTTGTAATTTTTGTGTTTCTGTGGTGTTGGTTGTTACTTCTCATCCTTCATTTCTGATTTCCTTTGTTTGAGTCCTTTTTTTTTCTTGTTTCTCTGGCTTATTTATTAATTTTGTCAAAAAATTAGCTCCTAGTTTCTTTGCTTTTTTCTATTGTTTGTTTCACATCTCTATTTCATTTGCTTCTGCTCTAATCTTTATTTTTCTTTCCTTCTACTAGCTTCTCGTGTTCTTTTTCTAGCTCTTTCAGGTAAGGTTAGTTTTTTTGAGATTTTTCTCATTTCTTGAGTAGACCTTTATTGCAATAAACTTCCCTCTTAAAACTCTATTTTCTGCCTCCCAAAGATTTCGAGGGCTGTGTTTTTATTTTTATTTGTCTCCATGTATTTTCCAGATTATTTCTTGTAATTGATTTCTAGTTTTATACTATTTTTGTCAGAAAAGATTTTGATAGGACTTCAGTCTTCTTAAATTTATTAAGTCTTATTTTATAGCCTACCATGTAAGATGTCCTGGAGAATGTTCCATTTGATCTTGAAAATAGTGTGTTGTCTGCTGTTTTGAGATCTGTCCATTTGGTCTAATGTGTCATTTAAAGTATCTGTTTACTTGTTTTTTGTCTTTATCTATTGATGTAAGCGTGGTCTTAAAGTCCCCTGCTATTATTGTTTACCATCATTTTCTTCCTATGTCTGTTAATAATAGTTTTATGTATTTTAGTGCCTCTATGTTGGGTGCATAGTTATGTACAATTGTTTTATCTACTTGCTTGTTTCTTTTCATTATGTAGTGAACTTCTTTGTTTCTTCTTGCAGTCTTTGTTTTAAAGTCTATTTTGTCTGATATAAGTATTGGTACCCCAGATTTCTTTCACTTCTATTTGCATGGTGTATTTTTTTTTCCTAGCCCTTCACTTTCAGTCTGTGTATATCATTAGGTCTGATGTGAGTTTATTACAGTCAGCACACAGATGAGTCTTGTTTTTGATACCTTTAGTCACCTACATCTTTTTTTTTTAATATATGAAATTTATTGTCAAATTGGTTTCCATTCACCTACGTCTTTTGATTGAAGAATTTGGTACATTTACATTTGAAGTAATTATTGATAGGTATATACTTACTGCCATTTTGTTATTTGTTTTCCTATTGTTTGTTAATTCTTCTCTGTTCCTTTATCCTCCTCTTGGTCTCTTTCTTGTGGTTTTACAGCTTTCTTTAGTGTTATGTTTGGCTTCTTTTTCTCTCTTTTCTTAATGTGTGTATCTATTATAGGTTTCTGATTTGTGGTTACCATTAGGTTCATATATCATATGTCTATAGCAGTCTATATTAAGTTAAAGGTCTTTTAAGTTTGAACACATTCTAAAAGCACTAAATTTTACTCTCCCTCTCTCCACATTTTAGGTATAGGATGTCATATTTTACATTTGTTTGTGTATGTCTTGACTGCTTTTTGTAGATATAAGTGATTTTTGCTACTTTTGTGTTTTAGTATCAATACTGGCTTTGTATGTGATTAATTTACTACCCTTATTATATATTTGCACTTATCTCTGGAAATTTTTCCTTTCATAATTTTCTTACTTTTATGGCCTTTTCATTGTACTCAGAGTTCCTTTAACATTTTTGTAAAGCTGGTTTAGTGGTGATGAACCATTTTAACTTTTGCTTTTCTGGGAAACTCTATCTCTCCTTCTATTCTGAATGATAACTCTGAGATAGGGTATCCTTGGTTGCAGGGTGTTTTGTTTTGTTTTGTTTTGTTTCTTTTTTTCCTTTTAGCACTTTGAATATATCATGCCACTCCCTCTGGCCTGCAGAGATTCTGCTGAAACATCAGCTGATACCCTTATAGGGTTTTCCTTGTATGTAACTATTTTCTCTTGCTGCTTTTAAAATTCACTCTTTATTATTACATTTTGCCACTTGACATATTATCTGTCTTGGTGTAGACCTTTTAAGTCCGTCTTGTTAAGAGCTTTCTGTGCTTCCTGAATCTGGATGTATGCTATCTTCCTTTCGTTAGGGGAACTTTTCAACTATTAGTTCTTCAAATAAGTTTTCTGCCCTCTTTTCTCCTTCTGGATGGTTGTAATGCAAATATTATTATTCTGGATCTTGTTGCTGAGTTCCCCTAACCTATTTCCATTGTTCTTTTTTTTTTTTTTCTTTTTTCTCTCCTGCTTGCTTGCATGGAACTATATTCTGCTGATCTTCCAGATTGCTGATCTATTCGGCATCCTCTAATCTGCTATTGACTTCTAATATATTTTATTAGTTTTTGAATTTTTCATTTCTGTCTGGCTCTTTTTCATATTTTTGTTGTTGTGGTTGAAGTCACTAAAATTATCCATTCTTTTCTCAATTCCAGTGAGTATCTTTGTGACCATTACTTTGAATTCTTTATCAGGTATATTGCTTATCTCTATTTCATTTAGCTTGTTATTTTTATCTATTCTTTCATTTAGGATACATTACTCTGTCTCCTCATTTTGTCTAAGTCTTTGTGTTTTTTTATTTGTATTAGGTAGGTCCTCTATGTCTCCTGGTCCTGAAAGTAGTGGCCTTGCATAGAAGAGATACTATGTTGCCCTATAACACCATGCCCCCTGGTCATCAGAACCAGGCACTCTAGAGCTATCTCCTATGTGTGCTGCATGGACCCTACTGTTATGGCTAAGCTGTGTTTGCTTTCAGTCCAGTTGGCTATAATTATGAATTCTCCCTTTTTTAATAGATAATTATACATAAAGACTCCAAGCATCCTAGATGAAGACACATTTATATTAGCATTTTATTTGAAAAGATTATTGTGTAAAAATAGAGTATAAATAAAAAACTGAAATGTGCAAATGTATCTGAGGTCAAAATGAATTGAACTCTGAAACATCAAGCATACCATAATTTTTTGTTTAATAACTAGAAATAGTTAAATTAAAGTCAAAGCATTTCACAACTGCATTGATGTATCTGAGATTTTTCTTAAGTTGCCAGTGTATTTCTGAAAAAAGGAAATCCTATTTCAGATGGAATACATTATTTCCCTAGAATAAGTGATAGGATTGTTTACAACAAAAAAGGAATTCAATGAAAAATGACAAAATAAGCTTGCTGTTTAAGGAAGTGGAACATCTATTTTTGCTCTCTTCAGAGGCTAAGTTTATAATTTATTTTTCTGTATGTAAAAAACAGAAATAACAAAGTAGAATTCATACATACTTCATTACTAGACATTCATGCACTATATGCATAGTTGACAAGAACAAAACAAGAAAATCTATTTTAAAATCCCAATATGTGAGTATCAGAGTAAAACTGATGTTGAAAACAGAAGGCAAAGTCAAGTTCATTGGAGAGCTTTTAAATGGCTGAAATCAAAACTCTGAAAAACTTAGATTGCAAATGTATATTTGAACATATTTAGCATAATTCACAATGCTAACACAAGTTGTAATCACAATAAAGTATTCAAATTACATAGATGAAAATAATAACCATTTACCTATGTGTCAGTATGCCTCGTTCTATTGTAAATTACAGAATTCCAACTCAAACTTTTTTTCCTTAAGACAAAGGAATTCACTTACATATAAATAAAATAATCTGGGATACTGCTTGAAGTAATACAAACTACTAAAATTCAGGTGATGTCATCAAAATTACCGTGTGTGTGTGTGTTTCTTCTGTGTGAGCTTTATTTTGTCTCCCATGGGGTGTTGACTATAACAGGCTTATAGCTTCCCAATTCCACCATATAAGAAAGAGAGCTTCTCTTTCCCAGGAGTTTCAGAAAGGTCCCTGGATTACTATAACGTTATCAAGTTCCTAAGGCTTAAACAATTTAAATACTTAGTGTTGGGGCATCCGGGTGGCTCAGTGGGTTAAACACCCGACTCTTGATTTTGACTCAGGTCATGATCTCATGGTTTGTGATATCGAGCCCTGCATGGGACTCTGTGCTGAGAGTCTTAGAGACTGCTTCAGATTCTCTCTCTCTCTCCCTCTCTGCCCATCTCCTGCTCATGCTATCACTCTCTCTCTCTGAAAATAATTAAACTTTAAAAAATGATAAAATACTCACTGTTCGCAAAAGCCTGACAAATGGCATTGTTTATAGGAGTATATAAATTAGTACAACCAGCATAACAGCAATTTATCAATATTTGAGAGGGAAATCGTATATTTTGTGGAACATGAGTAAACCTTTTGAAGTTATATGGTGTTGAATTTATGCAGTATAATCAGGAAATAATCAGAATAGAAATATTTTCTATATTAAAAAATAAAGTCTTATTTATCATCAGAGGAAAGGGATTTAAGAGTGCAATTACTGTTGTCCATAGTCATACATATAAAAGGTTATAGACATCTAAAAAATAAAAAAATTTTTAAATTTCATAAAGAAAGAAAATGGTCATGTAAAATAAAAATGTTAATATCTTCAAAAATAAAAACCTTTAAATTTCAAAAATTGGAAACCCCTTAAATTCAAAAATGGGAACAATTTAAATTGTGACACATGCTTCCAAAAGATATTATCATAGCATTAAGTGTCATTTTTCCTAATCTTTATTTTGCCAAATATGAGTGTATATGTGTGTGTGTGTGTGTGTGTGTGTGTGTATGTATATATATAATCTCCTTGTCACCTTTTTCACATCTTTACTGTTATTTATAAATAAGTCGTCCTTTTTGTGAACTTCTCTTTTTCTATTTTCTTTCTGTATTATTTTATACCATTGGGTGATCAAATGGTTTCATAGAAATTTCTTTGTAGTTAGTAGTGAATTCTATTCAGAGGATTTTTTTCTTTTTGGTTTACTGACTGCTTTTTCCAACACCTTTCTTCATACACATAACACTGATTTTTCATAAGCCTGATGTTTTTTTGCATTACTTTTCTCCTTACATATGATTATTCAAAACAAAACAAACAAAAAAACAGTATTTCCAGTTACTCATCATCAGTCAAGACTCATTGTGTGCCAATAGGAAGAATAAAAATATTTTCTTGATCTCAATCTCTCTTCATTTCTATAGAGGTCTTTTTTCAGATCTATAACTGGAATGTACACTGATGTCCTCAGCCCACTTGATTCTTTAAGATTTCATCAGCATTTTTTCTATCAGGTGGCATTTTACATCTGTCCTATTATTTTCTATCCTTATAGACAGACACAGTGTATGACAGACTACTATTACTGGCACACTCTGCTATTTTCAAAGACTTCATGGGGCAGCGCTTACCTAAAGTTATGTTCATCTGGTACTTGTATTTTGTACAATATCCTGAACTACTCAGTGGTCTATTGTACCATTTAACAATTGCCCATTCAAACCAAGAAGTCTTTTTTTTTTAATTTGAATTCTCTGCCTGTATGCAGCAACCATTGCAATGTGAGCTGAAAATAACAGAGTACACCTCTTCTCCAAACAGAAGTTGAGGGGTAGGAAGATAGGGACACAAAGTATAAGTCAGAAATTGGTGCTGAACATTTTGCGTTATTTCCAGGTAATATCTGTGCAGTAACTTGTTTTTTTTTTTCTATGAAACAATAGCAAAAATAGCCACCCCAATATCTCAGTGGCTTAGAGTTACATTTATTTTGCCTGCGTCTTGATCTGTTGGTCATCTGAGTACCTTTTCAGATCTAAGTGTCTTCCTCCTTCCTTATGGGCACCTGAAGTCCAAGAGGAGCAAATGGAAACAGTATACTTAAAATCTTTGCTTGGAAGTGGTGCACTGTTACATCTGTCCACAATCTGTTGGCCAAAGCAAGTAACACAATCCAAGTCAAAATAAATGGGACAGCAAAAGATGCTCTGCCCATTCTAGTAAAAGCCATCCATGGTAAAGTCAATTGGAAAGTCCATCAATTAATTCTGTTATAGAAAGGGAGTGAAGATTTGATAATAAATTGGCAACATCTATTATACTCTGTTTCATGAAGTGAACCCAAGGTTCATTTTGTGTTGAAGCATAAGCAGATTTAATTGTTAATAAATTCAATCTGCTTTACAATTTATGTCCATTCCTTCCAGATTCCCTCATTAAGTAATCTGTCAGTCTGGGCTTTTGTGCTGCAGGTTTTGATCTTTTACTGTGTACCCAGTGATATGCTAATGAGAAATTGAATGAGATTTTGTTGGAGCTTGTTATACAGTCATGAGGTTGAACTGATAACCTGGATAGGTTTTGTTTTTTTTTAAACTGGAGCTAAACTAGACCTCTGTTTAAGAAGGGTATGAAAAAAATATTCAAGTTGTATGCAGAAATCCATAACATTTAATCCTATTGAGAGTATAAAGCCACTTTGTGAACTAAGGTAATTCTAGATCCTCTCAGCTTCAGTAGTCTTAGCTGTAAAGAAAGAGGATTGGATTTATTGAAGTCAAAACTTGTGTAATGGCATGTTGTTCAGTAAAGCAGTACACAAAATACTTTTATATTTTCCAATCACTTATTTTAATCATGTTTTAGCATATAAATGAACAAAAAATGTTTTCCTTTCTCTAGACTAAATCTTGGAAAATCTTCATAATTTATCAGCCATGTTGGTTATTAAAATGCGGTTCAGTACACTTTATAATTCTAATCTCATTTCCGATTTAGCTCTTCTGATAGGAAGAGGGCAGAGGGGAGTTTTCTGGATTCTGGGAAATGGTTATGTCTTGATAAGACGTGGGTTATATAGGCATATGCACTTGTTAAAAATAGAAAAAATGCATTTAAAATTTGAACACTTTACTATATGTAAAATTTACCTAAACTACAAACAATTGTTAAGTTTGATATTTGCAATGGCATAGGTTATCAATTCTTAAAGTACTTTGCATATTATTTAGGTTTGAACAAGTAAATTAATTAAAAAATAAGAGGAGTTAGGGATAACATTGAAGAAGATTCTTCAGCTTTGTCTACTGAGAAAACATAAAAACAATGATATACCAGTAACAATGAGCAGTTTTAGAGATCAGATATTGGTTTCTAAAGGTCATTCTCCGTAAAGGGGAAACTGGACTCTTGGGGGGAAAAAAAGTTGAATATAAGTGCAGGAAAAGTGAATCATTCCTGGAACATCTTGTTATGCTATAAATGAATAAAATGTTAAAAAAATGGTGGGAAGGGGCGCCTGGGTGGCTTAGTCGGTTAAGCATCTGACTTCAGCTCAGGTTATGATCTCATGGTTTGTGGGCTTGTGTCCCGCATTGGGGTCTGTGCTGACAGCTCAGAGCCTGGAGTCTGCTTCTGATTCTGTGTCTCCCTCTCTTTCTGCCCCTCCCCGCTTGCACTCTGTCTCTCAAAAATAAACATTAAAAAAAAAAGTTTTAAATAATAAAAAAAAATAGTGGGAACATATAAAAAGTATATAGATTCCAGCTTGAAGGCACTGAAACTGGACAATCTAGGATATTTCAAGCATCAAAAATAAGCCATAATGATAAGGAACTAAAGACCCTTGAGTAAAATAGGAATTCATGAAACACTGCAGCTAGGAGGGGTTATTCCTTACAGTACAATGTCAACCAATAATTATAGAAGATATGATAGAATTAGAAAATCATCAATAAAATTCTCTAATGATGGAGAGCATATGTATGATAAGAAACACAATATTTACATAGCTTCAGAGTATCTCCCCACAAGTTATTTATTAATAATGAAGGTAAATATACTGATATCACAATAGGTAAACTTTGCAGATAACATTTAACCACATGATCAAATTAATGCCAACAATGTTATGATAAACTGACATCATGTGTCTCTTATATGACGCCTTGAACAGGACATCATATACCTTGTGTGATATTTCTGCCAAAAATGTAATAGCTGAAACTGATCATTAGACATATCCATATTAAGAGATATTCCACAAGAGAGGTAATAGCTGAAACTGGTCATGAGTAAACATTAGACATATCCATATTAAGAGATATTCCACAAGAGTAGACCTATATTATAATATATATATATTTTTACCCTATATATGTATATATGTATACCATTTACACATCTATATATACATATGTGTATATATATATGTTATATATACACACACACACACACACACACACACACACACACACATATATAAAACATGGTAAAGATATAAAGGGAAGAAGAAAAATAAAAACTTTTTTTGGTACTTCTGATGCAACACTTTTTTAAGTGTTTATTTTTGAGAAAGAGGGAGACAGAATCCCAAGTAGGCTCTGCACTGACAGCACAGAGCCTCACAAATTCACAAACTGTGAGATCATGACTTGAGCTGAAATCAAGAGTTGGATGCGTAAGTGACTGAGCCACCCATCCAGTCGTATGCAAATTTTTAATATGGATTGTGGATTAGGTAATGTACCAATGTTAAATATCATGATTTCGATAATTATGTAATCGTTATGTAAGGGAATGTTTTGTTCTTAAGGGACACAAAGTGAAGGTTTAGTGATAAAAGAGCATGCTTCCAATTTAGACACAATACAAATAGACAGAATATATTCTCTTCTCCATTTTAGGCTAGACCCGTGGTTTAAGGAATTTGAAGGAGCAAAAAGATGATCTATACCTTTATTCCTCCTTTTCTCTGCAATCACGTAGGAATGATCAGATTGAGAAAGGGAATGATATTTGATTAATAGTCAAGTATGGCAGAGCTTATTGTATAGCCTTCTAACAAATCCTGAAAAATATTTGTCTACAATTGTTTGTTGCTATCTTTAGAACACCTCTATTTTCATTTGGGGCCTGGCTCCTCTGTTAAGAACTGGAAATATCTCATTTATCATTCTGAGATATTAGCTTATATCTCTAACATTCAAAGTCTGTGTGAAGTTGTTATATCCTTACATAGTGTGGGTAAAATACAGAAACTTTACAAGGTTGAACTCACTCTATACACTGAACCTAACCCAAACATCATTACTCTATGTGAATAATCAAATTGTTATGCTTGTAACTAAATTTTTTTCACAGTCTAAGTTATATAAATAAACATGAAATCACATCAAAATTATTTAAACTCTCTCTAAATATATACCTAGCCTTTATTCTGAAAATATACAACCCTCGTCTGGTATCTCTGAGCCAATTAACTGTGCTGCTAGAAAATTTTTTCAGATGGATATAGAGCCAAATTTGTGCTACTCCACAGACAAGTTACATTTCCCAGATATTCTCATGGTCCTTGGAGAGCCACTAGCAAAAACTACTGCCAGGTAGGAAGAAAACTAGAATTCACTGAAGTGTGGTGTCAGAGGACTCTAGATAAACAGGAAAAACAAAGATTTATAAAGTCACTGAAAAGAGAATACGTGGGTATGAAAAACAAAATTGACTTCTAAGGTTTCACTACAAATATATTGCCATCAATTTTTTCCAGAGAGGAGGCAGAAAATTGCCTGATGACATTAAAATGAGAGCAGATCGAAAGACACAAACATGTAGGGAGATAAAAATGACCCCGAAATAAAACTTTACCCCTTTCACAATGTTTATATTTACGTAGCTGTGGACCAGCAACACACTTGCTAGCTTCATTTTCCTTTGGTAACTGGATAATGTGTGTTATACAGATGTCAAATTCCACACAGAATTAGTATGTGCCTTTACAATCAAATGCTTAATATTATGGAGCAGAAAGGTTATGTTTGTCCTATGTATGAAGAATACAGAGTAGTCTTTCTCGGAATAGTCATTCAGTCATCCAGTATAAAATATATAATGGCTGGGGTGCCTGGGTATCTCAGTCAGTTGAGTGTCCGACTTCAGCTCAGGTCATGATCTCACACTCCGTGAGTTCGAGCCCCACGTCGGGCTCTGTGCTGACAGCTCAGAGCTTGGAGCCTGCTTCAGATTCTCCCCCTCCCTCTGCCCCTCCCCTGCTCATGCTCTGTCTCCCTCTGTCTCAAAAATAAATAAAAACATTAAAAAAAATAAAATATATAATGGCTGCTATGATAAAATATATATGTTAAACAACCATTAAACCAAGTGAAATATTCTACTTTGGATTCTACCATACATAATTCCAACACCATAGATGAATAACTTTTTGTGTCTTAATAAATATACTTACTTGTAAACTAAGACAGTTTTCAGGGTCATTTTTGTAATTTGTAACAGTTTAAATTCTGATTCTAAATGCTTAGAGAAAAATATCTTTTAGAGCCCTTACTCCAGAAAGAAAAGTAATTTATTTTAAACTCTTTATATCACTATGAACCATGGCTATTTTTCCTTTAGACTATTGCAACAAATAAACTGATTTGTCCAGAATAATCACATGCAAAGTCCCCAAATAAGGCAAATACCCTGAAATATGAAGTTTGCCATTCTCACAACCCCACTTAAAAAAAAAAAATTAAAGTATATTTATTTTTGAGAGAGAGACACAGAGTGGAGAGGGGGGGCAGGGGCAGAGAAAGAGGGAGACACAGAATCTGAAGCAGATTCCAGGCTCTGAGCTGTCAGCACAGAGCCCGACACAGGGCTTGAACACACGAAACGCTGAGATCATGACCTGAGCCAAAGTCAGATGCTTAACCAACTGAGCCACCCAGGCGCCCCTCCTCCTTATTTCTAGAGCAATAACAGGGGCAAGACTCAGCATGGTCTCCTTAATGAAATACCATGTTTACAGAGGAGGTTGTTTTTTCTTTTCTTTTCTTTTCTTTTTTTTAACTTGTTCAGTCTGTTGCAAAGGTCTATAAGTGATTACGTACCAAGAATAATGCAAACACCTAGAGGCTAGAGGTCAAATATTTGTTCCTCAACACCTTTTTCCACTAAAAGGAACCTAGGCTTCTAAGAGAAAAGACTGATTTTAGAGCTGAGGAAGAGAAAAGTATGGAAGACTGGAACATTTTGTTATGCTAGAAAGAAAAATGATCTAGGAATTATGGGACATGTAAAAAAGACACAGGAATCATCATCTTGAGGGACTCACAATGGTCAATCTAGGACCATCAAAATAAATATTGAGAGCAATGAATTTTAACTCATTCAAGAAAAAAATGTTGCATACATAAATCCATAGTGATTTATATGCATGCATTGGTGTATTGTTTTATTGAAGCTAAATGCCAGCTTTAAAAAAAAATAAAAGAAAATCAATGTTGTTAGAAAACCAACAGTAAATATTAAAACAGAGGGCGAAAATTAAATGAATAACAGGATAATTGCATAAAGCCAAAGTACATATCTCCCTACACATTACGTAGGAACAAAGGAAGAGAGTGGAATTTTATAATGGAGAAACCTCCACAGGCTGACACCACCACTGTAACTATGTAATAAAAGCTAGTATTACCAATAATTGGGGCAAATTGATACCATGCATTTCCTGATATAATGCCAGAAGAAGGATCTCACCTCTCATCTGTCATATCCATGCCCCCCCAAATGCATAATCTACATCTAATCACAAGGAAATACCAGAAAAATTTCAGTTGAGGGACATTCTATAAAATAATTGCCCTCTATTCTTCACAAAGCCCAAACTAAAAAAAGAAACTGAAACCTGTATAACTCTTTCAGAGTAATGGAGGCTAATGAGACAGAATACCTAAATGTAGTACGTATTCTTAGATTAGAACCTGAACTGGACAATATAACAGTTTTGAAAAACATTACTGAGACCACTGATGAAATCTGAATATGGGCTTTGGATTAAATAACAAGATTATATTACTCTCAATTTTTATTTTGATAGTTGTGCTGTGGGGTTTTTTAATATTTATTTTGAGAGAGAAAGGGTGCGTGCACATGGTACATGTGAGTGGGGGGAAAGCAGAGAGTGAGGGAAAAGTGGAAAGGATCCCAAGCAGGCTCTCTGCTGACAGCAGAGAACCTGATGCAGGGCTCAAACTCATGAATTGTGAGATCATGACCTGAGCAGAGGTTGGATGCTTAACCAATTGAGCCACCCAGGCACCCCAGTTATACTATGGTTATTAAAAGAATGTCTTGAGGCACGTGGGCAGCTCAGTTGTTTAAGTGACCGACTCTTGATTTTGGCTCAGGTCATGATCTCATGGTTTCTGAGTTTGAGTCCCGTGTCAGGCTCTGCACTGATGGTGCAGAGCCTGCTTGGAATTCTCTCTCTCTCTCCACCCTTCCCCTATTTGTTCTCTCTCTCTCTCTCAAAATAAATAAACTTTTTTTTAACAGGATATCTTCTTAAGAAATAAAAACTAAAATATTTAGGGCTAAAGGGTACATGTTATCTCCAACTTACTATCAAATGATTCAGGAAAAAAAAAAATGTTCACACACATGGAGAGAGAAAGACGATGGGAAAGCAGGAAGGGCAAAATATAAACAATTGGGCAATCTGCACAGGGTAAACAGGAGAGCCTTGATCTATCCTTGCAACTTTTTCTAAAAGTATAAAAACCCACAGAACACAAAAATGGAGGAGCAGAGGGATGTCATTACAACGGAAAATAATCAAACCCTCCCCTAGTTTTTTTAGTTGTCTCAGTTCTCCATCTAAGAGCCAACCAATTAACAAAGGTGGCTGGGTCCTCTTGAGGAAGGCCCCTGCAATACCCAGTAAGTCTAGACAGTATTAATGTTTCTCCAAAGGGACCTATGATAATTTACCAGAGTAACAAACAGTCTCTGTGGAAAGAATGATCAGATCTTTCAATGGCTATTTCTTATTGGTAGAAAGCTGACATTGACATGGATATATAGATAGGGTTGTTTTTGTTTTTGTTTTTGTTTTTTATTTTAGAGGGAGGGACAGAGAATCTCAAGTGGTCTCCAACAGCATGCAGAGCCCGATGTAAGACTCAGTCTCATCACCCTAAGATCATGACCTGAGCTGAAATTAAGAATCTGATCTTTAAAATACTGAGTCACCAAGGTGGCCCCAAGTAGGGTTTGTTAAATTAAGCTCTTGTTTTCACCCCTAATAAGGGATACAGAGGCCTTCTCAGTTAGTACCCACCTGGCTGTTCAACCAAAGAGGCAAAGCAAAAGAATGGGTAGTGGTACACTGGTAATCCAGTTCTTAGGCAGAAAAAAAAAAAATCCTAATTTATAGTGTTTGCTGATTTCTGTGGTACACATCCTCCCACCATGGCCAATTTCAAGCTACCAGCAGTTTAATAACTGGCTTATAAATTCTTTAAAATATTTTTTTAATTTTTATTTTTCATTAAGGTATAGTTAATATATACTAACTTCAGATGTACAACATAATGATTTGATGTTTGTATGTATTGCAAAATGATCACCACTCACCACAATAAGTCTAGTCAACATCTGTCCCCAAACATAACTACAAATTTTTTTTTCCCCCTTGGGATACAAACTTTTTTTTAAAGTTTATTTTTTTAATAATTTCGATAGAGACGAGGGGGGGGGGGGAGAGTCCCAAGCAGGCTACACACTGTATAGAAATGCAACAGCTATTTTTACATTGACTTTGTATCCTGCAACTTACTGAATTGTTTTATATTTCTAAGAGGGTTTTTTTTTCCATTCATTTTATTCATGGAGTTTTCTATATATTATGTCATCTGCAAACAGTAACAGTTTTACTACTTCCTTTCCAATTTGGATTACTTTTATTTATTTTTCTTGACTAATTGCTCTAGCTTAGACTTCCAATACTATGTTGAATAAAAGTGGCAGGAGTAGGTATACTTGTCTTGTTTCTGTTCGTAGAGGAAATGCTTTTAGCTTTCCCCATCAAGTATGATGTTAGTTGTGGGCTTGTCATTTATAGTTTTTAATATTGAGATATATTCCTTCTATCCACCTTGAGTTTTTATCATAAATGGATGTTGAATTTTGTCAAATGCTTTTCTACATCCATTGAGATGATCAGAATTTTAATTCTTTATTAATGTGGTGATCATATCAAATTGATGTGTAGACGTTGAACCTGGAATAATCCCACTTCATCATGGTGTATGATCCTTTTGATGTATTGTTGAAATAGGTTTACTAATATTTTCTTGAAGATTTTTGTGTCTATGTTCATCAGAGATATTTGCCTGCAGTGTTTTGTTTTTTGTTTGTTTGTTTGTTTGTTTTGGTAATGTTTTTGGTTTTGGCTTGTCTTGTAGTCTTAACATATGCTTTATTCTGAATAATGTTCCATGTTTGCCTGAGAAAAATGTGTATTCTGTTAGTTTTGAATAGTAAAGTTTATCTGATCTAACATGTCATTTAAGGCCATATTTCCTTATTGATTTTCTGTCTGACTATTCTATCCATTGATTAAATGAGGGTACTGAAGTCCCTTACTATTATTGTATTTCAGTCTGTTTCTCTCTTCAGATCTGTTAGTATTTGCTTTATATATTTAGGTGCTCCTGTGTTGGTTGCATAAATATTTACAAATATTATATACTCTTTTATACTGTCCCCTTATTATATAATGTTCTTTTATGCCTCTTATTATAGTCTTTGTCTTAAAGTCTATTTTGTCTAATATTAGTATAGTCACTCCAGCTCTCTTGATTTCCATTTACATGGAATATCATTTTCTATCCCTTCACTTTTATTCTGTGTGTGACTTTAAATCTGAAGTGAGTCTTTTTTAGGCAGTATATAGACAGGTTGTTTTTTAATCTATTCAGCCACTCTGTCTTTAGGTTGTTTTTTAATCCATTCAGCCACTCTGTCTTTTGATTGGAGAATTTAATCCATTTAAAGTAATTATTAGTAGGCAGGGACTTACTGCCTTTTGTTGTTTTCTGGCCTTTGTGTAGTTCTTCTGTTCCTTTCTTCTGCTGCTGCTCTCTTCCTTTGTGATGATGAAATTCTGTAGTGGTATGCTTAGATTCCTCAATCTTTTGTGTATCTAGTATAATTTTTTGTTTTGTGCTCACCATGAGGTTTACATAAAACAGTTTAACACTGTCTATGTTTTGTTTCCAACAACTTAAGATTGATTATATGCTAAAGCTCTACATTTTTATTCCTCCCTCATGTTTAAGTTTTTGATGTCATATTTTTATCTTGTATATCCCTTAACTAATTATTGTACTTATAATTATCTTCACTACATTTTTTATTCTTCATACAAGCTTTATATGTGATTAATGTACTATGTTTATAATATTAGATTATTGTGAATTTTACTCTGTGTTTTCCTTTACCAGTGAGAATTATACTTGCATATGTTTTCCTGTTACTAAGTGTTTTCCCTGCATTTCAGCTCAGAAGGCTCATCTCATTCGAAACTCTCTGGGTTTCCTGGATCTGCATTTCTGTTTCCTTACCCAGGTTAGGAAAGTTTTCAGCCATTGTTTCTTCAAGTAAATTTTCTGCCCCATTTCTCTTTTCTCCAACCTGGGCCCCTATAATGTAAATAGGGATTAGCTTGATGTTTTCTCCCAAGTCCCTTATGCTATCTTCACTTCTTCATTCCCTTTTCTTTTTGCTGCTCTTATTAGGTAGTTCCACTGTTCTGTCTTTGAGTTCATTGATTTTTTTTCTTCTGCTTCATTCAGTTTGTTGAACTCCTCTACCATATTTTTCAGTTCAGTTGTAATCATTAACTCTTGTGGATTTTTAAAAAATTTTTTTTACTTATTTTTGAGAGAGAGGGAAACACAGGATCCAGAGCAGGCTTTGTGCTGTCAGTGCAAGGCCCCATATAGGGCTTGAACCCTAAACTGTGAGATCACGACCTGAGCCAAAGTTGGTCATCAACCGAAATACCAAGGCACCCCAAACTCTTTGACTTCTATTTCATACTTTATTTTCTCTTTGTTGGAGTTTACATCTTTTCTTTCATTATTTTCCCAAGCTCAGTGATTGTCTGTACGATCATTGTTTTGAACACTTATCTTCATTTCATTAAGTTCCTTTTTCTGAGGTTTTATCTTGTTTTTTCATCTGAAACATATTCCCCTGTTTCATCACTTTTCCTGACTATGTTAATTTCTACACATTAGAAAAAACAGCCACATCTCCCAGTCATCAAAAAGTGGCCTTATGTAGGAGATGAACCTTATAGCTCTTGGTTGTCTCCTAAACTTTTGTGATTGTCAGGCAACCTACTATATTTTTATTGCCTTTCTATAGTTGAAAGTGGCAAGAGGGAGGATCTCAATCAACACCTAGATTACCTTTCTATAATTTCAACTACTTGTTATAAACAAATATTTTTTCAAAAGTATTCATTCTTTTAAAAATATTCTTCCAATACACCAAATAAACAATCATCTTTTGCTACAGTTCTAAAGATGTTCACATGCATTGTCTGCCAACTTAACCTCAGAATGCAAATATTTGTTTATGTAGAATTGATTTATTGACTAAAATTCAGGTCTCTTATGAATGACTGCATAGCACCTAACTTCTTGACATAATTTTGTCTATGGCACAAAATTAACAACAAAAAAAAAAGTATGAATTGGGTCATACTAGAAGGCATTCAACAGATCTAATGTTGTATAATAAGAATGCAAACACCAATGTGAACTTCATGAAACAGCAAGCTGTTTAAACATTTTTTTGCATTGTATTTTAATTCCAGAATTTTTAACATACAGTGTTATATTAGTTTCAGGTGTACATATAATGATTCAACAATTCTGTACATCACCCAGTGCTCCTCATGACAAGTGCACTCCTTAATCTTCATCATCTATTTCACTCTTCCCCCATCTACCTCCCCTCTGGTAAACATCGGTTTGTTCTCAATAGTTAAGAGTTGAAACAGCAAGATTTTTTTTTTTTTACTTGAAATGATAGGGTTACATCCTAGTATGTAATTTATAAAAGATCTCATTGCCCAGTTAGCAATATCCCCTGCTCAAGATGTATCAATTATCTTAAATAGATTATTCTTTAGGTAGTCTGATAATAAAAATCCTTACCTATTTATTTAGTTCCTATACTTACTTGAGGAATTGCTCATAGAAAATCTGTAGTGTTTTTAGCTATTAATTAGAAAATTAGGGTGAGCTACTGAATTTCATTTCTGATGTAAAATTGTCAAGTCTGGAGGAGTAAATTTTTATCACCTAGGATGTGCCTTTATGATTCTTTAGACAACAGGAATAAAGACCTCAGGAGTTAGTATTCATATCTCTTCATATATCTTAAATAGCTCTTGGAATTCCCTCTGACACACTGACTAGTTGCTTAGAGAAAACAGATCAGATATCTTTAGCTGTTCAAAAACTAAATTAATTAGCCATGTCCTTCTCTTGTTCCAAATACCTCACAATAAAAGTTATGATATCAATAATAATTAAATCAATTGCAAAATATTCAAAGGAAAATTATAGTTTCTTTACTTCAAGAAATATTACTTCTTTTTTAATGTTTATTTTTAATAGAGAGAAAGAGGGGGAAACACAGAATCTGAAGCAGGACCCAGGCTCTGAGCTGTCAGCTCTGAGCCCCATTCAGGGCTCGAACCCACAAACCGTGAGATCATGATCTGAGTCAAAGTTGGATACTTAACCGACTGAGCCACCCCAAGTAATATTACTTCTTTGGAGTGGATCAGACCTACTAGTCAAAATAACAATATTAATATTAGGTAATGCATTAACTCACACATTATCATGTCTCACTATATAATGCCTATTTAATACTTACAAATTAAAAACAATGCAAGAAAGAAAAAAGAAATCAAGGCACCAGGAAATCCTAGAACTTGCTCAATGTCTCAGAGATTGAAACCTGGGCAGATTTGCTTCAGGTCCAGGACTGAAAATGGGATTCCTATTAGCAAAGATACGAAGATAAAAGTTGGAAGTTGG
The DNA here is from genome assembly GCF_022837055.1 of Prionailurus viverrinus. NCBI lineage: Eukaryota > Metazoa > Chordata > Mammalia > Carnivora > Felidae > Prionailurus > Prionailurus viverrinus. Next base: position 103,615,317 of record NC_062567.1, on the reverse strand, counting down.
GTGTAGCACACAGTATGTTGATCCTTTTTTTTTTTTTCTTAGTTTTATCAATTTTGTAAAAGGAGTAGAATTAATAGGGATAAAAATCCAATTGGGCTCACATTTTGATGAATGAATTATGGGTTTTGGAAGATAATGGGGACCTTGGATGGCTTTCTAGTAGAGAAGTAGCAAAATCAAAGTGGTGCCTTAAGGAGAAATAAGATTAATGGTTCATGTTAATTTTAAACTGCTGATAAACTATAATCTTGGCACCACTTTACAAGTGGGAGCACTGAGTTCACCTTTGAGAAATGACATTACTCCATGGTTCTACTCACAGATTCATAGTGAGTAAATGGATCACTTACTGGCATGTGTTAGGTGTTTTATGGGTAATCTGGGACTGTATAATTACTTGGATGGACTTCTTTGGTAACAAAGACAGAATGGAAATCAAAACTAAAATTAATAATACATCAACAATATTTTTAATATTTCTTAATTAAAAAATATCCTAAAACTCCAGCATTTTCCATTTCTACTGTTACCAACCTAATTCAGGCTTCTATAACATCATGCACCAGAACAATATGCATCAGCCTTCCAAATGGTCTCTAAACTTCAGTTTACCACCTTCTAAGTTACATAATCATGTGATTCACCCCAAAATGTTTCCAATGACTCTCAATAACTAATCAACATCATTAGACTTCTTAATCTGGTGTTAAGGCTTTCCAAAATATATACCTAAAACTAAATGGAATTACAATGAAAACTTAAAGAAGACTTTCCAAATTCTCAACCTGTCTGTTTAGTTTATCTCCAATTACAATGTAATTTCTGGGTTATTTAGCAAAATGATGATCTTGCTTCCTTTCTCTTTGGAGACAAAGCCTGGCATAGGGAAGAGGGATAAAAATTGGGAACAGACATAGATTTAATTCCAAGTCATTTAACCTTTGAAACCACAGTTTGCCATTTTGTTAAAACAGGGTTTTCATACCTCATCTAGAAAGCTATTATAAGGATTAAAATAATTAAAATGTCCTAAAATAAACGCATTATTCCAATAAACATTACTGTATTCCATGTCCTGTACTGGGCATCGTGGCTGTAATGACAAATATTCTAGAGACCAGGATTTTAAAATATATAGGCTAATGTTGAGTTTGAGAGGATATAATAAGTATGCCAATTTCCCCCTCCTAAAGTGAAATCTAAGTCAGATAAAGATGTAGAAAGATACTAGAATATCAATTTTGTTAATAAAGCTGAGAGAAGATAGCTTAGGCTTTAAGGCCTGTCTAAAGGCCTGTTCTGTAACATTCTCTGCATCTAAAGAAATAAACTTTGGGGTGTCTATCTCAGTTGAGGGATATTTTGGTTCTGAAAAGCATATATCCTAGCTCAAGAAAGCTGCCTTCTATTACTCTTCAGTGGACTGTCCAATCATAGTATCATATATAACGTGGGTCTTTAGGAAGAGTGGTTTCATTACGTTGTGTTTAAAGCCCTGGCAGAATCTAGTAAAATCAGTGGTAGATATTTCACTGCTGGCCTAAGCAGTGACCTAACTAACTGGGCCTTGTCCTCATTTATCTTTTTTCCTCCAGGATAGGTTTTTTTGTTGTTGTTGTTTTGTTTTGTTTTTTGTTTATTTATTTTTGAGAGAGAGAGGGAGAGAGAGTACAAGCAGGGGGAAGGGCAGAGATAGAGGGGGACAGAGGATCTGAAGCAGCTCCATGCTGACAGCAGCGAGCTCCATGCTCGCTTGAACTCAGGATCTGAAAGATCATGACCTGAGCTGAAGTCAAGGCTCCACCAACTGAGCCACCCAGGTGTCCCTTTCCTCCAGGATAGTTAATTCTCAGCTATTACTTGCCGCTTTCCCATTAACTTCCAAAGAACCATCTTTAAGTCCTTAATATAGTTGTTTATTTTTTTATTGTTATCCTTTGATGTGGACATTAATAAGATGATTTTACACTTGATGATCTTCTCATACATCTATTGAAATTTCCTTACATAAGAAAATTTGGAGCATAACTTGTTCCAAAATGCAATTTTGTACTGCCATGTCTCTTTCAGGGGCACATATCAAATGTATTTTCTAAATCTAAATACTTTTCTCATTTATACAAATTTACCATTTCTATGAACTTCCTTTATAAACAATCTCTGGCTACCATGGGATCAATTGTTCGATATTTGCTTTCAGTCCTCTATACTTGTGTGAGAACTGTATGATCTGTTTTCCAAAGGGACCCTTCAAAAAGTAAAACATGGCTAGATTTATAGTCATACAGAAATTATATGAATTATCCAAGATAGGTATACAGAACTACCTAAATCTCTCCTACTTTCTTTTCAGAGATTTAATAATTGTGGAAGTACAAGAGATGGGTAGGACATGATTCAACTTCTGTCAATTTGTCTATTGCTCAAATCTTTTATAATTTAAAAAATTTTTTTTAATGTTCATTCATTTTTGAGAGACAGAGAGTGGAAGAGAGGGAGACATGGAATCTGAAGCAGGTTCCATGTTCTGAGCTGTCAGCACAGAGCCTGATATGGGCCTCAAACTCACAGACCACAAGATCATGACCTGAGCGAAAGTCAGACGCTTAACTGACTGAGCCACCCAGGTGCCCCTCTTTGTTAATATTTAATTCAGACTCCTAGCATTTTATTAGGCTAAGGGGATCTCATAAACCTACTTACTCCATATTCAGATTTAAATTGGCTTCTTTGAACTGGTAGCCCCAGAATTCACTGCCTCTCAGATTTTTCAGTCTTAGAAAGGAAGGATGCCTTTAACCATACAAAATAAAACCCCAGTATCAAAAATGAAGTCCCATGGACTTGTTCCCCAACCCCTGGATATGAGGTAGATACTCTTGTACCTAGCAAAGTACCAAAACCATAGGACTAGTCTGCTCTCTCTTTAATCAGTATTATCTGTTATACAATTAGAGTCTTAACCAGTTCTAAAACCTCTGACTTCTTCTAAGAGTAATTTACATTTATAGCAGATAATTCTATTGGCAACATGCACAGCTTTATAATGTGAATAACCCCAGTCATTTACTCCCTGTCAACAGTTTTCTGACCCATCCAATCATTCATGGCTATCTTCAGTTTCCCAATGCCCCAGAATTGATTCATATTTATTCTACCTATTTCTCCTCCTTGGAAAGAGTGTTTACCTTTTGGGTTCCTTTTATTTATATTCCTGCTTTCTATTTAGAAACTTAAACATGTTAGTACTCTTAACATTCCAGTATAGGTCTCCAAATTCAACATATAGAACTTACAAAAGTAAAGGATTTAAAATGTATGAGTTGTGCATTAGCTGAGAGCATTCATTTTGAGCAAAGTTAGAAGATTGATGACTCAGATTTGGTTTAAGTTATCTTTACTTTGATTAACTATTAAAGCATTAACAAGCATGGGAATGCAAGCTGGTGCAGCCACTCTGGAAAACAGTATGGAGGTTCCTCAAAAAACTAAAAATAGAACTACCCTACGACCGAGCAATTGCACTAGTAAGTATTTATCCAAGGGATACAGGTGTGCTGTTTTGAAGGGACACATGCACCCCAATGTTTATAGAAGCACTATCAACAACAGCCAAAGTATGGAAAGAGCCCAAATGTCCATCGATGGATGAATGGATAAAGAAGATGTATATATATATACCCTGGAGTATTACTTGGCAATCAAAAAGAATGAAATTTTGCCATTTGCAACTACGTGGATGGAACTGGAGGGTATTATGGTAAGCAAAATTAGTCAGAGAAAGACAAATATATGACTTCACTCATATGAAGACTTTAAGAGACAAAACAGATGAACATAAGGGAAGGGAAACAAAAATAATATAAAAACAGGGAGGGAGACAAAACATAAGAGACTCATAAATATGGAGAACAGAGGGTTACTAGAGGGGTTGTGGGAAGGGGGATGGGCTAAATGGGTAAGTGGCACTAAGGAATCTACTCCTGAAATCATTGTTGCACTATATGCTAACCAATTTGGATGTAAATTTAAAAAATAATTTAAAAAAAAGCATTAACAAGCAATGCACATCATATATAAATGTGAACACAGCGTCCCAGTGTTTTCCCAGGTCCTCATACATGTGTGCTTAAAGTTCAATGATAAATGCCATCTGCTCTGAGCAAACAGATCAGAAATACAAAGAACAACAACGGTCACTACCTTTCATACCTTTCACAGCTTCTTTGTTTTATTTCCTATGCATTTGTCATACTTACAGCTGGCCTGGCCATGAACTACCACTTATTGTTCAAAAGACCTTACCTCTCCTGGGTAGAGTTATTCCATCTAGAGGAAATTCCCTCATTCTAATATCTAGCCTGGGATTTGTTTCTACTAATTGTGGCCTTGTCTGTTTCCCTTTAGTTTTACACCATATTCCTTTAACTTCTCTTAGATTCCTAATCCATAAATTTCTTAAGCACTTCCCCCAGGGCACAAGCAACATCTGCATTTTAATAACTGACTCACCTTGAAAATTACTCAATAATTATTTCAGTATTCAAGCTGTCCAAATTGTATGTAACCTTATTCTATAGTTGTCCTGATCTTTAAACAGTGGTTTCCCAATTGGCTTTCTTGTTAATCTTCTATGTGCAACTTGACAGAGTAAATGACATTTTTTTTAAGTCTTAGTTCTCTGGGTTATTTATTCCACACTTCCCATGAGATCTCTCCTTTTTCCAATTCTTTTGGATATTTTTGAGTTCCCATTGACTTTCCTAACCCAGTAATCCTTAAAACCTAGGTCTTTCCAGCATTCTTTTTGAAAAGAAATTACATCTAAGTACATATGTATATGTGTGTGTGTGTGTGTGTGTTTAATGTTTTATTTATTTTTGAGAGAGAGAGGAGGACAGAGGATCCAAAGTGGGCTGTGTGCTGTCATTAGAGAGCCGATGTGGGGCCTGAGCTCACGAACTGTGATATCATGACCTAAGCCGAGATCAGAGGTGCCCCAAAGTATCTATTTTTAAAGCATGTACCTTTTGTTATTTTTCAAAATAGTATTCATGGCTTTAAAAATATGCAGTTTCCTGTGAAGTTCATCTATTTTTTTCCTACATTCCTCAATTCTTCTAAAATGTATTCTTTACTCTTTTGAGAACAAAAGTTTTTTATTATCCTTCTAACTATCCTCTTTCTTTAAAAGGAGTAGTCCCAAAACTAGGGAGGTGTCTAAAAATGTAGGAGGGATTTTTTTTGATGTCACAATGATTGAAAGAATATTTGGGGTTTTGTTGTAGAATGCCAAATATTGCCATAAATAGGATTATCTCCTACATTGAAACACTGCCTTGGCTAAAGTACCAGTACCAAGAACCCATCCATGGAAAAACACTAAAAATGATCAGTTTTGGGGTGCCTGGGTGGCTCAGTCAGTTAAGCGTCAGACTTTGGCTCAGGTCATGATCTCACAGTTTGTGAGTTTAAGTCCCAAGTTGGGCTCTCTGCTGACAGCTCTGAGCCTGGCTCCTGCTTCGGATTCTGTGTTTCCCTCTCTCTCTGCCCCTCCCCCACTCACATATCTATATAATCAGTTTTATATTTTTTTAATTGAGATATAATTGACAAAGCATGTTAATTTTAAGTGTACAACAAACTGATTTGATAGGTGTATATATTGCAAATGATTACACTAAGTCCAATTAACATCCATTACCAACATGGTGGTTATTTCTTTTGATAAGAACTTTTAGGATATATTTTTCTAGGAACTTTTAAGTATGCAAAAGTTAATATTAACTACACAGCATGACACAACATTTATTTTATAACTGGAAGTTTATACTCTTTGACTTCTATATCCTCCAATCTCACAATTCTCTTTTCTGTACCTGTGAGCTTGTTTTTGTTGTTAGATGCCACCTATGAATGGAGGGCTTTCTTTGTCTCAATTATTTCACTTAGTATAATGGCCTCAAGGACCATCCTTGTCACAAATGGCAAGATTTGGCTAAATATAGTCCATTTTGTGTATGCATGTGCCTATTTGTGTATACATATGTATATAACATGTTTTCTTTGGCCATTCATCCATCAGTGGATATTTAGATTATTTCCATAATTTGGCTGTTGTAAAGAATACTGGAATGAACATGAATGTGCATAGATCTTTTTGAGTTAGTATTTATCTGAGGAAAACGAAAACACTAAGAAGTAGAATTGCTGGTAGTTCTATTTTTAAATTTTTTGTGGAACCTCATACTATTTCAATCATTGTGGCTGTAATAATTTACATTCTCATTGATAGTCTGTAAGTGTTTCTTTTTCTCCACATCCTTGCCAACACTTGTTATGTCTTATCTTTTTGATACTAGCCATTCAGACTGGTGATATCTCGCTGAAGTTTTGATTTGCATTTCCCTAATGTTTGGTGATATTTCACATATTTTCATGTACTTGTTAGACATTTGTATGTCTTCTTTGGAAAGATGTCTATTCAGAGCTTTCACCCATTTTTTTAAAAACTAGATTGTTAGATTTTTGCTATTGTATTATATGAGTTGTTTTCTCTTCTCTAGCTCATATTAAAGTCTTGGATATATAATCTGCAAATATTTTCTCCCATTCCATAGGTTGCCTTTTCACTTTATGGATCTTTTCATTTGTAGTCTCATTTGCTTATTTTTGCATTTGCTGCCTTTGCTTTTAAGGTGTGAAATCCAAAAATTCATCACTAAGACCCACCTAAGAAATCTTACTGCCTATGTTTTAGGAGTTTTATGGTTTCAGGTACTTCACTGAAGTCTTTAATCCATTTGTATTAGTTTTTGGGTAAGATAATAGTTCAGTTTCATTCTTTTGCACGTGGCTGTTCAGTTTTCCAACACTACTGAATAGACTATCTTTTTCCATTATATATTCTTTGTTTTTGTCATATTAATTGACCATGTAAATGTTGGTTTATTTCTATTCTCTCTGTTTAATTGATATATGTGTCAGGTTTTGTGCTAATACCATACTGTTTTAAAAGCTATAGCTTCATAATATAGTATGAAATCAGACAACATGATGCTTCCAGTTGTGTTCTTCTTTCTCAAGATTGCTTTTAGCTATTCATTGTTTTTTATAGTTCTATACACATTTTAGGATTGTTCTATTTATGTGAAAAGTTCCACTTCATAATTTTGACAGAGAATATTTGTACTCTTTAGATTGTTTTAAATAGTAGGAAGCTTTAATTCCTCCCATCCAAGAACATCAGGTATCTTTCCACTTGTGTCTTCAATTTTTTTTCCCTCAATGTCTTATAGTTTTCAGTGTACAGACCTTCCATCTCTTCTATTAAACTTATTCCTAGGTATTCTTTTTAATGCAGTTGCAAATGGGATTTTTTTGATGTTATTAGTTATTAGTGAATAGAAATGCAACAAATTTTTATACTGATATTGTATCCTGCCACTTTAATGAATTCTTTTTAGTTCCAGCAATATTTTTAATGGAATCTTTAGGATTTTCTGTATATAATATGATGTCATTTGCAAATAGTGATAATTCTTTATGATTTTGATGCTTTTATTTCTTGCTTGTATTAAATAAAAGAGTCAGGAGTAGTCATTTTTGTTTTGTTTTTAATCTTAAAGGAAACACTTTCAGCTTTTAACCACTGAATAAGATGATGTGGGCTTGTCACATATGGCATTTATTGAGGTATGCTCCTCTTTACTTGCTTTATGAGCTTGTATCATAAATGGTTGTTAAATGTTATCAAATGCTTTTTTTGTACCTATTGAGATGATCATATATATTCTTATTCTATGCTTTGTTAATATGGTGTATCATGTTGATTTATTTGTAGATGTTGAATCATCCTTGCATTTCTGGAATAAATCATGTTGCATTATTGATTTCAATTTGCATCTGTGTTCATCGAGATATTGTCCTATAATTCTATTTTCTTGTGGCAAACTTGTTTGGCATCAGGAGATGCTGCTTGAAGGTCTGACTTCCAATCAACCTGAATGTTGATACTAACTAAAATCCTACCTTTTAGCACACCGGCAGGTCATAGCATACCCTCATCTACAGAAAGCCAATAAAATACTCTCGTGGGACAATTACAAAGATTTGAGAGACAACCAAGAACCAGGCAAGAGAAAAGAAATAAAGATATCACATATGCATCATGAGAGTCTCAAAAAGAGAAGAGAGAGAAAGGGGCAGAGAGAACATTTGAAGAAATAATAGCTACAGACTCCCCAAATGTGATTAAATAGATGAATATAATCATCCAAGAAGCTCAAAGAACTTGCATAAGATCAACTCAAGGAGACCCACACTGAGACACATTATAATCAAACTTTCAAAAGACAAAGAGTATTTTGAAATCAGCAAAGAAAATTATCATATACAATAAGATAAAAAGAAGACGATGGGCTAACATACTGAAAATGCTTTAAAAAAACTATCAACTGAGAATCTCATATCTAGCAAAACTGTCTATTATGAAAGATGGCAGAATGAAGACAATCCCAGCTAAACAAGAGCCAGGAAATTCTGCTAGACCTGCCCTTCCAGAAATAGTCAAAGGAGTGACTACTAGACCTGCCCTTCCAGAAATATTCAAAGGAGTCCTAAAAATTGAAATAAAAAGATACTAGTCAATAACTGTATGTTTATGAGAAATAAAGATTTCAATAACTACATGCAAAAATTATAAATGCTAGTATTATAACAATGCTTTGTAACTGCTGTTTGTTTTCTACATGATTTGAGATGAACACATTTAAAGAAAAAATTAACGTTAAAGCTAGTATCTCTAAATCTTAATTTTTACATAATTTAAGAGACTAATGCATTTAAAAGAAATATTAGTTTGTTTTGGGGTGCATAATGTGTAAAGATGTAATTTTGTGACATTAACAACCAAGAGTGAAAACAAAGCTGTAAAAGAGTAGTTTTTATATGTTATGGAAGTAAGGTAATATAAATTCAAATTAGAATGCTATAACTTTGGGATATTGAATATAATCTCCAAGGATTATAGCTATAATCTCCAAGGAAAATAGCTATAAAAAATACACACAAAGAAAATGAAAAAGGAATTAAAACATTTTCACAAAACAAACATAACAAAAGACAGTAAATTAGGGACAGGAATGCAGTGAGGTGTATAGAAACCAAATTGCACAATGACAGATGTAGTTCTTTTTTATCAGCAATTACTTTAAATATAAATGGATGCAACTCTCCAATCAGAAGACAGAGACTGGCAGAATGGATTACAAAAACCATCATCTAACAATATGCTATTTGCTTGAGATCTAAAGACAAAAATTGGTTAAACGTGAAAGGATACAAAAAGATATTCCATAAAATAGTAAAAAATAAATAAATGGGATAGGAGTAGTTATACTAACATCAGACAAAATAGACTTAAAAAATTATTTTGAGGGAAAGAAAGAATTCCAAGCAGGATCTATGCTGTCAGCACTGAGACTGAGGGAGGACTCAAACACACAAGCTGTGAGATCATGACTTGAGCCGAGATCAAGAGTCAGACTCAAACACCTGAGCCACCCAAGCATCCCCAGACAAAATAGACTTTTAAATCAAAATAGATTTTAAATAAGACAAAATCTCTTTTACAAGAGATAGAGAAGGACATTACATATTAAAGTTCTACTGCAACAAGAAGATATTAGGTATATATATATATGTTTATGATTGTTATAACAGATCATTAAAGTGTATGAAACAAAAAGTGACAGCATTGAAGGATGAAAAAGACAGTTCTACAATACTAGTCAGAGACTTTAATACCTACCTTAAAATAATGAATAGTAAAACCAGAAGATAAATAAGGCAAGAGAGGACTTAAAAAACACAACAAACCAAATAAATGTTACATACATAGAGAATGATCCAACAACATACACATTTTCCAGGATAGACCTTACATTAGGCCACAGATTGTCATGGTAGATTTAAAAAGATATATATGGCATACAAAGTGTCTTCTCTGACCACAAAGGGATGAAGGTAGAAATAAAAAACAAAAGGAAACTAGAAAATTCACAAAATGGTGAAAACTAAAAATAATACATTAAAAAAAATCAATGGATGAATGAAGGTATCACAAGGGAAATTAGAAAACACTTACTTACAAAACACAACATACTAACACAGGAAAAGAAGTGCTAAGGGAGAAATTTATAGCTATAAATAATTGTATTAAAATATCTCAAATCATTTTGGTTTGTTTTTTATCTAGTCTTTAACTCATAAAAGCAGAAGGAAGGAAATAGTAGAAACATGGAGAAAATCAGTGGCACCAAAAGATTTTTCTTTGAAAAGATCAACAAAATTGACAACCCTTCAGCTAGATTATCAAAACCATAATACAGAAATAAAAGGGATTATAGAGTATTAGGAATATTATATCAACAAAACACAAATCATTCTAAGATTCGATCATAAAGAAATAGAAAATGTGAATAGACCTATAATTAGTAAAGACTCTAAATCAGTAACCAAAAATCTCCCTACAAAGAAAAGCCCTGGACCTGATGCCTTCACTAGTGAATTCTACCAAACATTTAGAGATGAACTAATTGCAATCCTCCTCAAACTTTTCTAGAAAAAAAAAGAACACTTTCTATGAGATCAAAATTACCCTGATGCAAAAGCCGGAAAAAGATACAGGGGAAAAAAAAAAAAAAAAAACAAAACTTACAGACACATATCCTTTATAAACATTGATACAAAAATACTAGCAAGCAGAATTCTACAGCATATTAAAAGGATTAAACACCATGATCAAATGAGGTTTATTCCTGGAATACAAGCATAATTCAACATATAAAACTGACCAATGCCACATCAACAGAGTAAAGAAAATTAATAATCTCAATTGCTGCATAAAGAGCGACAAACCAACAGTTTTCATGACAAAACACCCAATAAACTAGGAACTGAAGGAAACTACCTCAATATAATAAAAATCATACGTAAAACTTACAGTGAACACCATACTTAGAGGAAACACTTTCCTTTCAACATTAAGTTTGGAAGCAAAGTGAGATGCCTACTTTCACCACTTCTATTTAACATATTACTGGCATTTCTAGCCAGGGCAATGAGGGAAGAAAAAAAAAAAAGAGGCATTCAAGTCGGAAAGGAAGAAGTAAACATATCTGCAAGTTATATGATCTTATACATAGAAAACCCCAAAGATTAAAAAAAAAAAAAAAGAAAAACTATGAGAATAAATGAATTCAGAAAACTAGCAGGATACGCAGTCAAAATGAAAAAAATCAGTTACATTTCTAGACACAAACAATGAAAAATCTGAAAAGGAAATTACAAAACAATGTCATCAAAAAAAACCATTTAGGAATAAATTTAATGAAGGACATGAAAGACAGTGATAATTACAAAACATTGCCGTAAGAAGTTAAAGATATAAATAAAACACAGTCCATGTTATTGGATTAGAAGACTTAATAATTTTTTATCAAAATCCCAATGACATTTTTTGCAGATATAGAAAAACCCATCTTAAACTTCATAAGAAATCTTAAGGGATCTTGATAAAGAAGAACAAAACCAGAAGACACAATTCTTGATTTCAAACCTACTACAATGCTATGGTAATCAAAACAGTTTGGTATTGGCATAAAGACAGGTATGTAGAGCATTGGAATAGAAGAGAGGCTGGAAATTAGCCCTCACATATATGGTAAAATAAGTTATTACAAGGGTACCCAAACCATTCAGTGGAGAGAATACTGTCTTTTCAACAAGTGGTGCTGAAAAAAATTGGATATTGAGGCAAAAGAATAGCATTCTCCTTACCTAATACCATATACAAAAATTAACTCAAAATGGATCAAGGACCTGAATTTAAGACCAAAAAACTGTCTATCTCTAGGAGAAAACTAGGAAAAAATCTTTACAATATTGGATTTGGCAATGATTTCTTGAATATAATACAGACAAATTTGACTTCATGAAAAAACATTTAAGTGTGCAAAAAAACCATGCATAGAGTAAAACAGCAACCCCCAGAATAAAATATTTGCAACTCCTATATCTGATACAAGATTAATATGTAATATAGAGATCTCCTAAAACTCAGCAACAACAAAAGTCACTTCAAAATTGGCAATGAACTTGAACAAACATACCTCTAAAGAAGATATACCAATTTCCAATGAAAGATGCTCAGCATCACTAATCATTAGGGAAATGCAAATCTAAACTATATATTTTTTAAAATCTGTGTCTACATGAGATGATAGATGTTAACTAAACCTATTGTGGTAATTGTTTCACAACATCTGTAAATCAAACCATTATGCTGTCTGCCTTCAACTTAAATGGTAATGTATGCCAATGATTTCTCAATAAAACCAGAAAAGCATTTAAAAACAAAGTACAATGAGTTACCACCTCACACCTGTTAGGATAACTACTATCAAAAATATTAAAAAAAAAAAAAGCAAGTGTTGAAGATGTGGGAGAATTGGAACCCTTGTGCACTGTTGATGGAAATGAAAAACTATATAGCCACTGTGGAAAACAATAGGGTAGTTACTCAAAAAAATTAGCAATAGAATTATCATATAATCTATCAATTCCACCTCTGTGTCTATTCCCAAAGGAATTAAAAGTAAGGTCTCAAAGAGATATTGCACAGCCATATTCACAGAAGTATTATTCATAGTCGCTAAAACATGGAAGCAATCCAAGTTTCCATTCACAGATGAATGGATAAGCAACATGTGGTATATACTTAGAATATTATTCAGCCTTAAAAGGAAATTTTGCAATATGTTACAACATGGATAAATCTTGAGAATACTATGCTAGGTGAAATAAGTCATTCACAAAAAGACAAATACTCTATTATTAAACTTATATGAGGTAATTAGAGTTGTCAAAATTATAAAGGCAAAACACAATGGTTGTTGTCAGGGTCTAGGGGAGAGGAAGGATAATGGAAAGTTATTGCTTAATGAGTATAGTGTTTGTTTTACAAGATGAATGGTCGTAATGGTTGCACAATGAAAATATATTTAACACAGTGAACCATGTACTTTAAAAGGGTCAAGATGGTAAATCTTATGTTAAGTGTATTTTACCACAAAACAAAAAAAGTCATGTCCATGTGCCAGGAGGGTGGCATCCCCTAATTCTACCGGGACAGAAGCTCTTGTGCTCATGGTCCAGGCTTCATCCTATGTATTTCCTTATCTGGCTGTTTAAAAAAATTCTTTTGTAACAAACTCAATTAGTAAATAGAAAAGAAGAAAACAAAATAATATATCCAAATACATCCATTCTTGTAAATTTACCTTCTGCAGTTCTAAACAATGCATTTGTCTCTAGGTGTTATTTGGTCTCCAAATTTTATTTCTTCTCTTTACCAAATGTATAGTGAATGCACCAAATGTTGGAGATAACAAATATCCCTTTTCAGAACCAGTTGAAAGAGAGCAATATGATAAAAGTCAACATATTTTCTTCTTTACTACAAATTTGTAGAACACAAATAACATGAGCCTTCTATGGGTTAACTAGCTCTTTGAGCAACCCTCATCAATTTTAAAATAGCCACAGGAAATTTTGGCTCTGTAGATCAGACACCTATCCAGAGAGACTCAGGAGTGAGGAGTAAAATAGAGAACTAAGAGAAAGTCTTGCTCCAGAAGGCAGCTAAAGATTGGTATGTGAGTGAAATGCAAAACAGTGTAATGGGAAAAGGGTAAGGAGATAAAATAAATTAAAAATAATTATAAAATTGTTATTCTTGGGCAGTAAGCAACTGGAGGAAGGGGAGAGCAAATAGAAAGGATGTGAGAAGAAAATTACAGCTTGAATTGGGATGTGATTTTGAATAAGATAAGAATGAGGAATAAACTATGCCTTGATTGTTTTTATTATAATTATTAATTATAGTTAATTGGATTAATTTATTATAATTAATTGTATTTATTATAATTAGTTATATTAAATAATTTTATTAATGTTTATTGTATTGTCCTTGCCGCTAGCATGCTGTTTTGGTCATCCTGGATTATGCAATGAATACTTGTTGAATCTCTCTTCAAACAGGTCCACCTTTAGTTTTCCCATTTGGGTTAATGATTTATTTGTTATAAAACCCTCATTAACCCAAATAGGAAAATTGGATGTGAGACTGTTTACATTAGAGATCCAACAATTATTGATCAAATACCCAGGATGCTCATACCAGAACACTAAATGAAAGGACACAAAAACAAGGCAAACTTTTTTTTTCATGAAGATCATGTCAAATCAAAAAAATATATTTATCATACAAAAAAATCTTCAAAGTGGGATAAAACAAATGGTGTACCCAGACACTAACTCAAAGACTGTGCTGAACACAATTTATAAATGTTTTATATCTTAAGGATACCTACATGAATAAGATAGTCAATTATTACCAGTAGAATTTCAATTCACTCAATAAAAGAAGAACACATATTTAGGGTGATGGTTACCTCATGTATAGAAACAGCCATTTACTTTACAAAATTCTGTCTCTGTTATCACAATACTAAAAAAAAAATAGTATTACCATCTCCATTTAATGGACAAAGAAAGAGAGTTAAAAGTTAAATAAGTATCCAAGATGTTAAATAATGGAATGAAGATTTGGAGCCAGATCTCTCTGCTCTCAACCCATGTTCCTTCACTGTGCCATATCCCTCTTTAATCAGAATGCCATTCAGTTGCTGTATTAGGAAGGAGTCATGAATTAATTGTGAATTACCACAGCCATATTTACATTTTATGTTGTTCTATTAGAAATATTTATACATGGGGCGCCTGGGTGGCGCAGTCGGTTAAGCGTCCGACTTCAGCCAGGTCACGATCTCGCTGTCCGTGAGTTCGAGCCCCGCGTCAGGCTCTGGGCTGAAGGCTCAGAGCCTGGAGCCTGTTTCCGATTCTGTGTCTCCCTCTCTCTCTGCCCCTCCCCCGTTCATGCTCTGTCTCTCTCTGTCCCCAAAATAAATAAACGTTGAAAAAAAAATTTTTTTTAAATAAAAAAAAGAAATATTTATACAGATTATGTAATTAAACTTTAAAGAGACCTGGGAGATTGCCTATTTGTGGTTTCTTAAACTTTTCCATCAAAACACTGAGACATCAAAGGAGAGTAAGAAGGTTAACCCAGGGCCTACCACAAGTGTCAGACTTTTTTAAATTGATGTTTGGTCTTAAAAATGCATGTGGACTGTCATCTTATTTCATAATATATCTATGTTTCTATAAGTATACAATTTGATTATCAAAAAGTAAGCAGATACCTTCAGCGAGATGTATTATAATGCTTCACTTTAGTGTCTCCTACCATGGTCCCTCCTAATCCAAGTTGCATTTTCCATAGTTTGTAAGACTCCTGAATGCTACCCCAACTGGGTTTCCTTCAAAGTCAAAGCTGTTAGAATTTTATTATAGTTCAAATGTGGTTATCTGATAGGAACCTTGAGTCCATTGTTCTCATCTGAGTATGACCTATATTGTATACTGTAAAGCTTTCTTTGAAAATTATCCATGCCATTTAGATAACATTAATTATAAAAACTGAGTTGCAGTTTAAATGAAACATTTATCTGCAATATTTTGATCCATTTCTCTGTGGTGTTGAAAGTTCAACATACTTGTCTTATATCCTCTTTTATACTCCAGAAAAATAAAAGTTCTCAACTAAAAAGAGTTTATTTGATTTCTCTCTGAGTTTTGAGGAAGATGTCTAGTTGTGTTTATTGTTTCTAAAAATTTTGGCAAGCCAAAGAAAAGCATTTTTTCTTACAAAAACCATAGGAGAAAACTTAAATTCATAAATAGGAAAAATGAGAGCAAGTTTAGGCCATTTCTCTGAAGCTAGCTAGGCAATTCAAAGTCACAAGGCAGGGTATCAAAGAATGATTACCTAGGAAGGCCTCCCTCCACCAAATCAAACCTAAATATAATTGTAGTAAATCATATCTCTAGTCCAACAGGCTTACAATATTTTATTTCAAATTGACTGGGATTGGGATTATTGTCTTTTTCATATGTCAACTCATTTTTCTTTGTGTCTTTTTCCTCCTCAGTTGCCCAATTTGGTCTTTCTCAAATCTGTTAAACACAACACAGCCTTCCCTAAATATGAGAGAAAATATGTCTTTCTCATATTTTTCTGCCACTGATTTGACCCATAAGATGATATAACAAAATCTGAATGCATTAAGAATAAATATGCACACATAATTATACACACAAACTTCCCCCCCACACACACACATACAACTGTGTGTCGATAAATTCGGTGCAAAATTCCATCCTAAAAGAGCAGACTTTGTAGAAGATCAACATGCTATTTAGCTTTAAAAAATATTCTGTTCAAGAAAATGATCTGTAAATGTAACCCACTCACATTTTATATTAATTTGTCTATTGGACAACTAAAATTGCAACAGATAAAGAACTTAAGGGCCCTTAACAGAGGGATTTGGCAGAAAGAGATTAGAGAAAAATTTCTAGAGGAAATACTATGTGAACTTCAAAGCAATAGTTAAGGGGCCGGGGGGAAGTGCTCTAAAGAAAAGGAACAATATATGCAAATAGTAAGTCTGACACTATTGGTGGACAGTGAGATTGGATGAGAGAAAGTAGAGGAAGATGGGTACAACATGAAGTTAGAACAGAAACTAGAGGTTGCATGATGTAGGGTCCTGAGGGCCATGGTAAGAATTCTAGCCTTTATTTTAAGAGCAATATGTATCCTTAAAGGGTATTAAGCATAGGAGGAATGTGACCAGAAGTATACTTTAACAGATCACCTTCCAATGTTTTATGGAGAATGCATTAAAGGAAAGCTTACAGAATGAGGGGGAGAGCAGTTTGTAGGCTATTAAGAACCCCATGATAGCAGTAAGGACAGTAGGGGATATTGTGTTCCATGAATATGAAAAATAAAAGATGTAGGAAATATTTAAGAAATGCAATTGACAGGACTTGGTGATGCTTTAGATATGAAAGGTGAGAAGGAATGCTGTGTCCAAGATGACTGCTAAATCCTTTGCTTATAAATATAAATGGATTGTAGTGCTATTCACAGAGATTAGGAAAGCTGAGGAAAAAACATAAGGGAGAATATCATGATTTTTTGTCTGTTGTTTGATTCCTATATTTGAGTGCTTTGAAATTGCCAGGAAGGTATAGCAAAGAAGGGACCTGTGAACATGCATGCTATCTCTGAATAGGTAATAATAACTGAAGTCATAAAAGTGAAAGAAAACATAAGAGATTAGAAGAGATACTAACACTAAGCTTAACCAACTCCTTTATTTAATGGCCCATAGTGATGGGCTTGACAAAGATACAGTGAGGTAAGAGAAAAAAATCAAGTCATTGTTGTAAGAAATTCAAATGGTGAGACTGTCTATTGAGACAGCCTCCATTGGAAGTTGGAATTAGTTGGAAAATAGACATAGATGTTACTGAGAAGCAGGCTAATAAGAGAATTAAAAACATTCTTTGGATTTAAAGACAGTATTGCTGATCATCTGTCAGATGAGGTGCCTGATGCCAAATTAGACTTTGAGGAGTAAGAGATAGTAAATGAATGCAGCAATTAAACACATCTCTTTTGAGAAAATTCTATTAGAATTTCCTTTTTTTCCCACATTTTGGTGACATGATGCCAAAATTCACAGCAATACTAGAAACATGAGTATTAATATAGATTCACACTTCTAATTTACCACTCCACTATCACTTTTCTTTGAAATCTGCAGTTTTGTCCTTAAAGACTGATGGCAACCAGCATCATAGACTAGAAACAATGTAAGCCACGGATTTGAATCCCAAATCTATCACTGACTAGCTGTAAACCTTGAGTAAGCTACTTAAAATCTCTAAGCCCTTATTACCTCAATATAAAACATCACTAAAAAAATCAGCCTTATAGAACAACTGCTTAGGAATTAGAGAGATTACACATATAAAGTGGCAAATAAAATGTGTAGCACACAAGAAATGATTAAATGAAAGCCAATTAAAATACTGAAAATAGACACCCTTTGTCTCCTTTTTCTTCTACTGTTAATACTTACGTTTGAGTTTTTACAAACTTTTTCATGGTTCATTTCAATTGGCCCCTTCATCTACCTCATGGTTACCAGGATGAACCTTCTAAAAGGCAATTATTATCAAATTGCTGCCTTGCTTACTGCCCTTAAAATATTTCAATACTTACCCCAACTTCCAGAATCAAGTTCAAATTTCTCAGATTATTATTCAAGAACCATCATGTCCTGATGTTTTCCCTAAAATGCTAGCTCTATTTGCTTTCTTTTTTTCCTACATGAACACTTCCACACGAACACAAAGACTTTATTCTCTACACCATCACACAGACAGTCTCTACTGTTCAGGGAATTCTTCCTATTCCTTCATCAAAACTAAAGCTCTATTCTAAAGATTTTCTTAAACCTGATTGATGAGAATTTTCTCTACATTCCAACATCATCCTATGCATTTTTTTTTCTTGTGTAGTGGGTTAAAGCCCAGACATTGGTGCTAGACCACCTGGCTTCAAATATGGCGTGGATATTGATTAGATGTGTGCCTTAAAGCTAATTACTATGTTTCTGTGACTCACTTTTCCCACTCTGTAAAGTGAAGATTACATTCAAAAGGGTCACTGTTTTGAATTGTCATAGGGAGTAAATAAGTTAATACATGTGAATGTTTAACTCTCTGTATTAGCTGTTAACACGGTTAACATGATAACCCACTACACTATACTATACGCTCCTTGGAACCAAAGGCCTTCTGTTATTTATTTTTATAGCATCAATATGTTGTAATTTCTCTGATGCCTAATGCTCACTCCTCAATAAACAATGAATAATGAAACAAATGGATGTACCAAAGAATAAATTTCACCACTTGCATTTGAGATCTGAAAGCACCAATATAACAAGGAGTAGTTTGGGTACTGAGAAAAATATCTTCCTGTGTATTAAAAAACAATGAAAAGTATCCTTTTGGGTTGCTACTTGCTTACATCCCATTATTTACTGTTTGTTGAAGAAATAAACTTTATTGTAAATACCAGCAATGAGTATTCTTTGAAGAGATATAAATTACATTTGGTGGGAGTTTGAATATATCTTAACCAAAAATTTACTTTTATTAACAGGGTAAATAATCACAAAGCATTGGCTAGTCAGCTGGTTGATGTCCTACTCTTGATTTCGACTCAAGTTGTGATCTCATTCACAGTTGTGGATAGAATCCTGTGTCAGGATCTGCACTGACAGCATGAGGCCTAATTGGAACGCATGCTCCCTCTCAAAATAAATAAATAAATATTTTTAAAAAATCTAGTGTACATTTTAAAATGGATCCTATTAAATTTTCTAGCTGTGTTTACATGAAATACTTGGGCATTAATTAAATACACTATGAATAGCCCAAAATATATAACTAGTGATAACTGTGGTCTACTAAAAATAGCAGTGGGCTTGCTGAATAAAGAATGGAATGAAAAATTAAAATGAAAATTTTAATGAAAAATATATTGATTTGGTGTGTTGTTTCGTGCAACCTGAATTGGGCTCAGCAGCTCAGAGCATATATTTTTTTAATTTTTTTTAAACATTTATTTATTTTTGATAGAGACAGAGCACAAGTGGGGGAGGGGCAGAGAGAGAAGGAGACACAGAATCTGAAGCAGGCTCCAGGTTCCGAGCTTTCAGCACAGAGCCAGACACAGAGCTCAAACTCACAAACCACGAGACCATGACCTGAGCCAAAGTCAGACGCTTAACCGACTGAGCCACCCAGGCGCCCCTGGAGCATATTTTCTAATTGTCTCCAGTAATCTAATTCTTGGGAATCTTATAATTGAACATTTTAGAATATTTTGTTCTGCCCAAACAAAACAAACTGATTAGTGACCATAAGGTAACTTTCTGATTCAGTTCAAATAGTTGGGCATAGAATAATCAGGTCAACACACTATTGCTTACCTATGTGAAACATACTAAATGCTTTCCACTTCCATATTTTAACCTTATTTTGTCATTCTAGACAATATTGAAAAGGAAAATGCATAATCAAATTTTTCAATGTGAGAAAACAGAAGCATGATCCACAAAGCCAAAATAGTAGCATGCACGTTTTAAAATCATCATCACCTATTGATACCTAAGACTGTATGTAGCCTGTTCAAGATTCTTTTTCATAAATACTTGTTTCATACGAAACCTGCCTATCACCTAGTTGACAGGGACCCTTGCTTCAAAATAGAATGGCTTGATGTTTTCTCTTACTTTTCCTTTGAATTCTTGAAACTTCTGATCAACTTCATTCCTTATCACTTGTTTAATGTACTATTGATTGTCCTGTACTCACCTTCTAGATCTCACATTAACATTACTCCACAAGTACTGACCTTATTTTTTTCTAATTTTTTAAATGTTTATTTGTGAAGGAAACACAGAATGTGAGCGGGAGAGGCGCAGAGAGAGAGAGAGGGAGATACAGAATCCGAAGCAGACTCTAGGCTCTGAGCTATCAGCACAGAGCCTGACATGGGGCTCGAACTCACAATCTGTGAGATCATGACCTGAGTGAAGTCAGTCACCCAACTGACTGAGCCACCCAGGGGCCCAACTAACCTTTTTTTTTTTTTTTTTCAAATTTGACTCACTCTGCTCCCTTGAATTATGCCTGATGTGGACCCTCACTCCAGCCTGATGAATAAACAGACAATTTTTAAAGGCAGGGAATAGTTTAAATATGAGTACATTTCTAGACATTAGGTATGTGTATTAAATTACTCTTTCCCCAGATTTCGAACATACTGATTTACACATTAATTCTGAAAAGCATAGTTAGATATTTACCTCAAGCAGCAAAATGCATGTTTTAAAAAATAACTTTGCAGGAGTTTGAAAACTTGAGAATTATTCTATTAGATATGATCTAAGACTATATAAATATGAAAAAGGAATTCCACATATGTATTCATTAATGCAGAACTTGAGCAAAAAAAATACAATTGAAAAATTAAGTACTAAAAGTTTCAAAAAGAGCATTCAAATCAATGTTTCAGCTGTGTCGAGCAGAGGAAGCTAGACCTATGCCCTCTTATGGATACTTTTTAAAATTATTTTGTATTATTACCACCAAATGTTTTATATTCCTGAATAGAAAAAAATAATCACATAAGTCATTTCAGAATTTCCTTCATGTAAAATATGAGTTTTGTACCAAGAAACAGAAGCAGTTTAAAGGAAAAGCATAGATATCCACAATATAAATAATTCTGCTATAAAATATAAAGCCATCCATATTTTATCATAAGTAATACGTATAATGTTGAGAAAACCTATCCTGATTCCATTTCCAACTCTCAGTCCCTTCATGTATTTTATAAGCAATGAAAACAAACTATTCTGTCTAACTTGTATTTTTCTCCCAAGAAAAACCTATGGTATTTTAGAATATTTTGAACTTTACTCAAGCATTGATTGAATTTGGAAAACATTCTAAATATGCTATGGACACATAACTGGGTCTATAGTCAAAAGAGTTGATGGGAAACATAGTTGAGGGAATGTTACATTTTAGCCATCTTTGTAATTAGTACTAATCAATTTAGTTTGAGCTACTCACATGACTGTTAATATTAAGCATGTTCACTGTGTCTAACTCAAAATCAGTGATTTTGACAGAATCATCAAAATCTTTTGGCTGATCAAAGCAATCTTGAGATAGAAGAACAAACCTGGAGGTATCACCATCCCAGATTTCAAGATTAAAGCTATAGTAATAAAAACAGTGTGGTATTGGCACAAAGATAAACACATAGATTAATGAAACATGGTAAAGAACCCACAAATAAACCCACACTTATATGACCAATTAATCTATAACAGATGAGACAAGAATATACAATGTGAAAAAGATAGTCTTTTCAATAACTGGTGCTGGGAAAACTGGACCACTTTCTCACACCATACACACAAGCACACTGAAAATGGATTAAAGACCTAAATGTGAGTCCTGAAATCATAAAAATCCTAAACGAAAACAGAAGCAGTAAGCTTTTGGACATCAGACTTAGTAACATATGCCTCCTGAGGCAACGGGGAAAAAAAGCAAAATTTAACTCTTGGGACTACTCTAAAAAGCTTTTACAGAGCAAAGGAAACCACCAACAACACAAAAAGGCAACCTACTGAATGGGAGAGGATATTTGCAAGTGAATCCAATAAAGTGTTAATATCCAAAGAAGAAGTTATACACTCAGTACCTCCCCCGCAAAAAAAAAAAAAAAAAAAAGAAAAAAAAAATCTGATTCAAAAATGGGCAAAGGACCTGAATAGACAACTTCCAAAGAAGACATACAGATGGCTTATAGATGCATTACAAGATGTTCAATGTCACTAATTGTCAGGGAAATGTAAATCAAAACCACAATGAGATATCACCTCACCCTAATAAGAATAACTAGAATCAAAAAGACAAGAAATAAAAAGTGTTGGTAAAGATGTGGAGAAAAGGGAACCCTTGTGCACTGTTGGTGAGACTGGAAGTTGGCACAGCCACAAAGTGGAAAACAGTTTGGAAATTCCTCAAATTAAAAATAGAAATACTGTATAATACAGTAAATCCACTACTGGGTATTTACCCAAAGAAAATAAAAACACTAATTCAAAAAGTTTTATGTACCTCTATGTTTATTGCAGCATTATTTATAATAGCTAAGATATGAAAGCAATCCATGTGTCCACTGATAGATGAAGAAAATGTGGTGTATATATACACACAGGAATATTACTCAGCAATAAAAAAAAATGAGATCTTGCCTTTTGTGATAGCATGGATGGATGCAGAAGATATTATGCTTTATGGTAAGTGAAATAAGCCCAAGAAAGACAAATACCATTAATTTACATATAGGATCTAAAAAACAAAACAAACAAAAATCAGAAACAGACCCATCGATACAGAGAACAAACTAACAGTTGCCAGAGGAGAAGGGCATGGGGAGTGGGCAAAATGGGTGAAGGGGAATGGGAGACACAGGCTTATAGTTATGGAATGAATAATTCATGGAAATAAAAGGTACAGCATAGGGAATATAATCAATCGTATTGTGATGGCATTGTATGGTGACAGATGGTAGGTATAGTTGTGAGCATAGCATAATATATAGACTTATTGAATGACTATGTTCTACACCTGAAACTAATGTAACATTGTGTGTCAATCATACTTCAGTAAAAAAACAATAAATAGTATAAAGATTAATATGAAATTATTCAGCCTAAATCTGGCAGAAACATGGTATCTCACAAATGTGTCTCTTTATCAGCACTCATCCCTGGCTAAATAAAAGATGTTGGACTAAATTATCATTTATTATACCCCATGTCTCAATTTCTTTCAGTAGATATCAACTATATAGTGAAAACAGTCCGCAAAATCAGATGTGTAAAATATACCTTTATAACCGTAATTACTGTGACATCGTATGAATGTCAAAAATGTTCAACTCTACCAATTCATGGTAAATAAATTACTTCTGTTTTAAAATCAGTCTCTTAGAATTCCACCTCCCATACATACGATCACCAGGCACACTCAAATATACACAGATGTAGTTCTCCTTAATTTCTCTCTGATTCATCTAAATCCTGGGTGAAGTTATATATGATCCCAGCATTAGAAAGGAGACATCTGGTCCTAATGCCACTTTCTGGCTATCTGGTCTGCATCAAAATGTAATTCACCTCCATGTGGCCCACACTATTTTCATGGCCTTTACTGACCCAGTTTGTGGCCTCATACCAGTCTTTAATGGTCAGAATTCTACAATCTGCCTCCAATTTGTCCCAACTATAATTCTTTTTCTGGCACCTTGATGCTCCCAATAATTCTGAATCTTTTGTGGGGGTTGGGTACTCAGGAACACTGGTTATCTTCCCACATTATTCTAGAAGTTCATGACTTTGTATGGTTGACCTCATACTCACCTGACTAAGAATCTCCTGGGTGCCATTTTGGACAATGGACTTTCCATAAGGCTTACCCACTTTCTATATTATACTGTGGGAAGCCAAGCAATTAGTCTTCTCATATCTAGGGATTTACTTCATCAACTCCAGTCTTTGGGCTTAGTCCAAAAATCAGGGGTGGGCACTTCCCAAAGAACCATTGTTTCTAAGGTCTAGTCACATTCCTTTGTGATCTCTCTTCCCATATGCTAATCAGTCTAAACCTCAGTTTCCTACTCTAAATTACCAACTCTTGGCTCAAATTCCAACAGGCTCTGGCTCTTCGTATTTGAATGAAAGCTTCCGGCAGTGAAAGGAAAATAAATACACTTTTCTATCTCAAGCATGAGTTTCTTGCAATCAGAAGTTCATGGGTTTACAGATATTCAGGGTGAAGAATTGGACTCCTTTTTTTTTTTCCTTTTGTTTTACTCTTATCTTGTCTATTCTGAGGATGCACTTTGTAGAAACCTCTCCCTGTTGCTTCAGAGGCTGAGTTCATTAGAAAGGAGTAGACAAATACACTTTCAATGTCAGAAATTTGCCCAGTGCACTTGTCACTGCTAAAAAATTTTAGCATAGATGCGAGCACGAGTGTTTAATACCCCACTCTCATGTGCATTCTGCCTCTGTGGTTCTGTCTGCATAGTTCCCTATTCAAGTCTTTCCCTCTAAGTTTGTATATCAAACTATCAAAAACTCATGCCTCTTCCCTGAAGCATTTCCAATCAAATATAGCTTTTTCTTCACTAGAAATTATTAAGGCATTGTATCTTTACTAGAGTAAGAAAGTTCTTTTGTACTGGACATTTTTTGGGGGGTGAGGGTGGTATAGGTCTTCCTTTCTTAATAATACTTTAATTTCCTTAAGTGTCTTTACCGTGTCTGAGTCTTAAATTACTAGTGGCTAATAAAGTGTCTTGCTTTAGTAATATTTATATGTACATATTTAATATTTATGATTATATCTGAATGGGATCCTGCAGCAGTTTACTTCACAAATGGATCAAATCATTTAGCTTTTTCCAGAGCCTATTAGAATATATAACCTATATTTCAATATTAGAATATGTAATTCTGTATTAGTTTTCTAGGGCTGTTATACCTAAGTACCACAAACTGGATGGCTTAAAAGAACGGAAATTTATTCTCCCACAGTTCTGGAAACAAGAATTCCAAAATCAAGGTATCAATAGGGCCATGCTTCCTCTGAAACATGTAAGGCAGAAATACTTCCTTTTTCCTCCCTTCTAGTGGTTGCTGTCAATCCTTAGACTTGTTGGGTTTAGAACTGCACTACTCCAATCTCTGTCTCTATTATCAAACGGCTTTCTCCCAGTCTTGTCTGTCTTCACATGGGCCATTCTCCTCTCAGTGTCTATCTGTGTTCAAATTTCTCTCTTCTTATAAGGACAACAGTCATATTGAATCAGAGCCTACCCTACTGACCTCATCTTAACTTGACTATATCTGCAAATACCCTTTTCCAAATAAGGCCACACTCCACAAGCAAGATGGATTTGGACTTCAACATATCTTTTTGTGGTGAGGATGTAAATCAACTTATAACATCAGTTAATAAAAATACGTGGTCCATAGTAACTATTCAAAATATATTTGAAAAATTGAAGAAATTGGTTTACACATGAAGTATTTTCATAATTTAACAGCTCCTAATTTATACATGCCAGCTAATCAACAACATGTGTGATTCTTGCATTTAATCAAATGCTCCGTTTGAATTTAAATAAGCCTCCCCCTATATTATTGCCTAGTTCTTTTTCTCCCTGAAACAGTCTTTCATTTTTATTTTAAAGCTTTTGATCTGAAGCTAACTGCTATTGTGACTTTCCTGTTAAAGGTCCAAGTCAAATCCATTTAATCAGTAATAGAATTGGGGCCATTAATCTATTTCATTACAAATCACAGAAAAAAATCAAACCCAAAAGAAATAAAAAATGATGTTGTACAATACATTCACTTGCTTCTCTTAACCTAAGCCCTTGGGTCAGCTGTTCAATTTCATTGCAAATGAATTTAAGATAATTCCTATTTATCAACCTTACAATATGTCTAGATAGTTGCTGAAGCATCTCCATGAAATATGCCACTATATCGACTTAAAAATATTAAAAAATCTAGCAGTGAAAACTGAAACAGAATTGCACCACATAAATGGTATGTGTGGTTATTGATAATGATATAAAAATTCAAGGGTGAGTCATTAATATTGCAGACCAAATGATATATGATTTGTTATCTCAATCAGAATTGCTTTCAACAAAAGAGTGAATGATTAAAATATTATCACATTCCCACTACAAAATACTAAACTCCCACAATATTAAGTTGTATCCAATGGTATCACTTATATTTGGTATTACTTTTAAGATGCCATTCAAAATGCTTTATAGCTACTGCAAGATATCCATAATGGCATTTACAACATAGCAATGCATGAGAAAGCAGCACAAGGATAATGTTTGATATAAACAATTTTGAAAGCATTTTCATCTGCAAGTGTAATATAAGCCTAAAAAAATCCACAAATAAAGTGTCTTGGATTTTCACATTAATGCTGTACTTTAGTGCGAAAATATATTAGCAAATAGTGAAAAAGGAGGAATTACATATAAATGCACTTCATAACAACTCTGGGTTTTTTCTTCATACTACAATATAAAAACAGTAAGTGACTGAAAGATTTCTAAACATTTTTAATAACTATTATAAAATTTGAAACCCCAATGATAAGAACAACTGAAATCTTCTGTTGTGTGAAGAAGTGACTTGCTTCCGTACCTTCCCTGTCGCCTACTTCCGGGTCTCTAGTACCTGTGGGCACACTTGCCTCTGTCCCTAGTGTGTAGAAATTCTCACTTTGCATCAGCATGGCTCTTTGGAATTTTACCTTATAAAATAAAACCACCACCTAAAAAACAACCAGTATATGTTGTTGTTGTTGTTGTTGTTGTTGTTTATTTCTTTTCCTAAGCAATACTATCTATGTTCTAATGATGGCTTGGATATTTACTAACATTTTAACATCATATAGTTTATTCTGTTTGAGTCTATTACCTCATATGTAAAATTAATCATTCATGCAGTAGTATTGAGATATTATAAAGCAGTCCACAAAAGACCTAGTATATACTGAACAAACAATAGCCCCCTTTCTTAGCCTCATCTATTCCAAACAGCATTTCACAGAAAATAGCCTATTTGTACTGAATGACTCTACTGAAAATGAGTAACATCCATTCTCTTATCAGCCCAAGTGGTTCCTGAACACAAATATTACTCATCCCTAGTTTATGACATTTTCCTTTCCCACAATGACTCTTCCATGTTTTGTCAACTCCCATATATCTTCAACCCATCCTCAAATGATGTGTTCAAATTCTATTTTTCCTAATAAAACTAGACATGTGCATTCCACCTCAAAATTGCATTTATATTTTTACCCATCTTCATTTGCTTTCTTCAAAGCAGTAATTGGCTGTACAAAATGCCCTTCCTCTAGTATCTATATAGATAACTTCTCATCTCATTCACATATTTGCTCAAATGTTCTCTTTCCAATGAGGTCTACCTCGACCCCCATTTACCATTGAAACCCCTAACTCATTCATTCAAAAATCTTCATGATTTTCTCTTATTATACTCTTACTATACTCATATTATACTTATGATTTGTGTCTCATGCCACATATTATCCACATGCTAACTACATAGTTTACATATTCCATAGGTCTGATGTCAGTCCTACTAAGAAAAAGTGAGCTCCTCCAAAAAAGAGGGATCTTTCTACATTTTTTTTTCAGTAAAGAGTACTGGACACATAGTTTATATTCAGTAAATATGCACCAGATAAAGGAATGACTATCTTAAGCTACCAATCTTTTCTCTAACCTTTGAGAAAAAAAAATCATTTAACATTTTTATGTTATAAAAATCTTAAAGGAGAAATTTTATATTTGTTAAAACCTATTTCACAAGTAATACAAATATATTTGTCTTAAAACAGTAAATAATCTCAGTTGAATTCTTTAAAGTCAAAGAGAGGTAGGGGAGGGAGATAGGGAGAGATTGAGATTGAAAGATACTGAGATTTCACCTTGCAAAATCCAAATCTATAAAACAAAAACCTATCAAACTAAGTGGTTCAGAGAGTAAAAAGAAAAGAAGTGTAATATTTTATAATTCTTTTAAAACAAACAAAAGGGTTCAGGGCTTTATAAAATAGAGTCAAATTTGAGCAGATAGAGGGCTAGGAGGTCCCAACATATGTCTTCCCCACAAATACAATAAATCTGACGAAATAGCTTTGGAAAACTTTGGACTAAAAACAAGCATCAGCTTTCTTTGAAGTTCAAACCTGAGAATGGCCACACAGAAAAGCATAGGAAGCATTTTATACATATCACCCCCATCCCCTAGTTTAGAGCAACTCAATGTCAAAAGGGATTCTCTCAGAGGGATGTATCCCATGGGGGAAAAGGAGATCAGTAGAATCCCCAGCAAGCTTCACTGCGATAAACATTTAAAACCTTTGCTACTGAGGAACCCCACAGTCTTTACCAACACTGAACACAGCTGACAGTGCTATGGAGTCCTTGCTGGTATGTCTCCTCCCAGGGCTGGAGTGGTTGCTGCAATGAGACCTGCCCCCAGGTGCCCTAGTTGCTGCTGTGCTGTACTCCACTACAGCTGTAGCTGCTGCTCTGCACCCAGTCCCCAGGTGCCAAATTGTCCCTTTAGCCATTACCAGGCTAAGCTTCCACTGCTCTACACCCCATGCTTGGGTCCTAAATCAGGGCTTTGTTCCACCATAACCAGGCTGCTTTACTGCAGGCCTATGCCCCAGTACAAGATTTCCAATAATGTCTATGATGTTACATTACCAAGGCTGCACTGCTGCTCCTCTGTGCAACTGTCTCCTAGGGCCAGAATTCAGACTGTGATACATCATCCCCAGGTGTGATTCTCTGCACCCTGCCTACTGGGACCAAGCCTCTGCTGCACCCTGTCGTCTCAGAGCCAATGCTGATGCTCTTCTTGCCGCCCCCCCCCCCGCCCCGAGCCTCAATCACTACAATGAGCCCCACAGACTGAGAACTTAGCTCCATGGGAGATCTGCACACTCACACCTCAGACACTGGCAGTAGTGCCTCTGTGCTCCAAATTATGAAGTTTTGGCAATTCTCTGTGGGTAACTAATTAGGATCCTGGCTCCACTGCTAATCTGAGTACCAGCATGCCATATCTGGCACCAAGAAGGATTACCTTGGCTAGAACTTCCTCCCAAAGGAAAAAAGGAGAACATGAGGACACCAGAAGCCTTTACTTCTGAAGACTTGCCATAGTAGTCCTGGACTTTCCACCAGTGCTAACCACAGTACTTCCACATCCTTGACCACAGAAGATCCCCAGTCATTGCTGATGTTGACCTCAACTGATGGAGCTGCACAAACTTAACTACTGTGCCCTTCCAAGAATCAAGATGCTGCCCTTCACATGAGTAGCACCCTCACAGCCACCTTTAAGTAATTGAAGACAGTCCAAAAAAACTAGGAGAGGTGATACACCTTCAAATGCACAGACATCAATGCAAAAATATTAGAAATGTGAAATAAAAACAGGAGAAATATGATACTGCCAAGCAACACAATTTTTTTTAATAACCAAACACTAAAAAGTGGAAACCTGTCAGATGCCTGAAAAGGGATTCAAAATAATTATTTTAAGCAAATTCAGTGAAATTCAAGAGAATGCAGACAACTCAATAAATAGGAAAACAACGCATGAACAAAATGAGAAGTTCAACAAACAGGTAGAAATCATTAAAAAAAAAAACACCAAATTTTGGATCTGAAGAATACAATAAATAATATTAAAAATATAATAGAGAACTTCGACAGCTGGCTTAATCAGGCAAAAGAAAGAATATCCAAAATTGAAGAGAGATCTCTTGATATTATCCAGAGAAGAAAAAATGAGAATGAAGAAGAGTGGGTTTCAGCTCAAGATGGCAACATTGCAGGCTCCTGAAATCACCTCCTCCAAGAACACACTGAATCTGTAGCTACATATGGAACAATTAGCTCTGAAAGAAATCCACACTAGCTGAGTCTCTGCTATACATCAAATGAACAAAAAAACCCACCATATTGAAATGCTTAGGAGAGGCTGACAAATATACTCAGGAGGAAACATATAACTCCCAAATTCTTGAGCAGTGAAAGATTTGGATCCCATATCTGGTTCCCCAATTTATTAAAAAATATTTTTTAGTGTTTATTTATTTATTTATTAGAGAGAGAGAGAGAGAGAGAGAGAGAGAAAGTGAAAGCAGGAGAGGGGCAGAGAGAGGAAGACAGAATCTGAAGCAGGCTCCAGGCTCCAAGCTGTCAGCACAGAGCCTGATGTGGGACTCAAACTCATGAACCATGAGATCGTGACCTAAGCTGAAGTCAGTCACTTAACTGACCGAGCCACTGGTTCCCCAATTTTTAAGACCACCATCTGAGAGATGGGCCTCAAAACATCTAGCTATAAAAGCCAATGTGGGTTGTATCTATGACATCTTAATGCTATAGTGAACTAAGAAACACCTTTTAGGAAGATGGTGGAGTAGGAGGATCCCAAGATCACCTCATCCCATGAATACACTTAAATGCACACACATCAGTGTAAATAATATACAAGATTAGCTAAAGGTTAGCCGAACAGGTTCTCCACAGATAAATGTATAGAAAAGGCTACATCAAAGAGAGTAGGAAGGGCAGAGATGCTGTCAGAAGCTAAAGGGACCCATGGGTCTGTCTGCAGGAGGGAGGGATGCCATAGGTACAAAGGGTGGAGAGAAACCGACTCTCACCCCAGGCAGCCCAGCCATGGGGAACCCACACAAGGAAGAAAAATCCCTATAATATTTCGCTTTGTAAACCAGAGGGGCATAATTTTGTGAGTTCTTACAATCAGTAGGGCTTCATACCTGGAACTTAGAAATTAGCAGGCTCAGCTCTGGGAGAGCCAGGGGGACAAGAGAAACTTGAGTCCCTGCCCTTGAAGAGACAGCATAATAAACAGCCCTGAGGAGTAAACCACAGAAGCAGTGAAGCATTTGAAAAATGACTGGGGTATACAGGAGGGATATTTGTTTACTAATCTCAGAGCATGTGCTAGAGGGGATTGTTGGGAGATTTCTCCAGGAACAAAGGAATGGGCTAGTGCCATTTCCCATTCTTGTGCATCAGCCTAGACACACCAAGAGCTGTGGAAACCAGCTCAGTACAAATACTCTTAGCCTAGCTTGCTAACAGTGTGTCCCACCCCTGCAAGCTTCTGCTAACTTGTCCCGTCCAATCTGGTGGGCCTAGCAGGAGTTTGGGGTAGCTTCAGATTACCTCCCAAAGTGGACTTTGCTGGCACCACTTACCCTCCCCCCCCCCACTTACATGAATAGTTGAGAAAATTCATGTCCTCCAGCCCTGCAATAGGAATTTTCTAAAGCAGCTCTAGGTCCCCACCCACAGCAGACCTGTGCAACCTTGTTAACACTGGGCACCCCTGGTTTCTCCTGTGGAACTACCCTTCCCACAGGCCTCAGCCAGAACCCATCCAAAGCAGTTTCAGAAGCTTGGCAGTGTTTAAGCAACCATGACAGGGACCAGCATCACGTTAAAGTGATAACTGACCTAGGAAAGGGAGAAACTAGTCATGCACATGAAATCAACTGCAACCCCATCAGCAAGCTGGAAGCAGACCTCAGGTCTGACAACAGGCCCCTCCCACCAATGAAAGCTTCTCAGAAAACAACACAGGAAAATTGCCCTACAGTTTGGTGCTACTGCATTTATGGCAAATGCCTGGTCTCACTCAACTCAAGCCCAGGTGGCCCCAGACTGGCCCACTAACAACACAGGGACTTAACTCTGTCCACAACAGACAGAGAGTCACTGCAGATGACTGGACTGAAAGCAAACACAGTTCAGCCACAACAGTATGTGCATATGTAACACACATAAGGGACAGCCTTGATGTGCCATGTTTTTATGAACAAGGAACATTGTACTGCAGGGTATTACAGAAGCTCTTATTGATAAGGCCAAACTTTCAAAAGCAAGAGATGTAGTTGACTTTCCTAACACATGGAAACAGAGTTAGACAAAAGGAGACAGAGAAATATATTCCAAATAAGAGAATAGGACAAAATTACATCAAGAAACCTAAACAAAACAGAAATAAGCAATATGCTTGCTACAGAATTTAAAGATGTGCTCATAAAGATACTCCCTAGGGGAGCCTGGGTGGCTCACTCGGTTGAGCAACCGACTTCAGCTCAAGTCATGATCTCACGTTTTGTGAGTTCAAGTCCCACGTCGAGCTCTGTGCTGACAGCTTGGAGCCTGGAGCCTGTTTCTGATTCTGTGTCTCTCTCTCTCTCTGCCTCTCCCCCACTCATGCTCTATCTCTCTCTGTCTCAGAAATAAATAAACATTAAAAAAATTTTTAAAATAAGATACTCCCTGTACTTGAGAAAAGATTGGAAGACCTCAGTGAGACCTTCAACAAAGAGATAGGAAGCATAAATAAGAACCAATTGAAGATGAAAAACTTAATAAATGAAACTAAAAATATATTAAATGGAATAAATAGTAGACTAGAGGAAGCAGAAGAAAGGATCAGTGACCTGAAAGATAGAGTGATAGAAAGCAATCAAGCTGAATAGGAGTGAAAAAAAAATGATAGAAATTAAAATAGACTTAGGGAATTCAGTGACACCATCAAGTGTAATGATACTTGCATTATAGGGATCCCAGAAGGAGAAGAGAGAGAAAAGGAGGCAGGAAATTTATTTGAATACATACTAGATGAAAAGTTCCTGAATCTTGGGAAAGAAACAGAAATCCAGATCCAGGAGGCACAGAGAACCCCCAACAAAATAAACCCACAGTGGTCCACAACAAGATACATAGTAATTAAAATGGCAAAAAAAGTACTGATAAAGAGAGAATTTTAAAAGCAAGAGAAAACAGTTATACACAAGGGGAATACCATAAGGCTACCAGATTTTTCAGCAGAAACTTTGCAGACCAGAAGGGAGTGGAATGATATTTTCAAAGTGCTGAAAGAAAAAAATCACAGCCAAGAATACTTTATCCAACAAGGCTATCATTCAGAAAAGAAGGAGAGATGAAGAGTTCCCCAAACAAAAGTTGAAGGAATTCATGACTACTAAACCAGCTATACACAAAATGTTAAAGGAGACATTTTGAGTTGAATTGAAAGACTGTAAGTAGATGTTAGAAGCAGTAAAATTAAATATATCTATAAAAATCAGACCAGGACTTGATAAAATAAAAAGACATAAATTATGACACCATATACCTAAAATATGGGTGAGAGAGGAATACAGTGGGTTCAACCTAAGTGGCCATCAATACATACTGCTATATGCATGATATGTTATATATAAATATAACGGTAACTACAAATCAAAAATTGGCAATAGATATGCAAAAAATAAACAGAAATGAAACTCAGTTGATCCTAAAGAAAGAAAGCAAACCATGAAAGAAGAGAGCAAGAGAAGAAACAGAGAACTATGAAAATAACCACAAAACAAATAACAAAATGGCAATAAGTACATATTTATCAATAATTATTTTGAATGTAAATGGACTAAAGAGTCCAATCAAAATGAATAGGGTGACAGAATGGGTAAAAAATCAAGACCAATCTATATACTGCCTATAAGAGACTTATTTCAGACCTACAGACACAGGCAGATTGAAAGTGAATGGATGGAAAAGCATTTATCTGATGCAACTAGAGACAAAGAAGTACACTACATAATCGTAAACAATCCAACAAGAACATATAACAATTTTAAGTATATATGCACCCAAATACATAAAATAGCTATTAAAAAACATAAAGAAAGTAATTGAGAGTAATATGATAAGAGTAGGGGATTTTGACACCCATTTTATCAAAGGATAGATCATCTAGGCAGAAAATCAATGAGGAAACTGAGGCTTTGAATGACATATTGGACCAAATGGATCTAATCAGAACATTTATCCTAGAATAATCAGAACATTTATCCTAGAATGGCAGAGTACATTCTTTTCAAGTGTACACAGGATATTCTCCAAAATAGACCACATATTAGGCCATAAAACAAGTCCCAATGAATTCAAACAGATTGAAAACATACCATGCATCTTTTCCAGTAACAGGCTATGAAACTACAAATGCACCAGAAGAGAAATTCTGGAAGGAACAGAAATACATGGGGGTTCAATAAAATGCTACTAAACAGTGAATGGGTCAACCAGGAACTCAAAGAGGAAATCAAAAAATACATGGAGACAAATGAAAATGAAAACACAATGGTCCAAAATTTGGGATGCAGCAAGGCTGCTGTAAGAGGAAAGTTTACAGCAATACAGGCCTATCTCAATAAACAAGAAAAATCTCTGATGAACAACCTAACCTTACACCTAAAGGAGATAGAAAATTAGCAACAAACAAAACCTGAAACTAGTTGGAGGAATGAAATAAAGGTTGGAGCAGAAATAAATGAAATACAGACTAAAAACACAATAGCAAAAATCAGTGAAACCGGAGGGTGGTACTTTGAAAAGATTAACAAAATTGATAAACTTTTAGCCAGACTCATCCAAGAAAAGAGAGAATCAGATAAAATCAGAAATGAAAGCAAAGAAATAACAACCAACATCACAGAAATACAAAGTATTTTAAGAGAATATTATAAAAATTATATTGTAAGAAACTGAACAACCTAGGAGAAATGGATAAATTCCTAGAAACATATAACCTCCCAAAACTGAATCAGCACAAAATAAAGAATTTGAACAGATCAAATTAACAACAATGATAATTAATCAGTAATCAAAACACTCCTAACAAATAAAAAATTCCAGGACCAGAGGTTTTCACAGATAAATTCTACTAAACACTTAAAGAATTAATACCTAATTTATTCTAGCTATTCCAGTAAATCTAAAAGGAAGGAAAGTGTACAAAATTCATTCTTTGAGGCCAAAATTAATCTGATACCAAAACCATGTAAAGGCACTTCAAAAAAAAAAAAAAAAGAACTACACGTCAATATTTCTGATAGATGCAAAACTCCTCAACAATATACTAGCAAACAGAATCCAAAAATACATTTTAAAAATCATTCACCACAGTGTAGTAGGATTTATTCCTGGAATACAGGTGGTTCAACACTTGCAAATCAATACATTACATCAACCAAAGGATAAAAACTATATGATCATTCATAGATGAAGAAAAAACATTTTACAAGTACGATATTCATTCATGATAAAATCCCTCAACAAAGTAGGTTTAAAGGGAACATACCTCAACAGAATGGCAGCCATATGTTGAAAAATCCAAGCTGATATACTTAATAGTGAAAAACTGAGAACATTTACCCTAAGATCAAGAACAAGACAAGGATGTCCAGTTTCATCACTTTTATTCAACATAGTACTGGAAGTCCTAGCCACAGCAATCAGAAAATAAAAAGAAATACATGGCATCCAAATTGGTAGGGAAGAAGTTTTACTTCACTCTTTGCAGATGACATGATACTATATGTAGGAAACCCTAAAAACTCCACCAAAAAACTAATAGAACTAATAAATGAATTCACTATGTTTGCAGGATATAAAATCAATATATAGAAAACCATTGCATTTCTATGCCTTAATAATGAAGTAGCAGAAAGAGAAATTAAGAAGACAATCCCATTTACTATTGCACCAAAAATAATATAATACCTAGGAGTAACCAAGAAGGCAAAAGATCTGTACCAAGTAATGAAGGAGGTAAAATATCTGTACTCTGAAAACTATAAAGCACTGATGAAAGAGATTGAAGATGACACAAAGAAATGGAAAGACATTTCCTGCTCAGGGATTAGAAGGACAAATGTTAAAATGTCAATACAACTGAAGCAATCTACAGATTTAATGCAATCCTTATCAAAATAACAACAGCATTTTTCATAGAGCTAGAAAAAACAATCATATAATTTGAATGGAACCACAAAAGACCCCAAATAGCCAAAACAATTTTGAAAGAGAAAAGAAAAGCAAAACTGGAGGCCTCACAATTCTTGACTTCAAGTTATATTAGAAAGCTGTAGTAATCAAAAGAGTATGGTACTGGCACAAAAATAGACGCATAGATCAATAGAACAGAATAGAAAACCCATAGGCAAACCGGCAATTATATGACCAATTAATCTTCAACAAAGCAGCAAAGAATATCCAATGGGAAAAAGACAGTCTCTTCCACAAATGATTTTTGGAACACTGAATGGGAACATACAAAAGAATGAGACTGGACCACCTTCTACACCATACACAAAAATAAATTCAAAATGGATTAAAGACCTAAATGTGAGCACTCTCAACAATAGCCAAAATGTGGAAAGAGCCTAAATGTCCATCAACTGATGAATGGATAAAGAAATTGTGGTTTATATACACAATGGAGTATTATGTGGCAATGAGAAAGAATGAAATATGGCCCTTTGTAGCCACGTGGATGGAACTGGAGAGTGTGATGCTAAGTGAAATAAGCCATACAGAGAAAGAGAGATACCATATGGTTTCACTCTTATGTGGATCCTGAGAAACTTAAGAGAAACCCATGGGGGAGGGGAAGGAAAAAAAAAAAGAGGTTAGAGTGGGAGAGAGCCAAAGCATAAGAGACTCTTGAAAACTGAGAACAAACTGAGGGTTGATGGGGGGGTGGGAGGGAGGGAAGGGTAGGTGATGGGCGTTGAGGAGGGCATCTTATGGGATGAGCACTGGGTGTTGTATGGAAACCAATTTGACAATAAATTTCATATATTAAAAAAATTAAAAAATTAAAAACAAAGACCTAAATGTGAGATCTGAAACCATAAAAATCCTAGAAAAGAGCACAGGCAGTAATTTTTCTGACATCATCCATAGCAACTTTTTTTCTAGATAGGTTCCCTGAGACAAGGGAAACAAAAACAAAAATAAACTAGTGGGACTACATCAAAATATAAAGCTTCTACACAGTAAAAAATCAACAAAACTAAAAAGTAACCTACAGAACATGAGAAAATATTTGCAAATGAACTGATAAGATGTTAGTATCCAAAATACACAAAGAACTTACAACACTCAACATCCCCAAACAAATACTCCAACTAAAAATAGGCAGAAGGCATGAACAGACATTTCTCCAAAGAAGACATCCAGGTGGCCAACAGAAGAGATGCTCATCATTGCTCATCATCAGGGAAATACAAATCAAAACTACAATGAGGGGCACCTGGGTGACTCAGTTGGTTAAACATCCAACTCTTGATTTCAGTTCGGGTCATGATCTCACAGTCATGAGATGGAGCCCCACTTTGGGCACCATGCTGGGTGTGGAGCTTGCTTGGGATCCCCTTTCCTCTTCCTCTGCCCCTCTGCTGCTCATTCTCTCTCTTTCTCTCAAAAAAATAATAAAAAAAAAAACAGAAACACCTGGCAATGAGATATCACCTCACACCTGTCAGAGTCAGAATGGCTAAAATCAAAACCACAAGAAATGATAGGTGTTGGTGAAGATGTGGAGAAGAGGAACCTTCATGTATTGTTGATGTGAATGCAAACTGCTGCAGTCACTGTGGAACAGTATGTAGTTTCCTCAAAAAGTTAAAAATAGAACTATACTATAATGCAGCCATTGCACTACGGGGTATTTAGCCAAAGAATACAAAAATACTAATTAAAGGGATATATGCACCCCTCTGTTTATAGTAGCATTATTTACAGTAGCCAAGATATGGAAGCAGTCTGAGTACCATTGACTGATGAATGGATAAAGAAGTGTGTCTCTGTGTGTGTGTGTTTGTACACACACACACGCACACACACACACACAGGAATATTATTCAGCATAAAAATAAATAAAATCTTGCCATTTTCAACAAAATGGATTAATCTAGAGGGTATAATGCTAAGGAAAGTCAGACAAAGACAAATAACATATTGTTTCACTCATGTGGAATTTGAGAAACAAATGAAAAATGAAAAAGACAAACAAAAACCAGACTTTTAAATACAGAGAGCAAACTGATGTTTGCCAGAAGGGAAGTTGGTGGGGAGACAGGTAAAACAGGTAAGGGGGATTAAGAGTACATTTATCTTGATGAGCACAGAGTAATGTATAAA
This sequence comes from Prionailurus viverrinus, assembly GCF_022837055.1. Classification (NCBI taxonomy): domain Eukaryota; kingdom Metazoa; phylum Chordata; class Mammalia; order Carnivora; family Felidae; genus Prionailurus; species Prionailurus viverrinus. The sequence continues at coordinate 103,576,991 of NC_062567.1, read as the reverse complement.
ATTGTTGAATTACTATATTGTACACCTGAAACTAATATAACACTGTATGTTAATTATACTAGAAAAGAAAAGGAACACGTTTTAAGAGGCTCACAAGGACTCATCATGGCTTTTCCCCAGGACTCAGTGAGAGGCAGAAAATACCACTCTTTCACCGAAGGAAACCTATTTGCTGCTCTTAAAACTGCAGCCTGAGGGGCAGGCTTCTAACTTAAAATGCACCTTGCAGAGAGAGTGGAGGCCAGCATGCTCCAACTTTATACTTTCACTCTGTTACACTCCAGGTTGCCATTATGTCCTGGAGAGGATCTTATACACATGTCTGGTGTCCTAGCTTTTACAGGTACTGTGAGGGGATGTTATCACTTCGTCACCTGGCTCTGGTGGCCAGTAGAGATGTAACCATGGGTTCCACAGGAGTGTATCGGACAGAGAAACCATTCTCAACTGACTATCATTTCAGTGTGGAGCACAGAGGCAGCACAATGAAACTCTTAAGATTTATCGTGGAAGAAGCCTATTTGCAAATCTTAAAAGCTTCAGGCTCAGGGATAGGCTTCTCATTTAATGCATATCGAGACACTGATTATAATCCTCTCCAGAAACTGGGAAGGCCAGCCGACGCCAACTTTATTCTCTCCCTCTGCCCCACCCCAGGTTACACACGTGTCCATGCATGAAAGGAGTTTGTTCACATGTCTTTCACTCCAGGTTTTGTGTCCACCACGACTCATGTTTGTGTGTTCAATTAGCATCATCAAACCAAGAAACAATCCTTAACTGGCTCCACTTGCCCTCACCCCACCAGGGCTCAGTACAGACGGAGCAGACAGAAAAGCCAACCTCCCAGTCCTCCCCTGAAAGAGGTATATTTGCATCCTTCAGAATCTGCTGCTAGCTTAAAGTCAGCCTGCATCTGAGTGCTGAGATGCTCACCCTTGCTGCACTGAGAGATTTTTTGGCACACATTCCGCTATGGAAACCACTAAGAGAAAAATCACATGTTTGAAAGATAACCAAGAGTGAGAGCAGGATTCAACAATAAGGTTCATCAATACAGGGCTACTAATTTAAGACTGGGAGAGGTGAGTGTTTTATCTAATGCATAGAGTCAATGAAAATGAATAAACAGAGAAATATGTTCTAAATGAAAAAATTAGGTAAAACACTAGAGGAAAAAAAGACTGATGAAATGAAGATAACTGATTTCCTGGAAAAAAAAAGTTCAAAGTAATGATCATAAAAATGCTAAGGTCAGGGGAATAATGCATAGACAGAGTGAGAATTTCAACAAAGAGATAGAAAATATAGGAAACATCAGACAGAAATCAGAGATGAAGGATGTGATAATTGGTCTGAAGATTTCAATGGAGCTTTTCAAAAGTAGACTAGTAGATCAGTGAACGTGAAGACATGGCAGTGGAATCATCCAATTAGAGAAGAAAAAAAAAAAAAAGTCCGGGGAGGGGGAAGGAATGAAAATGAGTGAAGATAACTTACAGAACTTAAAGGAGATCATGACATTAGGTGGACTAGTAGTCACATTACAGGGATCAAGAAGGAGAGAGAGAGAGAGAAAAGGGTCAAAAAGCTTATTTGAAGAACTAATGGCTAAAAACTTTCTTGACATGGGGAAGAAAACAGGTACCAGATCCAGGAAGTCCATAGTATTCCAAATAAGATAAATCCAAATACCCCAGACAAAGATACATTATAATTAAAATATCAGAAGTTAAGGGGCTCTTGGGTGGCTCAGTCAGTTAAGCGTCCAACTTCAGCTCAGGCCATGATCTTGCAGTTTGTGACTTCAAGCCTTGCATAGGGCTCTGTGCTCACCGTACAGAGCCTGCTTTGGATCCTCTGTCTCCCTCTTTCTGCCCCTCCCCTGTGTGTGTTCTCTCTCTCTCTCTCTCTCTCAAAAATAAATGTTAAAAAAATTTCAAGTTAAACACAAAGAGAGAATCTTAATATCAGCAAGAGAAACACAACTTGTTAAGAACAAGTGAACCCCCATAAGACTATGAACAGAATTTTCAGCAGAAATTTGCAGGTCAGAAAAGGGTGGCACAATATACTTAAATTGCTGAAAGAAAAAATGCCAAACAAGAATATTCTACCAGGAAAAGTTGTCAGTCAAAATAAAGGAGCAATAATGAGTTTTCTAAACAAGCAAAAACTGAAAGAGTTCATCATCATTAGGCCAGGCTTACAAGCAATGTTAAAAGGACTTTTGTAAGCTGAAATAAAAGAGCACTAATTAGTATCAGGAAAACATAGAAGTGTAAATCATACTAATAAAGGTAAATACATAGTTAATTCAGAATAGTCTAACAATGGTCTGGGTGGTAGGTTAATCACTTACAAATAAATATGAAGGTTAAAAAACAAAAAGTAAAAATAACTATAATTACAATAAGTATTAATGGATACAAAGAAAAAAATGCAAATTGATATAGAACCTAAATGGTTAGAAAGAATTTAGATTTTTTTTTAAGTTTAGTTATTTTGAGAGAGAGAGAGAGAGAGAGAGAGAGAGAGAGAGAGAGAGAAAGAGAGAATCCCAAGCAGGCTCTGCACTGAGAGCAGCGCTTGAACTCACAAACCATGAGATCATCTGAGCCGAAGTCAGACACTTAACTAACTAAGCCACTCAGGCACCCCTAGAATCCATTTAAATGTAAGTTGTTATCAGCTTAGAATAAATTGTTATGGGGCAGCTGTGTGGCTCAGTTGGCTCAGTGTCTGACTTCAGCTCAGGTCGTGATCTCGTGGTCTGTAGGTTCAAGACCCACAATGGGCTCTGTGCTGACAGCTCAGAGACTGGAACCTGCTTCGGATTCTCTCTCTCTCTCTCTCTCTCTCTCTCTCTGCCCCTTCCTCATTCATGCTCTCTCTGAAAAATAAATAAACATTAGGGGCGCCTGAGTAGCTCAGTCAGTTGAGCGACCGACTTCGGGTCAGGTCATGATCTCACGGTTTGTGAGTTCGAGCCCCGCATCGGGCTCTGTGCTGACAGCTCAGAGCCTAGAGCCTGCTTCTAATTCTGTGTCTCCCTCTCTCTCTGCCCCTCCCCCACTCATGCTCTGTCTCTCTCTGTCTCAGAAATAAACAAAAAATATTTCTTTAAATAAATAAATAAATAAATATTAAAAAAATAAATAAAATACACTGTTATAACTCTAAGATACTTTTTGTAAGTCTCATAGTAACCACAAAGCAAAAACGTTTAGTAAAGACACAAAACACACAAAAAAATCTAAGCCTACCACTAAGAAAATCAACAAATTACAAAGAAAGAGAGCAAAGCGGAGAAAGAAATTGCAAAATAGCTGGAAAACAATAAACATAATGACAATAAATCCGTATTTATCATTCCAAATAAAAATATATACAGTGGCTGAAAGGATTAAAAAATGACCATTTATTTGCTGCCTATAAGAGATTCACTTCAGGTATAAGCACACACAGGCTGAAAGTGAAGGGACAGAAAAGGTGTCTATTGCAAATGGAAACCAAAAGAATGTTGGGGTAATTATACTTATATTAGATAAATTGGACTTAAAGTACTGTAATAAATAAGAAACAAGTAAGGTAGTTATATAATGATAAAAGTGTCAATCCAACACAAGGAAAAAAAATAACTGTAAATGTTTATGCCTCCAACACAGAAGAACCTAGTATGTCAAGCAAGTATTACAGTCAATGGAGAAGTAGACAGTATTAAAAAAAAGAATGGCAGGGGACTTAAATGTTTCCACTTACTCGAAGGATAGATCATCCAGACAGGAAAACAACATGGAATCACTGGACTTAGACCACACATTAGAGCAGATGGACTTAGAATTTATAGAGCATTCCATCAAAAAATAACATTTTTTTCTTTTGTTTTGAAACATATTTTGATTTGCTGTTTTATTTTTTACTTGGCCCATTGCTTATGCAATAGTGTGTTGCTTAATATTTACATTTAAATATTTAATATTTACACTGTAGATTTTCCAACTTTGTTTTATTGTTGATCTTTAGTTTTGTACCATTATAGTTGGAAAGTATACTTGGTATGATTTCAGTCTTCTTAAATTTGTAATATTTGTTTTCTCTTTTTATGTGATTTAACCAGGGGATTCTTCTGTGTGTACTTGAAGAAAATGTGTATTCTATTTTTCTTGGATGGAATGTCTTATATACATCTTTTAAAACCAAGTATTATTCAAGTAAGAGAAAAGAGTTCTTGTTGGAAGAAAAAAAACTTTAACTGAGCGTACTCTTTTAAAATAATGCATATTAGAGGAGAGGTTCAACACACACAAATCATATGTAATACATGGCATTAACAGAATGAAGGGTGAAATTCACATGGTCATTTTAATAGATGAAGGAAAAAAAACTTGACAAAATTTAACATCTTTTCATGATAAAAACCTTCAACAAATCAGAGAAGGAATGTACCTCAACATAATAAAGGCCATATATGACAAATCCATAGCTAACATCATATTGCACCTGAGATCAGTAGAAAGTAATGTATGTGCACTCTCAGCACTTGAATCAAAATCATTTTGAAGAGGTGCCTGGGTGGCTCAGTCTGTTAAGTGTCCAACTCTTGATTTTGGCTCAGGTAATGATCTCATGGTTTGTGAGATCGAGCCCACGTTGGGCTCTGCGCTGACAGTGTAGAGCCTGCTTGGGATTCTCTCTCTCTCCCTTTCTCTCTGCCCCTCCCCCGCTCATGTTCGTTCTCTCTCTCAAAATAAACAAACATTTTACAAAAAACCTTTAAAAGTAATATAGAAAATCTAGTTTCAGCAACTGGGCAAGAAAAATAAAAAGCACCCAAATCAGAAGGTAAAAATAAAATTATCTTTGGTGCAGATGGCATGATATTTTATATATAAATTTGTATATATACATTTATATTATATATATTATAAATATATAAATATACATTCCATAAAAAATGTTATATTAAATTAATTCAGTAAAGTTTCAGGAAACAAAATCAACATACAAAAATCAATTGCATTTCTATATACTAATAACCACCTAAAAGAGAAATTAGAAAGCAATCTCATTTACAGTCACATTGAAACCAATAAGATATTTAGAAATAAATTAATGAAGGAGATTAAACATCTTTACACTGAAAACTGTAAGATATTGATGAATGAAATTGAGGAAGACACAAATAAATAGAAAGATACACTGTGTTCTTGGATTAGAAGAATTCTGTTAAAATATCTATGTATACTACTCAAAGTGATATACATATTTACCACAATCCCTATCACAATTCCAATTTTAGTTTTCACAGAAATGGAAAAAACTATCCTAAAATTTGTATGCAACCAAAAATACTGAATAATCAAAGCAATCTTAAGAACAAAGCTGGAGGCCTCACACATCTATATTATGAAGTATAGAAATAAAAAAACTATGGTACTGGCATAAAAACAGGCAGATAGACAAGAGGAACAAAATAGAGATGTCAGAAATAAATCCATATATATATATATATATATATATATATATATATATATAGTTAAAGAATTTTTGAAAGGGTCAAGAACACACAAGTAAATGACAGTCTCTCAATAAATGTTGTTGCAAAAACTGGTTATTCATATGCAAAAGAATGAAATTAGACTCTTACAGCACTGACAAAAATCAACTCAAATAGATGAAAGACTTGAACATAAGACTTAAAACCATAAAATTCTTAAAATAAATCATGGGAAAATGATCCTTGGCATTGTTCTTGCAAATAATTTATTGGATAAGGCAACAAAAGCTCAAATAATTAAGTCAGAGTATATCAAACTCAGCACAATGAAAGAAACAATAAAATGAAAAGGCAACATATGGAATGGGAAAAAAATATTTGCAAGTCATATGTGATATGGGGTTTAACATCCAAATTATATAAAGAACTCATACAACTCAATAGCACAAAAGTAATTAATTCAATTAAAGAGTGGTCAAAGGACCTGAATAGACATTTTTCCAAAGGAAACATACAGATGGCCAAAAGGTATATGAAAAGGTGCTCAACATTATTAATATCAGGGAAGTGCAAATCAAAACAGTTAGATGTCACTTCATACCTGTTAAGTTGGCTATTCTTAAAAAGAGATGACAAGCCAAGAATACAGAGGAAGAGAATCTTTATATATGTTTGATAGTCATGTTAATTGGTACAGCCATTATGAAAAACAGTATGGAGCTTCCTCAAAATATTAAAAATAAAACGATTTTAGTATCAAGTAATCCCACTCCTATGAATATATCCAAAGGAAATGAAATAACTATTTCAGAAATATCTTTATTCCCATCTTCATTGCAGTGTTATTCACAATAGCCAAGATATGGAAACAACTTTAATATCCTTCAACAGATATATGAATAAGGAAATTGGGGTATTTATACAATAAAATATTACTCAGTATAAAAAAATAAAATCCTACCATTTTCAATAACATGGGTAAACCTAGAGGACATTATGCTAAGTGAAATAAGCTAAGTGAAATAAGAGAAAGAAAATACTATATTATATCACTTACATTTAAGTCTGAGAGAAAGAAAGAAAGAAAGAAAGAAAGAAAGAAAGAAAGAAAGAAAGAAAAAAGAAAGAAAGAACCAAATTCATAGAAATAGAATAGAATGGTAGTTTGAGGAAAAATGGGGAGATATCAGTCAAAGGTACAAACTTTCAATTAGGAAAAGAATAGCCTGCATAGCATGGTAACTACAGTTAATAATATAGTATACATGAAAGTTGCTGAAAATAAATCTTTTTTTTATGTCTATTTATTTTTTTTTGAGAGAAAGAGACAGAGCCTGAGCAGGGAGGGGGCAGAGAGAGATGGAGACACAGAATCAAAAGCAGGTTCCAGCTGAGCTATCAGCACAGAGCCTGACATGGGGCACAAACCCACAAGCCCATGTGAGATCATGACCTGAGCCAAAGTTGGATGCTTAACTGACTGAGCCTCCCAGGCACCCCAGTTGCTGAGAAAAGTCTTAAGCACTCACATAACAGAAAAAAAGTAAGATGATGGATGTGTTAATTACCTTGATCTTGGTAATCATTTCATAATGTATATCTTTACCAAATTATCACCTTGTACACTTTAAATATATAATCATATTTGTCAATTATTCCTCAATAAATTTAGAGAAAAAAAATTGAGTTTATGTCAAAACCATTGCAAGAGATTGGAAAGGCAATTTATGATGTTAAAGAATGCTGTTAATGATGAAGTTATAACAGTTTGGAATATGTATATACTAAGAAAAACAAAGTCTATATTATAAAGCAAAATTGTAGAAGTGAAGGAATATTAGTAAACCTCTAGTGTGAGGAAACAATTCATTTTGTTAGCCCAGAAAGTTCAGTAGGTAAATAATACTAATGAAAATAGTAATCAAATGTAAAGACAGAGTTAAAAACATAATTAATGTTTTAGGTCTATAGCTCATTGAATATATTGAAATCCACATGTAAAAAGATACTCCTTACATAGTCAAAAACCAATAAATATAACCAGAAACTCTCTAATACAAAACAAAACAAAAAAAGAAAGAAAAACTCCATGAATCCCAAAGCATATTTTCCAGATACTATTATCTGATTAAAGAAAAGGAAAACTAGAAACTATTAACATCAAAATCTGAAAACCAAAAGAGGCTACAAATCAAAATTAATAAATTCTTCCTTAAATAATTCTCTAATAAAAAAAGCAAATCAAGCCAAAATGTTATAAAATCTATAAAATGTTTGAATAATGACATTCTATATTGAAATCTATAGAATATAGCTAAAGCTGTATTAAAAAGATAATTCATAGCTATACATTTTATGTCAATAAAAAGAAATAATAAAATAAATAAACCTATTCAAAATGTTAAAAAAACACAAATAAAGCCAAAGAAAAAAATAGAAAATGATTATTGATGATAAAATCAGAAATTATTAATAAACCTGGAAAAAATAAACCAATAAAACTGAAAGCTAGTTTTAAAAATAACCATACAGTGAACAAACTACTAGCCAATCTGGTCATAAAAAAAGAATATAGAAAATACATGCAGTTTTAAAATATGGGATATAATATCAAAAATTAGAAAATTAGAAAAACCATAAAAATGCTTTATTAATAACATAGATTGAAAACATAGATCAAATGAAAAAAATGGACCCTGACTGTATTTGCAATAGAACCCTAAACATAATGATTCCCACGTGAAAAATAATGTTGGTAAAATGAGATCTCCCCCCAAAGTGGTAAGCCTAGATGGTTTTACATTGGAAACATAAAATCCTTAACTAGTAGAGCATTACAAAGGTATTTAAACTTTTCTAGACCATAGATTTAAAAAAAAATACTAATTGTATTTTTCAAAACAGGCATAGCACAGGTTCTCAAATCTGTCAAGCCCTGCATACAAATACTACAGACCCAAATCATTTATAAATTATAATGAAACATCAATTATAAAATATTTGCAAATAGGATTTGGCAGATCATTGCAGAAATAATATATAATTTTCATGAGATTTTTGTTCCATATATAAGGACTGTTCAAAATTAAACGATTAATATAACTTATCATATTAACAAGCCTCAGGAGAAATGCAATAATATCTATAGATATTAATTAAATATAAAAATAGTCAACATATAGGAATTCATAGACATTTTCTTAACATGACAAAATATACTTACCTCAGCTCAAAAAGCTTAATGGAGAACAACTAAAAATTTCCCCTAGCAAAGTATGGAAAAGATAAAAATGTTCTCTATCATATTAGCATTTAAAACTATACTTCAGTTACTGGCCAGAATACTTTGATACAAAAAAGAAAAGAGATAAAATTTGGAAATAAGACTGCCTTACTATTTCCAGATGATAGGACTACATAACTGTAAAACACAAACGAATCAACAAAAAATATTATATAAGAAAACAGAGGGGCGCCTGGCTGGCTCAGTCAGTTAAGCGTCAGTCTTCAGCTTAGGTCACCATCTCACTCTGGTGGGTTCGAGCCCATTTCGGCTCTGTGCTGACAGCTCAGAGCCTGGAGCCTGCGTTGAATTCTCCCTCTCTCTCTCTCTGCCCCTTCCCCCCACTCTCACTCACTCTCTCTCTCTCTCTCTCTCTCTATCACAAAATAAATAAACATTAAAATTTTTTTAAAAAAGAAAACAGAGTATGGGATAAAATATTAATATGCATACATAATTAGGTTTTAAATAAAACAGTTTGAATCATATTGAAGGATTACTTTTTGGGTCAAAATCCATAAGGAATGAGCAATTCAATTAAGCACCATCAACAGCAACCAGCAATAAGAGACAATGGAACTATAATAAAAGAAAATAAGCTATTTTAAGAGTGAAAAAAAGATACAGTATCTACAAATAAGTTTAACCAGAAATGAATTAAGTCTTTGACTAGAAACTTAAAAATACTCATGAAGGAAGAATACTCAAACAATTTATAATTTAAGGTGAGGTCTATTTGAAAAAACACACACACACACTTTTTTTTTTTAACTAAGCAGGTTATTCTAAAGATGACATGGAAAGTAAACAAACATGAATAGCCAGGAAAATTTTTTAAAGGAAGGTCAATGAGGATAATTAGCCCACTACTATTAAAATACTCTCTAAAGTTCCATAATTGAAACAAGATAGTATATTAATATACAGACTACTGGAGAATAAAACATCACAAATAAAGATATATAATATATATATATATACACACATACATATACACATACACACGCAATACTTTATGAAAATGTTTGGATCTCAAATTAGGAAAAGAAAAAAAAACATTCTATAAAAGATTTTGGGAAACTGGATAACCATCAATACAAAAATAAATTTGGAACTGTTTGTTGTATCACACATTAGAAAAAATCCAAAATAAATCAAATATTGAGATGTCAAATTTTAACAATTGCATACAGTGCAGCTGGGAAATGAATGACCCTAATTTTCTCTTGCAAAACCAGAATGACCTTCTAATTACAGAATCTAATTTCCCAATTCTTGATCCACTGGACATATTTGAACATTTTGCAGCTGTTCGTTTCCGCTTGAAACTCCAGTCTTTGGCTCCAGGGATTTCGGGGTTCAACAAAGACTTAGGCCAGACAGTTACTTGTTCAGGATGCCAATACATAAAGAACACTAAAATGTCACCGAATATGTGAAGAAAAATGAATTTCTAAGACTACCCCTGGGTATATCATTGATTAAACTGCTTGAGCTTGAGGGAAATTCTGCTTTGACTCACCCTCCAATGACAACAATGTTTTATGGAGGTAAGTTTTATCAAGTCTAAGTCTTGTTTTGCTGCAGTTTATGCAAACTGAGGCAATATCTTTTTCCAAAATACCTCCTTATAAGTGTTTAGCTTCTTTGAATAAATGAAGAACAGCCACTAATAGTGAGGTTGGAATGGACACCCAGCTATTGGCTTGTCTAGAGATGTCCATGTTTCTGTATGTTGTAGATACTAAATCTTCTGATCTCTCTGGTCCTTTAAAATCTTCTTCTCTGGTGTCCTTCATGTTTGTTAAATAGTACTGTCTTCCCCATTTGGGTTCTCCCCTTCAGAGATTTCATATACTCTCACAACTCAAAAATGAAATATATATATGGATGACTCCAAAATCTATAAAATTATATCTTTAGTCTAGAAAACTTTTGGCTCCAGACCATTATTACCAATTTTCTATTAAATTGTTGTCTGAAGCCAGAGACAACCACACAAAGGCATCCTAATATACTATTTAAGGGCATTGGAGCCAGATTGTCTGGGTTCAAATCCAAAGTCAGTTAATTACTAGATATTCAATCTTGCACAATTTGCTCAGTTTTCCTATCGAAATAATAGCAGTACTTGGTGTGTTTGGGTGGCTCAGTCAGTTGAGCACTGGACTCTTGATGTCAGCTCAGGTCATGAGCCCAGGGTCGAGGGATCTAGCCCCACATCAGGCTCTGTGCTGAGCATGGAACCTACTTGAGATACTCTTCTCTCCTTCTGCCCCTCTCCCCTGCTTACTCTCTCTCTAACATTAAAGGAAAAAGAAAAATAACAGCAGCACCTACTTCATATAATTTTTAGACAATTGAATTAATAACTATTTATAAACCATGCAGAGCATGTTATAGTACAGAATAAGAGTTATACAAGTGTGTTAAATCAATATATGTAATGATAAATAAGGAAAATTTACAGTGCAGATATTCCCAACAGGCCTACCAAGTTAGAGGTCTATCACCCAGGACTATGATGCCCTATCAGCATTGTCCAGAATAAGATAGTTGACAGTAAAAGAAACAACACTGTCCCTTCAAGCCAAATAAAACAAAGAGATTCCTGTATCTTTGCTGTGTATTTTTTCCCAGAGCAGCTAGAAGCATACAAGCAGAAGACAGAAGTGAGACATATGTCCCAGAGAGACAGACTATGACCTTCCATTTGACTCTTGTTGATAGTAAGGAAATGAGAAAGCAGATCATACTTCTTTCCAAGTTCCTAGGACCCAAACTATGCTTGCCTTGTGATGAGGAGAGGATATGAGATTGGAGTTGCAAACTAGATTTTTTAATAAAGTAAAAAGAGGTTATGGAATCTGCCCAAGACGTCATTAGAAATCTGCTACCCAGCAGGGAAGGAAAATTGACATTGCACAGTTGGGGGCATTGATTAAAGAAAATAAATTCTTTTCAAGTGTGTACTTCATAAAGCTGAGAATCTCCAATAAACCTGATATTACTATATATAGTTATAAAGAAGCTTTGCCATAGGAGGGGCATGCTGTAGCACTCAAAAGGCTCTGCTTGGAAAAACTTCAGCAAAATTTAAAACATTTTCATCAAGAAAAAAAAATTCAGTAAGATTTTCTAGAAATCAGGAGCCATTCAAAATAGTTTACACTGATTTTATTGACATGATAAAAGTCTAATATTAAAAATTACTTTTTGCCCAAAATAAATAATTTCATTAAACTCAGGAATTTCTATAAACAGATATGCCTTTCTTTATACACATACATACACATACAAAATTTGGAAAATTAAGTCATATTTTAGCAAAATAATGATTATATCCTTATTTTATATGAATTAGATTGAATAGGAGGGTAGAAATAAAAGTGATAAATAAAGGTAGGCAATAGAGTAGATAACCACCTCCACAGTCCTGTTTGAAGAATACTAAAACACCTATCGGATACAGAATTAATTTTGCCCATTCCATTTATTGGCAAATTGACTTTCTCATCCTTCACTATAGCTATTAAACCACACTGGGATTGGGGCGCCTGGGTGGCGTAGTCGGTTAAGCGTCCGACTTCAGCCAGGTCGCGATCTCGCGGTCTGGGAGTTCGAGCCCCGCGTCAGGCTCTGGGCTGATGGCTCAGAGCCTGGAGCCTGTTTCAGATTCTGTGTCTCCCTCTCTCTCTGCCCCTCCCCTACTGATGCTCTGTCTCTCTCTGTCCCAAAAATAAATAAACGTTGAAAAAAAAATTAAAAAAAAAACACACTGGGATTACAATAATAAAGCTGGGGTGAGGGGCATATTTTCTTTTTTTCTTAATTTCAAATGGGTAAAAAAATCAAATCAGCCTGTTAATGTATAAAACACTCAGAACTGTAACAAACACTTAGCAATCATTACATGTATGTAAGCTTTTGGGTATTATTATTAATCCCTGGGATGTGATGATTTGTATATTCCCATCAAAATCCACTAGGTTAATGGTGGATAGTTGAGACTTTATACCTGACTGAAGACTTATGATAAAGCATTAGAAGCTCTCAAGTTTAGGTGAACCAGGGGGTAAAGAACACATAGAAGACAGGTAAGACAACACGAGGATAGTAACAAGTAGATCACAAATGATTATTTGCAAAGAGTAAGTACTAGGGGGAGTCACACCCAAAATGAAAGGAAGGCTCAAATCTTTCCTCACTTAAAATATTTTCCAAAATAGTTTTGCTTTTAAACTTAATTTTTATGAAAACACCAATAGAAGACACAGAAACAGTATGAAAAATGGATGACATGAGGAGAATGCCATGTGATCATAGAAACAGCAATTGGAATAATGCAGCCACAAGCCAAGAAACACCAAGGGCTGTGGGCCACCACTCAGAGCTAAGAAAAGACAAAGCATTCTCCCCTAGATCTACAGAGAAAGCGCGGCCTCACTGACACCTTGAGTTTGAACTTCGAGTCTGCAGAACTGTCATAGAACAAATATCTGTTGTTTTAGCCACCAAGTTTATGGCACCTTATTAAGGCAACCCTAGGAACCTAATAGCAGATTCGGGTTGTGAGAATCCACCAACTGTATCAAAGTCTTTAAACATGATGGAGATGAGGGATCTCTGTTCTGTGTTAGTTTCTTTATTCTCTTTCTCATGCCCCCATACAATTCTCTCTCAATCTGAATCCATAAATACCATAGGAACGTTTACTGGAAACACCAACTTCTCCAAATTAGCTTCAGCTGGTTCCTTCAGGCATTTCAGGAATTCTGTGTATTTTCAGAGTCTCTACATAGGTCAGCATCTCAGTTGTTCCAAATCCCCTCCCACTTCTTTTTCCTCCCTTTCTGTCCTTCTCTTTGTTCTTATTTCTACTTTTTCAGTTTTAACCTCTTCTTCCTCATTTTGGCAAATTTGAAATTTGAAATACTGCCCAGAAAACTCTTCAGGACACTTCCTCTCACAGCTGTACTTTTCCAGCAAATATACACAGCTATCAGAGCCCTGGTTCCCATTCCTTATCCTGTTCTATAGAAAACTTTCACCGCAGTTTCCCCAGGCCTATCTGGAAGGAAGTCAACAAAAGGAGATGGCCATCATCCATTCTTATAGATAAAGGATTCTCAAATTGTGGTCCCCAGACTGGTAAAATCAGCTATACTTGAAGGCTAATTAACAATATAAATTTTCCAACCACACCCCAGGACCCACTAAAGGAGAGACTCTGGGGTACAGGCCCTGACATTTTTGTTTTAATAAGCTCTCAGGTGATTCTTTTTACAAAAAAAAAATTTTTAACGTTCATTTATTATTGAGAGACAGAGAGAGACAGAGCATGAGCAGGACAGAGAGAGGAGGAGACACAGAATTTGAAGCAGGCTCCAGGCTCTGAGCTGTCAGCACAGAGCCTGACGCAGGGCTCGAACCCACCAACTGGGATATCATGACCTGAGCTGAAATCGGGAGCCCAACCAACAGAGCCATCCAAGTGCCCCTGCTCTCAGGTGATTCTGACACATGATAAAGTTTAAAAATTACTGCTACAGATGATGCTCAATAAAGTTAACTTTCCCCTGAAGCTAGTTAGTACCTGAGGCAGAGGAGTGAGCTGGAAGCAGATCAACATAGTTAATTAAGAGAGAAACCATGAAAAAAACTAGAGTTGTGTACTGTAGGTCCTTTCCTGGTGTTTAAGTGGCTCAGAGGTAGAAGAATAAATTGTACTTTGATCAGAATAACTAAAAGGATCATTATCAACTAGCTATGATAAAAATATATGAGTTGTAATTTATGGTTTTATTTAGTTATATACTTATTCAGCCAACATTTGTTGAAAGTTTTGAGGACAATGAAAATACTACAGTCAACAAGACAGAGACCATACTTCATAGAGTTAAATTTTAATAGATGAAAGGAAGGAAAAGATCTCCTCCAATCTCTTTGGGTGAAGAGGCTCCAGCTGAGCCTTAGAATTAAACTGACATAGTAAGAAACAGGAGAAAAGCACACAAGTTTTAGTAAATTTTCACATATAAATGGAGGCCTTCACAGAAGAATAAAGACCTGAAGAAGTGACTCAAGCAGAAAGCTTTTATATCTTAGACAAATAAACAATAAATTGGTGAAGAATTTAAAAATAAACAATTAAGAATTTATAAATAAACAATATATTGGTAAAGTCCCTAAGGGGCTGGGTTAGAGGTAGTAAATTGTTGAGAACTGAATAGGAAGGTAAGGGTTAACTTCACAATGTTAGTGTGTACAGATTTCTCAGCCTTGATTCCCCATCTCTGATGATAAGAATGTCTTCATTCCTTGTGGTATAGGGAAGGGGTATTATCTCCTACTCTCAGGAAAAAAAAAGGAGGTTCAGAGGGCCCTTCTTGCACCTGCTTTTTCTCAAGTAACTTTAATTCAAAATAGTATGTGAGAAAGTTCCATATTTTAGAGTGACACAATCTGAACACCTTCACAGAGAAGACAGACAATAAAAACTAAACACTATAATTCTAGGTAGTGGTAAAAGCTATTAAGAAAATAAAGTATGTTTAAGGGGTTAGGTAATGACTGGGACTGGAGAATGAGATGACCAGGAAAGGGGAATTTTTTTTAATGTTTATTTATTTTTCACACACACACACTCACACACACACACACACACACACACACACACACACACAGTACAAGCAGGGGAGGGACAGAGAGAGAAAGAGACACAGAATCCTAAGTAGGCTCCAGGCTCTGAACTGTCAGCACAGAGCCTGATTCAGGGCTTGAACTCATGGACTGTGAGATCATGATCTGGGCCAAAGATGGATGTTTAACCAACTGAGCCACCCAGGTGCCCCAGGAAAGGGGAATATTTAAACAGAACAATGAATGAAGTTTAGGAAGAAGTCTTTAATTTGAAGATAACATTGTGTCCGAGAGAACATATACATGCAAATTCCTTGGGGTGGACTGAGCTTGAACATTTCAAAGAATAGCAAGAAGTCCAGAGTGGCCGCAGTGGACTTAACAAACAAACAAACAAATAAAATAAGTGTAGGAGATAAAGCAGAAACAATGGCCAAATTATGTAAGGCCTTGAGGGCATCTCTGGGATGTCAGATTTTATTCCAAATATTACATGAGCTCATTGGAAATTTTTCAGTGTGGAGATTGACATGATTTGCTCAGCTGCTGTGTGAAAAGACTATCTGTGGGGCAAGAGTAGAAAAAAGGTAGGACCACTTAGGACTGCAGGGTAAAGTTCAAAACGAGAGAAGGTGGTAATTTGGATGAGAACGACAGCAGAAGAGATAAAAAGGAATGCTAGATTATGGACACATTTTAAAGTTACAACTACACAATTAATGGATGGAATAGATGTGAAGTATGACAGAATAAGGATACAAAGATGACTTTTAAGATTGGAGGCTGAAAACGTGAACATCTGATAATGCTTTTTATTGAAATGAGGATCAGTGTGACAGCAGTAGGCTTGGAAGGGGACATTGAGATCAATTTTGCATGTTAATCTGTTTATCCAAGTATGAGTACAGAGTTGGATGTTTCATGCTTGGGTGGAGAGGAAAGACAAGCTGGTGAGAAAAATCAGGAGGAATTCATGATGTAAGAGACAGAATAGCTCTGAAGACAACACAATCCATAGGAGTGAGAGCAGGAAGAGTGCTCACAGGTAAGGAGCCAAATATGGAACTTCCTTGGTGTGATGTGAAATGTCCAGCTAGAAACTAAATGGCAGGATTTGCGGCAAACATCCATTAAAATGTGTGTTGATAGTTTAAAATAGACTCTGTTCACAAACATGTTTCTGGCTAATTTGATACATTAATAGACCCCAAATTTTCATTCCATGATCTCCTCTCAGTGAAATACAAAAAATCACAGATTTTCTCCCAATTAATCAGGATTGATAACATTTAAATACAGTGACAAAATAAGGAAGGAAACTGCCTCAAAGGAAAAATAGAAGTCAAATTTTAGATACGTTTTTCTCACGTAGAAAAGGGCTAAAAGAATACTTATAGCAAATACACTACTATTGACAACAAAGAGCACTATAAAAACAGATTCACAGCCAAATAGTAATGATTCATTTAACGTATTACACATTGTCAAGAGAGTTTGATAAATGTGTTCTATTGCCTATTAGTGTGGTATGCATAAACAAATAAAATGATGTGATATATTTTTTAAAAATGTTTCTATATATTTTCTTGGCCAAGATATTAAAGTAACTTGTAACTCTATTTCCTCTATTATATCCTAAAGCTACAGAATCTATTTTTGTAAACTTGTTAATATGTACATATTGAACAACTCTAATATTTGTATTTCAGAAAATAAGTAAATATATATTTCTTCTAAGTGTTATTTGAATATTATAGTTTTAAATAGTTGACTTCTGCATCTTAGATAGGAAAATTTGATTGTAAGCACAAAGAAAAGCCCAGAAAAAATGAACTTCTAGTTAAATACGAAAGCAAAAACTAAAGTAAAATAGTTAGGTGTCTAATTAATATGGCTTTTACCAGAAGGACTATAGTATGTAAATCAGTTTTTAAAAAACATAAAGGAAACAATTCTTTCATAAACAATACGTTTTAAACAATATGTTTTGGTTACAAATTCACACTAGCAATTTTATAGCAAATGTATAACATGTGTACCACCATGAAGACAGGGCATGCTGTAATCAGACTGCTTTGTGAATTTACTGTAACAAAATGATTAGATACTGGATTTAATCATACCACGTCTGGCATTTGGCATTCTAACAACTGTAGCCCAGCTGCCAGCCTTGCCACAGTGGTAGAAACTTACCAGTTCTTTGTAATACACATGTCTGGAGCTATTCCTTTGATTATTTTCAAGAGCAAGGGGGAGGAGGGTAAGAATTACACACATTGTCTACATGCAGAGACATGGCATGACTCATGTGATTGGAGGTTTTTCTTACTTTATCTTACTCCTCAATGACATCCATATGAGTTATCACTGCCATGAGATCAGGAACTGAGTATCTGGATAGCTTTCATGACGATACTAATACATTATTCTAATGCATTCTGATGAGCATGAACTAATACAATAATCTCAAAGATTTTAAATTATGTTGTGCTAGAATATAGTTGTTATAGCCTTAGCTAGCTGCCTTTCCAAGTTCTAAGATGTTATACTATAGTATAAATATCATGATAAAGAATTTGATTTGCTGCCAAATCATATCTCATAAAATATAACAACTGAATGTATCAAATACCATAAATAGATATATTCAGTATCTCAAGTTAAATATCACATAACAGGAGTTAATTCTTCTATGGTCAGATTCTGAAATGCCCCTGTTCTCAGTCTCACTGAAATCCCAAACTAGAGAGGTTGCATGATATATATATATATACACATATATATATGTATATATATATATGTGTATATATATATATATATGTATATATATATATATTTGACAACTAACTTCCAGCATGATGATAACATTGACAGAAAAACCAGAATGTTGCAAAGGAGAACTGACTGGAAACACATATTAAAATTCTGTTCTAAGACTTTAGAATTTGAAATGACACTATATTCTGCATATAAACATTGAGGTGATAATTTATAATTTATTGGTGTGCCTTAGAGCAAATAATCCTAGCTGCTGTAATAACAAATCTGAAAATCTTAGTAGCAACATATAATAAGTGTATTCCTTGCTCCAATGCAGATGTTCCTGTTGGCAAGCACTTCAGGTGATTATTCAAAGAGCAGGCTTTTTACCTCTTGTGGCTCAGACCTCATCCAGTATCTCCATTCATTTACTGAATAAATATTAAGAAAGTCAAATATTACATATAGATTTTTGGAAGCTGAACCTTGAAGTGACATTTATTAATCACCCTTGTCCACATTCCATGTAAAACCGTAAGGAGAATGGAAAATACGGTCTCCTTGTGTGCCTAAGAGTAAAAGGTAAACACACAGATTCTGTGTCACATTTTGCTTGATTGAAAGGTGAGGAACTGCAATGTGAATCTGGGCAGAAGCCCAGAGGTGACTACAAAAACTTGATGATGTGGGTCTGTATGAAAAAGTCAAAGTTTAAAATTGCATCTTGGGGTGCCTGGGTGGCTCAGTTGGTTAAGCATCCGACTTCGGCTCAGGTCATGATCTCGGAGTTTGTGAATTTCAGCCCTGCATTGGGCTCTCTGCTGTCAGCTCAGAGTTTGCTTTGAATCCTCTGTTTCCCTCTCTCTTTGTCCTTCCCCAACTTGTGTGCGCACATGTGTGTGCACACACTCTCTCTCTCAAAAATAAATAAAAGCATTTTTAAAAATTGCATTTTAAAATGCAGTTGTACTTATGGAAAAAGAGTAGATGTAATTTTTTTCAAGTATATCAATATTAAATTAATCTTTGTAAGTATGAATTACATTAACTAAGTATTTTTGCCAATGGGATAAATGAGATCAATACATTGAACTGGTTGAAGAGATCCAAGTTCTTTAGTTTTATGCACCATTGAAGTCAACTTCTAAGAAAACACTCAGTGTTTTGTTTTGTGTTTTTTTGAAATTATTTTTTTTTTGAAATTAAATTTAGTATGGGCCTCTGTAGAGATATAGCTCCATGTTATGCCTGCACAAAAGGAGTATTTTTTTTAAATCCTACTTTCCAAAATATTAAACATCTCTCTTATACTTTCTTCATAGATCATGTTTTAATTCTTTGTTGGATTAAATCAAAACTATGCAAATTAAAAGATTAGCCATATTGTTTGGCAAGGTGCACAAACAGAAACCATAAATAGATATATTCAGTATCTCAAGTTAAATATCACATAACAGCAGCTGCTTACACATAATGTGCAATACTCTACACATTTAATGATATATATTGTTAACTGGGATTTATAGTTTAGATTTATGCATTTAAATGTGCCTCAAAGTCTTTTATTTTTAAATCGTCTTTTTTTTTCAGCAAATGAGTGTTTTTTTAATTGGCACATTCTAATATCCTCAACGTTCATTTCAGTTATAGACCTGTTATTCTGACAGATGTTTCCAAGGGAAATGTTTGTTTCAATATTAGCAGAGAAACATCTGCTGCTGGAATGAGAGATATTGGCCATTTTATTTCTCCAAATCTTACATAGGCCAGTCGTTCATCATCAAAACCATGTACCATCCATCTTGGACAAACATATTGATATTATTAGGAATGGCAACAATTCCAGTTGTGTTTTGCTGAGATACATGAAAATATTTTTGCAATTCAATACTCTTTATTTGCCTATAACCATACAACCCAAAACTAATAAAGCTGAGATACACTTACAACTCAGTTAAAAATTATTACAAATATAGTATTGGGAAAAAAACCCTACCACTTAAAAGGCAATCAACTGTTCTACTTATCCATCTGAAAGTAACTTCAGACTTGGAGGATATTTTTCTCATTATAAATTAAAGGTCATAAATATATCTGGTGTTTTCTTGAGTTCTGTGTTGTCCAGAGAAATTTTATCTTGATATGATTTCTATCTTTTAAAGAGTTTTAAGGAAAATCAAATTGCCTAATCCATTTCATACATCTTCCTATCACTACTTTTTAGGAGAAAATCAAACTCTGTGAGCTCTCATTTAATGAATACCTTACAAGTAATGAGCATTTTTTAATAAGTAAAACCTAATGTTCCAATGTAAAGACTCTTAAATATGACTGTTAAATCTTTAATGAACTGTGACATAATATTAAAGAGGAAAAGTCTAAATATATCATTGCTTCCAGCAGTAGAATATCCAAATAGAACAGAAATAATAGCAGTATTGATTTGAGTCCATGTGTTTTTGTCCAAGCCAAATAAAAATTAATAACATCATAAAGTAAAAAATATTTTTCAGGCAACTATAATGATTCTATCTCTTTACATAATTTTTTCCCCTCAGTTATGACTAGTTCTCAAGAAACCTAGAGGATTAAAATTGTTTGGAACTTTAAGAGATTAACAACTGATTCAAGGACTTCAAGTAGTTCATAGAAATGGCAATGGCTACTTCTGCACGGGTGAAATGATAATATTTATTCGCCGATCTATTCTCTTAAACTCAAACCCCAAGGCAACAGCTTTCTACCTCTATGACATGGAAAATGACTTAACCTCTCTATTCCTCACCACTCTCATCTGGAAAATAATGTAATACACAATTCATAGGATTGTAAGTACTAATCGTGTAAAGTTCTTAGAACAGTACCTGACTCATAGAAGGATATTGTTATTATTATATTATCAAGTAAGAGAAAAAGAGATTATAAGAAAGCACAAAAGAAACATATAACCTGCTGTCATCCTTCTGTTTTATACCAATAAGATTATGCTACATGACACTTTTATTTATTCACCCATTTAATTTTTTCTTCATTTGAGAGAGAGTGTGTGCTGACTGGGGGAGAGACACAGAAGGAAAGAGGGAATCTGAAGCAGGCTCCATGCTCAGCATAGAGACTGATGCGAGGCTTGATCTAGACCCTGGGATCATGACAGGAGCTGAAATCGGGAGTCAGATGCTTGACCAACTGAGCCATCCAGGCACCCCACCCACTTAATATTTTTAAATGATAGTCTGTATCAGGCCTTTTTAGGAGGGCTACAGTTCTAGCCATGGACAAGGCAAAAGAGGCCTGTCCCTTAGAGAATTCCACAATTAGAGAGTATTATACAATTGTACGCAATTAAGAGTTGCAGTGGCCTTGAAGCAACCACTGATATAAGCCTTTATAATTAACAATATCATATTAACTGTTAATTTAACAGTTACCTTACATTTGTTATGTCTATCTTTATAACAAACTACAGGGTGTATATTTAAATCCTATTAGAAATAAAGATCTTGAGATTGCACAGAATTTAATAGCATCTCTGAGCTCACAAAACTAGTAGAGTAACAGGTTAAGAATTCACATTTCGGGGCACCTGGGTGGCGCAGTCGGTTAAGCGTCCGACTTCAGCCAGGTCACGATCTCGCGGTCCGGGAGTTCGAGCCCCGCGTCGGGCTCTGGGCTGATGATGGCTCAGAGCCTGGAGCCTGTTTCTGATTCTGTGTCTCCCTCTCTCTCTGCCCCTCCCCCGTTCATGCTCTGTCTCTCTCTGTAAAAAAAAAAAAAAAAAAAAAAAAAGAATTCACATTTCTACCTTTATTCAATCCACTGTTACAAAACAGAGTTCCATTCTTGGAAATCCCTAGATTCTGTACTTTGCACATTTTTTAAATTCTTCTGTGCTTTCTTCCCTATTAGGGAACCAGTCCTTATTTTTACCCCAAATCAAAAACAAACAAGCAAAAGATTCTTCAACTAAACCATTGGTTCTCAAATCTGTCTATATATTGGATTCACCCTTAAAATATACTGATACCTTGGTCCTACTACCAGAAATTCTGATTTAGTAAGTCTGGAATATTGTCTGGGCATTGGAATTTTTTAATGCTCCCCATGTGCATAATGCATTGTGAAGGTTTACGATCAATAAAAGTAAGATATAATTGATTGCTTGGGCAGTATAGTGCTTAAAACAGGGATCAGAGAGTTGTTCAGGTCCAAGATAGCAACATAGGAAGACTCCGAACTCACCTCTTTCACCAACACAGCAAATCTATACCTATTTATGGAACAATTCCTCCTGAAGAAGAATGAAGGCTGACAACAGCTTATGCACAACAAAAGACAGACCACATAGAGAATCAGAAGACAGAGACACAGTAACAAAGGAGTTACTGATGTTGTGAACAGTAGTGGGGAGATACAGTACTGAAAGACCATAAGCAGATTTGTCTGCCCTAGAGCACAGGAAAAAAAAAGCCTTGGTTTAAAATGAAAACTAGCATATAAAAGATCCAGTCCTAGAATGCCACAAAAGGCAGGGGAGTTGCTATAATTCTCTCCAGATCAGAAGGGCTATGGTTTACGCAAGCACTATGGTTTATGTTCCTCATTCACCATGATAGTACAGAAGGGAACAAGGTCCAGGTGCCACAGCTGGCCAGTCACTTCAGTGAGCCATGGGCCCCTAGCCCATACTGCCCCAGACACCCTGGGGTCAGAAATAAAAACCCACAGTTTAAAAGAGTAACTAGAATATAGAGGATCGAGCCCTAGACCCTGTCAAATGGTGGGGCTGCTGCTGAAACACTCTGGATCAGAGGGGCTGGCAAGAACCATGGTTACATTCTCCCTTTACCTTGACGGCATGGATGGCAACAGGGTCCAGGCACCCTAACTGGCCTACTGCCTCAGTGAGCACCAGGTCCCTAATCCATATCAGCTCTGGCCATCCCACCAAGGTAATCCCAGGCCAATGCACACTGGGATACCACTGGTCAATGCTCACTATAGCCCTAGTCATGGTGCCATGGTGACCACATGAAAACCACCCCTAGAACATTCTAGGCCCACATCATTTTGGCTCCAGATGGCTTGTTAGAGCACCCTCACGGGGTGGGGGGGGGGTTCCAGAACCTCCTAGCTTATACCTGCTTTAGCTCTAGCTGCTCTACTAGGGTGGAGCAACACAGGAACTCCTGGCCTGTGCCTACTCCATCTTTAGTCACTCAACCAGGGCATCCACTTCACTGAGTACCCTGAGACATTCTGGCTGGCACAATCTTCAGCTTCAGTTGTCCTACCAGGATGTGCGCTAGTTAGAGAGCCCCAGGATGCTGTAGTTTGCACCCCCTTCAGCTTGAGCTATCCTCCCAGGGTGCTGTCTGTGTAGAGAGCCCTGGGATCAAGCCAGACCATGCCCACTTCAGCTACAGTTGTACTACCAAGGTGCCCCTGCACAGAGCACCCTGGGACTCCTTGGCCTGCATTCTGCCTCGGATCCAACCACCTCACCAAGGCAGTTTCTGTGTGGAGAACCCCAGGATACCCTAACTTGTACCTACTTTAGCTTCAATTATCTTGTCAGTGTGCCCTTCACATGGAAAATCCTGGGACCACCCTGTCCCATACTTTAGCTCCAGCCTTCCCACCAGGGCAGCCTATCACAGAGTGCCTTGGAACCCCCAGACAACATCAGCCACAGCTCCAGCCAACTAGCTAAAGTCACCAGGCACATACAGTCTACAAAGGAGATGACTATATATATATATATATATATATATATATATATATATATAACTATTTCTTCAAATTTAGGAGAAGTACATGTTCCATATAATTCATAGAAACAAACTCAGAAAATCAAGCAAAATGGAGAGACAGAGGAATATGCTCCAAATGAAAAAACAAGATGAAATCTCAAAGAACTACATGAAATAGAGATAAACAATGTGTTTGATAAAGAGTTTAAAATAATCATTGTAAATATGCTCACTGGACTAGAAAAAAGAGTGGAAAAACTCAGTAAGAATTTCGACAAAGAGGCAGAAAATACCAAAAAAAAAAAAAAAGCACCAATCAGAGTTGAAGATAACAATAACTGAAATGAAAAAACACTAGAAATCATCAACAGTAGACTAGCCGATACAGGATAATAGCTCAGCAACTTGGAAACAGTGTAATGATCGCACCCAAGCTGAAAAGTAAAAAGAAAAAAAAGCATCAAGTGAATGAACATTCATATTATAGGAACCCAAAAAAAGAGAAAAGACAGAGAAAGGGCAGAAAACTTATTTGATGAAATAATAGCTGAAAACTTTACTAACTTGGGGAAGAAAACAGACATCCAGATTCAGCAAGCACAGAGAATTCCAAATAAGATGAACCTGAGGAGATCCACCCATGACACGAAATAATTAAAATCTTAAAGGCTAAAGAGATAATTTTAAAAGCATCAAGAGAGAAGCAAAAAATTAGGTACAAAGACTAAGACTATCCAGTGATTTTTGAGGAGAAATTTTGCAGGCCACAAACGAGTGGCATGATATATTCAAAGAGCTAAAAGGAACAACAACAAAAAACCAAACCCAAGAATACTCCACCTGACAAGGTTATCATTTACAACAGGGGAGATAAAAAGTTTCCCAGACAAACAAAAGTTAAAGGAGCTCATCACTAGTGAATCAGCTTTATAAGAAATGTCCATGGGACTTCCTTTGGGGGAAAAAAGGGCCACAATTAGAAGTAACAGAATTATGAATCAAAGATGTTAATTGCTCATACAAAGATGTAGCATATATGTAAAACATGGGGAGGGGAGATAAAAAAAAAAGAAATTCTTTTAAAATCTGTTTGACTTAAGTGACCATAAACTTAGTACAGTATATAGTGCTGTATAGTTAGGTATACTTAGGATGTGATTTATGAACCTATTGTAACCACTAACCCAACACCTTGAATAAATACACTAAAAATAAAGATAAAGACAAGCATAACACTATAGAAAGACATCAATCACAGGGAAGAGTCTGGGAGGATGGTGGAGCAAGAGGACCCTAAGCTCACCTCATCCCATGGATACAACTAGATAAAACTCACACCAGAGTAAATAACCCAGAAAATGACCCAAAGATTGGCAGAACAAACTCCAAAACTAAATGTAGAGAAAAGCCCACATCAAAGAGGGCAAGAAAGGCAGAGACATGGTTGAGAACTAAACAGATCTGTGGGACTGTCCATTTGAGGGAATGAGCTGCTGATGCAAAGAGGGGAAAGAAACAGACTATCACACTGAAAAGCCTGCCCCGGGAAGATTAACTCCCATAATATTTGGCTTTGAAAACCAGACGCTAAATTTTGTGAGTTTGCACAACCAGTAGGACTTAAAATATGGGATTTAAAAAATCAGCCATCACCTGGGAGAGTCGGTGGGACAAAAGAAAACTGAATCCCTACCTTTAAAGAGACAGCACAATAAACAGCCTGCAGAGATACAGTATAGAAGCTACAGTTTGAAAAACACCTGGAGCACTTGGGAGAGAGAGTTACTTATTAATCTGAGAGCATGTCTTAGAGGAACAGAGATCTTTGGGGGACACCTCTAGGAGCAAAGGAACTGACAGGCACCATTTCCCTCCCCCACCTTTCCAGCATAAACACATGGCCACCTACAGGAGTCAGCACAGCACCCTACCTACTTGCTTATACCACACACTGCCTCCCTACACTTGAGCACATCCATCCCCTATAGCCAGGACTGACTCAGTCCCAGCACGGTGGGTCTCCTCCCGCAGAAAACCAGTGCAGACCTTACTAACACTGTGTCTCCCAAACCTTGCACTTTGCAGATCTACCCCCTTCAACGTGGCCAGCCTCA